>NC_044553.1:13037373-13353521 GCF_007565055.1 Rhinopithecus roxellana | reverse complement strand
TTGAGAATTACAGACATATAAATATTATTACAAGTTGTAAAATTCACTGCTGATGTAATAAAAAGCAATGTCTACATTCAATAATATAGTGCTGGCAGGGCTGGTTGAAGGAGGGCTAAAGGGGTGGAAACACTGATTACTTACAGTAGGAGATTTTTTATCCAGAATTCCAAGGACTTAACCTGCTCAGATTAATGACAGTATACATATGTACCTTCCAAAAGAGCTGGATAATCAAAGAACAAATTTGAGTATATAAATGTAGTGTGTAATAAAGGAAATAGGTCAAGTTAAGAAATAGTCTTTAAAAATGTATATATTTTGAATATCTCTTTTTATTATAAATAATATATCATGCCAAAGAATTGAATATTAAATTGCTTGTCATAATTTTGCATCAGTTTAAAACATCAGGCTTACCTATAAAAGTTAGCATTGTGTACTATAAACATAATAAATATGTTTTACTTAATTCCTTTGTGAAATGCACCTACGTTGCCTTAAAAATGTAGGGAAGGAGATGGGAATATAATGCAAGCATATAAATGTATAAAAGTTACATTCACCAAGAAATTCTGCTTGATCTTTATATAGTGGCAAAAATCACTCATTATCAGGATATGTTGTAACAACTTTTGCAAACCAGAAGAGAATGGATGAAGTAACAAGCTCTCTTGGAAAGAGGTATCTGCTTGCCCTTGCTAGTCATTTTTTTTCCTCAAATTTCTTTCTCAGAATGTACCTACAGAGTATTTTCTGCTTAGTAACAAATCACCATTTTAAAATAAAATGTATGAAATTTTTTACAACATAGAACAACTAGAAACTATTTCTCATTCATCATAACCTTTCTATCTTGCCTACATTGTTTGAGTTGCACCACCATAAAAGTTGGACTGGCAGAATAGTTTTGATTTTTAGACGTTTGGGCTTCCTAAATAAACAATCTCTACTCTTAGAGAGACAGCAGTAACAAAGAAGGTGGAAAGAAAGTATTAAACTCGTAAAATATGTAATACGAAAACTGGCATAAGGTCAAATATATGCTATAACAATACACGTAAATGATATGAACACCCGAATAAACGTAAAAGAAAGCAAACCCCAACTTTATGTAAAACATTAAACAATTCTTATCATCTATGCTAATAGCAAAACCTGAGTAAAATAGACCATTTCCTAAGACAATATAAGTCTACAAAACTAGATTTCCTTTTTTATTTTGAAATGGAGTCCAGGCTGGAGTGCAATGGCACGATCTTGGCTCACTGCAACCTCCACCTCCCAGTTCAAGCAATTCTCCTTGCGTTAGCCTCCCATGTAGCTGAGATTACATGTGCCAGCCACCACACCTGGCTAATTTTGTTGTATTTTTAGTAAAGACGGGGTTTCACCATGTTGGCCAGGCTGGTCTAGAACTCTTGACCTTGTGATCTACCAGCCTTGGCCCTCAAAGTGCTGAGATTACAGGCGTGAGCCACCGTGCCTGTCCCTCTTTTCTTTTTAACTGATAGAAAACCTATCTCGCCACCACAAACTGGTCAAGGAAGTACTACTCAAAGGCCAGTACCAAGTGGCTTTCCATGGACTGAAATAATTAAATCATTTAATTATATCAGAGTTGAAGGAAAGAATTCTTCTTACAAAGGCAGTACAACAGTGACGCCAGGGGTTTGCCACAATGGCACAGAAACAACCAACCAAAAACTACAGGCTAATCTGACTAATGAATAAGATTACAAAATACCAAATGGGGGTAATTCCAGACTTCTGAGGAGTTTCATAATATAAATAATAATATAAAATGTGTTAAGAGATTTTACCATATAAATAGATCAGAGAATTTGAACCACAGGATGATTTCAATATTTGCAAACAAAAATAAAAAGTCTTAACTTTTTAAAAGATCTTACTATAGTGGTAATAGAATAAAATTTTTTAAGCCATATTTTAAAAACATATATTTATCTGCATATCACAAACTAATAGCCAGTATAGCACTTAATGGTGAAAAACTAGAAGTAGTCTCATTAAAGTCAGGAACAAGACAAGAGTACTTGTTATCACCACAGTTATTTAATGATTGTTCTGGAAGTGCTCACCAATGTAATTAGATGAGAGAATGAGATAAGAAGCATAAATATTAGGTAGGAAGAAGCAGAAGTATCATTATTTGCAGATTATAAAGATTATAGTTTTTAAAAACCCAAGTGAATCAACTGAAAAACTATTAGAAATTTAAGAGAATTTAGTAGATTATCTGTTTAAAATATGAACTCGATAATAACTTTCTCATATGCCTATAAAAAGTAGTCACAAAATTCAAACTTATGAAGTAGTTTCCTATTCACACACACAAAAATAAAAACCAGAAATGTGTCTGCTTTATATTAAGGAAGTTATAAAACCCAACAGCAAGCACATCATCCCCTTTAGGGGGCATGGTGGTTCATATCTGTAATCCCAGCTACTTGAGAGTCTGTGGTGGGAGGACAGCTTAAGCCCAGCCCAGGAGTTTGAGACCAGCCTGGGCAATATAGAGAGGTCCTCTCTCAAAAACAAACAAACAAACAAAACATACAGAGGACACTGATAAGTATGAAAAGAAAAACTTAAAATGTCATTACAGACTAAACTATAGGCCAGGCACAGTGGCTCATACCTGTAACCCTAGCACTTTGGGAGGCTGAGCCAGACAGATAACTTGAGGTCAGGAGTTCAAGATCCGCCTGGTCAACATGGCAAAACCCCATCTTACCTAAAAATACAAAAATTAGCCGGACTGGTGGCGGGTACCTGTAATCCCAGCTACTTGGAAGGCTGAGGTGGGACAATTGCTTGAATCTGAGAGGCAGAGGTTGCATTGAGCAGAGATCATGTCACTGCACTCCAGCCTGGGCTGGGCTGCAAGAGAATCTGTCTCAAAAAAAAAAAAAAAAAAAAAAAAAAAAAAGAAAAGAAAAACAACAAAACAGGCTAAACTATAAATATAATACAAAAACAAATTCCTGGCTGAGCACGGTGGCTCACACTTGTAATCCCAGCACTTTGGGAGGCACGAGACAGGCAGATTGAGCCCAGGAGTTCAAGGCCAGCTTGGGTAACATACTGAAGCTCCTGTCTTGAAAAATAAATAAATAAACAAATAAATAAATAAATAAAACAAATTCCTAATAGGCCTTTTTTGATAAATGTGAAAAAAAAATTCTAAAGTTTATTTGTAGAATTAACATGTGAGAATAACCAAAGCAGAGCTGAGAAATAAGAATATTAGAAAATTAATTTTATTAAAAATATATTATAAATTTAGAATATATAAATTGAATCTAAATTGGTAATTTTAATTACTTTTTAATTAGGAATTAAAAGTGTGGTCGTGGTCCAGCAATAGATCAAAGTAACAGAGCCAAAAACCTAGAAATAAATTCACATTTACAAGAAAACTCACTATATGAGAAGGATGATCTCTCCCTGAATGGCAAAAAGATGAATCATTTTATAATTATATTGAGGCATCTGGCTCAGGCTAAATACATAGGGGTCATTGTGATAGTTCCCTTTTTCTCCCTAAAAGCCCCTCCATCTATCTGCAAATCCTACTGACTTTAGAGCCTTCAAAACACACTCTGAATCTGACTGCTTCTTGCCACCTGCACAGCAATCAGCTTCTTCACCATTTGCCCAAATTTCTGCAGCTTCCTAATCAATGTCCTAGTTTTCCTCTTCCAACAATCTTCTCCACACTGCAGTCAGGCTGGTCTTTCAAAAGGTAAATCAACTCGTGTCATTCCCCTTCTCAAGGCCTCCCAATAGCGTCCCATCTCACTAAAGAAAAACATCCCACCTCCTTACACGCGCATAGACCCTCCCCGCATTCGTGGCCCCTGCCTAGCCCTCTGATCTCATCACTTCCCTGCCTCTCCACTCTAGACAAACCAGCCTTCTAGAAGCTCTGTCTCACCTCAGATCCTTGGAATTTCTTTTCTCTCTGCCAGAGTGCTTCTCCTAGATCTTCAGATGGCTCACCCTTCACATACTTCATGTTTTCCTGTGAAAATGTTCACTCTGCAGAGGCCACGCCTTGCCATCCTATCTAACGTACTACCTTCCTGTCACCGTCTGCTTCACCTTCATTGCTCTATCACTCCCCAGGTTGTTCCTTCAGATAGCCTTGCTTATCATCTCTCTCCCACTAGATTGTAAGCTCTGTAAGGACAGGGACTCCATCTGTTTTGTTCACCAGTATAACCCCAGTGCATAGCACAGTGTCTTGGGACATGGTAGATGCTTAATTAATATTTGTTGAACAAATGAATTGCAGTGGGTGTAGAGAAAAGGGGGTGCAACCTGCAGTTATTGAGGAAGTAGAATTAATAGGACTTTTTGACTTATTCAATGGAGGAATGAAGGTAGCCTGAGGGAAGGACCTGAGGATAATTCTAAGTTTCTGGACCAGGTAACTAAAGAAATACTGCATCATTCTTATGTTGGGAAATTGAGGGCAAGATTATTCAGACTATGTTGCCCATTTATTAATTAGAGAAATGGCTAATTTTTATCAGTTTGAGGAAGAATATGATGGGCAAAGCATAGTTTTAGAAAAACTTTCGGCCAGGTGCAGTGGCTCACACCTGTAATCCCAGCACTGTGGGAGGCTGAGGTGGTAGAATCATGAGGTCAGGAGTTCGAGACCAGCCTGGCCAATAAGGTGAAACCCCATCTCTACTAAAAATACAAAAACCAGCCAGGCATGGTGGCATGCACCTGTAGTCCCAGATACTACGGAGGCTGAGACAGGAGAATTGCTTGAACCCAGGAGGCAGGGGTTGCAGTGAGCCGAGATCGTGCCGCTGCACTCCAGCCTGGGCGACAAAGTGAAACAAATTCCATCTCACCAAAAAAAAAAAAAACTTTTTACATTTTCTGTGCAATTTTTCTGTAAACCTGTAAAAGACAAAGTCTAATAAAATTTTTAAGAATGAAGCTGTAACATTTACCTCCCAGTGTTTCTAAGGAAATTAAATAAAACGATACTCAAGAACATGCCTAGAACATAGGCACTGCTCTCTAGTTTTCCACCAGTCAAATGCCAGTGGCTTGGGCTTTCCCTTCCTTTTCCTCCCAAATCTCTTAATGGTGTTCATTTTCCTACTAGTGCTCACACCTAAAACTGTTCACATTCAACATCTGATCATCGTAATCAGTTTCCCCATAAGTCCAGCTGGGTTTCAAATGCATGTGTCTTAGTTGTTGTTTTTTTCCCATTGCATCACTCCTTTTTTCATTTTAATTTTTTTTAGAGACTTGGTCTTTCTCTGTCACCAAGGCTGGAGTGCCGTGGCGCAATCATAGCTCACTTACCCTCGAATTCCGGGGCTCAAGCAATCCTCCTACTTCAGCCTCCCAAGTAGTTAGGCCTACAAGTGTGCATCATCATGCCTGCCGAATTTTTAAAAATTTTTAGTAGAGATGGGGGTCTTGCTATGTTGCCCAAGCTGGTCTTGAATTTCTGGCCTCAGTTGATGCTCCCGCCTTAGCCTCCCAAAGTGCTGGGATTACACATGTGAGCCACCATGCTGGGCCTCCTTTTCTTTTTTTAACCATGATCATCTCAAGTTATGTGTCCTTGAGACAGTTGGGGCTTGGGGGGTAGGAAGTGCGGGTCAGATTGTCTGCATTGATATCCCAGTGCTGCCATCTTGCACGGTGAGACTGTGAACCAAGTGATAAATCTTTCTCTGCCTCAGTTTCTTTATCTGCTCATTGGGAGTGATAAAAAATAATGTCTCCTTCATGTGTTTTTTGACAATTAAATGAGATGACACCTGTAAAGCACTTAGAATGGGAGAAAGCACATAGTAAAAAATTAACATTATTTTCCTAAGTAAGTATTTAAATGTTGGAGCTTTCTTCTTTATTTCTGTAGCTTCCTAACTGATGTTCTGGTTTTTCTCTTCCAACAGTCTTCTCCATACTTCTCCAGGTTGGTCTTTCAAAAACGTAAATCAACCAATGCCATTTCCCTTCTCAAGGCCTCTCGATAGCATCCCATTACACTGAAGAAAAACGTCACACCCCCTTATAAGTGCATAGACCCTCCTCGCATGCCTGGCCCTTGCCTAGCTTTGCCCACAGCTACACCTATGCTGTTGAGAAAGAGATGTGTTCTTCCATCCACATCGTGGGTAAACATCGTAATTTTCTTCAAGCAGACAGCAAAGATGTTGATCGTGAGTTTTTCTGCTGGTGTCAGTCAGGTGCATGTTAGATTTGCCCTATGACTAGATCCGCTCTTTGGATAAGATCGTTGCCATCACTTAACCAGGTCTGCATTTTCGGCATTTTATTAAGTAATGCAACAGCCTTCTACATATTGAAAATATCTTGTATCCGTTGTCTGTTTTTCAGTAAAGAAATAAGGATCTTTCTGATCGAGAGTGGGATTGCTTTTCTCTGTTCCTCTCTCACCTCCATACCTTGTCCATCGCCCCCGAGCTCCCTGGAGTCCAATAGAACTGCCATCCTCGAAAAGTGAGCTTACATGAGAAAATACGTGCTCATTATATTTACATTCAGCACGTCTAGATCAGCAGCTTCATCTGGGACTTAGACCTACAACACTGGTGATGCAGACAGCCAGATATTTAGTCACATCAAAGCAATTTGCTAATTGCAGATGCCTCCTCTCTGTTTAATGTTTCATGTGTAAGATTAGGTGGTTGATTTAACTGGTTCATAGCGCCTGTTTTATCTCATTAGCTATCTCTAAAGAAAATCAAATCATATTAAATATAGACAGAGGACATTAATTATCTGGAAAACATAATAGTATAACCTGTATATGAGTATGAGAGGAATGATTCCAGTCACTGTTAATTTCCTAGCACTTTAAGTATATGAGAAGTTGTATATACATACATGTTAATCTGCAAGAGTATTCCATACATGAGTTATGCATCTGTGCATGTTAATTACAATATTTGCTCTCAACTATCAGTTAAACTATATACATATATTATTTTAGCATAGATGAATAGATAATCATTTAAAAGTTAAACTAGGAGTTCTGAAGCTCCAGGTTATTCTCATGATGTTTTCTTCATCTCTTTTATCTTTTGTACATTTTCAACCATAATTCTAGCAAAACAAGCAGGTAGCTTTAGCACTGCTCTAACTATCTTTTGCTCTATGTTCCTGGCCCAAACTTTATTTCCATGGACTCTATCTGACCTTTTATTAATGTCTGTCATAAGTATGCAATTGAAACATTTTTACCTGAGATCAAAGCAGCATGTTCATATTTGAGAGAAAAAAATAGTCATACAATTTCCAGAGAAAAAAGAATGCCACAAAATATGTAACGTAAAAATTCCCTGTGATATTAACATCCCCCCAAAAAGTGTTTAGGCTAGTGAACCAGGTTCTTGCCTAGGTTTAGCCTCTAATAAGACCTAATGCTTGTATTATTTATACTGCCACCCCACCGGCATATAGATACCACAATAGCCAATAAGGACTCCTTAGGGAATGTTTATCATGTCACTGAGCTCTGAATTCACAGAGCTTTACCAAGCACATCAGTCACTGAGGATTATCAAGGAAGGAATTCTTCATTTAAATGCTCCCCACTATTTTACATGATAGATTATAGGCAATCTTTATATCATGTTAATTTTGGAGTTTTTAAATCTCTGAAAATACATGAAGACAAATACAAATAAGAGCGCTATGAGACACTGTTCTCCTCTATCTGTGTCTCTACTCCTACCACTAAAGCAGTGAGTTATTTCTACAAACTCTCAGAATCTGATATTCTAGCCTGAGGGCTTGCATACAGATTCAAGAGAATCACTTGTGTTTCTCAGTGTTTATCTTAGCAATGGGCTCAGAACTATTTGGGCATTAGCAATACCCTGGTAGGAAACTGGACAGATCTTTCCTACTTTGATTTATGTTCTTGCCACAAGGATTAAGACGCATTGCACAGATATTGATATTTTAAATCAGTTTCTTAATAAGAGAAACTAGTATAAGAAGAATGAGTATAAGTATATTCTCAGTGCTTATACCTTACAATAAATTTTTGTCATGCAACATACATAGTTCACTTTTAGAGATCAACATACCTCAGAAACCACTCTTTGATGAGGCCAGGTGCGAATCCCTCCATATATAAGGCAGTATAATGTAATGATGCTCCAATCCACTTAATTATAGAACTTATGAAAGTAAAAAATTATAATAGCCACTGAACACTTCGTTCAATCAGAAAAGATCTACTCCCCAGAGTACAAAGGTAACTGGCTATACTATAAAGTCATCATTTCAGTGGAGTTTTACTTTCCACCCAAGAGACAGGGCATTCATCATGAACATCCTCCATGCCAAGCAATCACAACATCACTGATCACCTTTTGCTCGGGCCCCATATAATGCAACTATTCCAGTTGTGCCATACCTGGCAGAGAAGATTCTGCAGATCTTAACCTCTTGTTGAGAGTTAAATAATTTCTGAAACGCACGATAGCTACATAACTCTCCCAGCCATTTTCTGCACCACGATTTTGCTCATTTTGCTTCCTTTGTGTTCCATTCAAGGTTTTCCTGCGCTGAGACAATCTTTTACATTTTTTCTTCTTCTGCCTGCATCAAAGTTAGGACTTTGTTAGGGATGCTTTGCTATCGGCATCTGTTACCTCTTTTTCTTAGGGGCTAAGGAGGAGGCTGCTGTGTGGCTGAAAAAGACTCTCATTCAGTTTGGAATTGCCTCCCTTTGCTTTCCTGTCACACTGTCAAGCTCAATCAGAACGCAATGAAAGTGATACAGAGGCGAGGCTTTGCTGGCAAGACTTAGAACAAAGACAGCTCCATAGCCTAGTACAGATTTCACATCCAATTTAACTCTTTGGAAAAGGATTTCAGGAAATACATAGTCAAGAGTTGAAAAAATGGAGTTGGGTCTACTATAAAGGCTAAAAGTATTATCCTGGCTTAGATAAGCTACAAAGATAGGTTGATACTATTTTCTAGCATAAACCACATTAGCCGGCATTACACATTGAGCTTTCTTTACTCGTTAAGTTGCAAGGAGATTTGAGAGGAATTTAGCAGCTACATAAAATGACTCTTTCATGATTCTAGCTTTACCAGTCATTTTAGTTGTACAAGGTGCATGAATAGCAAGGACCTAAATCATGTTGTTTAACAAATCTGGTATTAGAGGGTTAGTCTCAGTTTACTTATTAAGAATTTAGTTGAGTAAAGGACTTTAGGACTCAGTTCTTTGTGTAGATGACAATGAACGGCCCAATACTTGTATTTTTGGGGGAAAACATACGTCAACTACACAGGTTTTGAACTGTGCTGTTGGGCCCATAACTAATGTATTGCATTGAATATATTTTTCTGCAGGAACTAACTGTAAAGAAGAAACTTCATTGAGAAGGACATAGGTCAATGGTGACTTGCTTCAGTGGCCTCTACTATTACTTCCTTTCTGAAGCCTAGTTTCTACTTGTTCTCTGTCTCACAAGAGACTCGGTTTAACTCTCTGAATTTTTCAAAGTGAGGTCATGACAAACTTGGTTTAATTCTCTGAGCTTTCAAACTTAGTTCATGATTCCATTTTGAAGAATCATGGCCCTCATTTTCACTTGATGGATTTGAAGCATACTGAAAACTGTTTCACAAAGCAAATAGAATCTTGAACGATCTATACAGCAGCAGTAATGTTAATGAAATAGTGAAGAGAACTCATGCAGTTTAAATTAACTATTTTTATAAGCAATTCTTTAAAACTGTTATGGTCACAGATACTGTCAAAAATTTCAATGTTTGGTACATAGGTCAGAGGAGATATTTTTTCATGTTTGTGTACTTTATCTTATTGAAAATAGAAACATTTAAGTAACTTTATATACACTTACGTATGTAATTTTATATACACTCAGTGAGAGAGAGAAAGAGATTGAGAGAGTCTGAAGTTAGTTTACATACACAATTGCATTTAAGGGGCATGCATTTCAAATGACTAGTACCATACCATCATAGGAAAGAAGATATCTCTTTGGAAAATTTGTCATGAACAAGAGATGATTAGAAGCAGCATATGATAGACAACAACATTTCATCTCTGCATGCAATTATGGTACAAATTAGAAATGCTATTATGTTGGTGCTCCATAATTAAGTAAGCAATTAAAAACAAAAACAGTTCATTAACAAATGTCATAGCTATGCTGACAAATGTCCAGTGAGGTCACGGTCACAGCAATTGCATGAGATGATGACTAAGTCTTCCCAAGAGCAAAAATCCCCACCAACAGCAATGGTTCTATTTCTAATGCATGTGTTATATAAATAGCAATTTGGGCTGGAAAAACTGAAATAAACATTGCAGTCAAATGTAGAGAGGAGGGGAGCTCTTTGTGGTAAGTTATTTACTCCATTTGTGAGAGTATAATTGGAAACCAAAATGAAACTTTAGCTTTATTCAAAAAATGAAAATAAAATCTCTCTTGATACTTAATATAGCTATGGTAATTTCCTTGTAAGTCTTCGGCCCGTTGGCTCAATTCAGTCTCTTCGCCATTGAGAAACTTATGCTCTATCTTAATGAAGATAGCAACTAGAAATTAGCAGTTACTAGTGGTGGCTGTTAGATCTACCTATTTGCATGGATTTTCTTTAATGGCCATCGGTTCATAAGTATTTTCATTTTTTGAAAATGTTTTCCATTATTTCAAGAGAAACCATATAGTGTCACATGAAAAAGTTATATCAACAATGAACAGGTTTGATAAATAAAATGCAGGGGGAAAAAAGTGAAATGGTTAATCCCTGTACTAATTATTTGTCCCATTTTTGTTAATACAAATTAAATGTTTCACTTGGTTAATGACAAGTTTGATCAAACAGTTCATAAACTGATGGATTGACTTTGAAATGAATTCAGGGAAAAAAAAAATGACATGATGTGGAGCTGGCAAGGGGCCGCCTCTAGTGGGAACAGATGCCCAACAAATTTGGCGAGTAGTTTTGTTCTCTTCTATCTGTTGCAGTTCACAATCCTAATGAATGTTATGTTTAAATAACATGAATAAAGATAAAGTGAAAATGAATTCAACTCCAGTTTGAGCAGCAGAATAAAAATGAGCAAACTGTATTATCTTCTGCCACCTAATCTGGGTTGAATTTCCTCTGTATCTTTTTTGTTTGTTGAAGAATCCTTTTCTTGAGTCTCCTTGGCCATTGACAAGGTCTTTTGAGATGAATATGAAAAGATAGATTTAAAGGTTAAGGCCAGGGTCAGATGGTTGCAGATGTTTTGTGAGAGATTGTTCGGTTCAGTTTGTGGTACTTCTCCTGACTAAGGTATTTCAAACAGGCAGACTCATGGCCAGCAACTGTCAATGAATGTTGTTTGTCTCACAATTGATCCATGCAAACACAAACACAGAGTAGAAAGAGTGTTTGTTTTTTCTTAGGCAGATAATTTTCCCCCAGCCCAAAGACTTTGTCTGAAACCAGAGAAGACACTATTTTTATTTCTAGAAAGTAGGACATTTTTAGATTTGGCTCTTCGGATGATCAGCTGAGACCATTTTTCAGGGGACAAATAATGGCACCATGTAGCAGAAGCTGATTAGGCTGTAAAAGGTTGCAACATTTTTGGAGAGGAAGTGAAAGGAAGTAGAGCTTGAACATTGAAGAAAAAAAGATAAATGAGCTAGTCTCTTATCTCCTGACTTCAAATTCTAATTAACAGAAAATGTGGAAATAAAGGGACAGAGTTCATGAAAGTCATGCTGATTGTCATTGGGATATTTCATTATTTGATATCTTTAGATTGAATCATATCTCCCCATAAGGGAGGTTAGAATACATAGATGTGTATGTATGTATAAAATGTGTGTGTGTGTATACACACAATATATATATGTGTATGTGAATCTGTTAAATTATGTGTATATACATTATATATACACATACATGTGTATGCAGTATACACACATATATACACATAAACATATGTGTGTATATGCACACACACGCTCACACACACAGATCCTCTTAACAGTCAGATAGCATTAGATGAAAGGTATTTCCTCCAGGAATGTCTTAAGGGTTTTCCTTTAAGAATTTTTATTTACTACCTCCATAGGTTTATAAACATGATTAAGACATTTCCACGGGCCATTTCCCATCCCTTCCTTTGAGCGTTTTAACATTTAAGTTATGAGTGTTGAGAGCCTATAGTAATTGTCTAAGGCCAATGGGATGGTTCCTTTCCACAACAGACAATTCAGAACAATTCAGGTAGGGATGTTTTCTTTCTTAGATCTTGTAAATGGCTTTTAATTAACATATATTTTGGAACATTCTATGTAAAAATATCTAGGATGTTGAAAAATACAAAGGACTATTAATTTTTTAGTCAACACTCTGAGAGAAAGCTTTTATAGCTTTTACTTTCCTAGCACCTATTCACTATCAGTTCTTCTTCACATTTACATTCTTCTGAATTTTATGCTGCATAATGCTACAGTGAAGACTGTGTTTATTATTCTGACATGATTCTTTGTGAAACAGGTGCTTGATAAGGATTATTTTTAAAAGACCAAAAGCCCCTCAAGTGATTACTCTCTCAAACTTCTTGTAAAGGAGGACAGATAGTGATCCTCACCATCACCAGAGGCAAATCTAGAATTTTCCAATGTTTTAAATGTTTGCATGCCACACAATATCATCAAAATACTTTTTTTTTGCTAAGATGAAAAATTAGATTTTTTTTCTACCTGAGGCCTGTTACCTGTTGTTCTTTGGAACAATTTAGTTACATTTTAAATAACACAGTAAATTTTCTGGTCATTCCTATATATTTGGATCACTGAAGAATGTAGAAGCTTACAAGAATTACACATAAAATCATTTCTTATGCTTCTTCTTGTTGAAAATGAAGGTGTTTGAAAATACAAATTGAAATTTAATTTGCAAACCTTCTTAGTGCTATGGATACACACATAAAACTTATGAAACATTTCCTATTAAAGGGATTCAAGGATGTGTATTTCACTATTTCAGATTATACAATGAAATTATTATCTTTTTACACAAAATTATTCATTTCACTACCTTATCGAACTAAATTGTTTCATTATAGGACACCAAGTATTAAAGATTCGGATTTTAGTAGAGAGAGTGTTAGCTCTACAACTTTTGCACATGAGTCAAATGTTATTTGAAATATGTATTTCCCTTTTTTGACTATTCTGAAGGCAAAAGAAAAAATGTACAGAACCGAAAAGAAAATCTCAAAATAAAAACAAAAAAACCCATATAAGTTATGGTTCCTGCAAGTGTTGTTTTAAAAAGCTTTATTTAAAGCTGCTTCAGGATATTTTTGTGATAAATAGGAATCAAAATAATTTATTCATATCACAGTTTTCTAAAGCATGTTTACTAGTTCTTTTCTAATTCACATCCTGCCATCATTCTGTTTTTATATATGTTCCTTTCAAAAGATTTGCCAAACATAAATAAGAACAATTACACAATTACAGAGCAGGATTATTTCTGAAGAAAAAAATTATCATCCGTTGTATTTTAATCAGCTATCCTATTAGACTCCATCATTAAGAAAAGTATTCAGGATGTCTAGTGGGTGAAGAGAGCAGAAGTGTGTTTTCATTTTGATATGATAGCTGCATTCAAGTTATTCTCCTCTTTACAATAGATTTTACCTAGCTTTATCTTCATAGGAAGCTGCTTTCAGTTGAAAAGCAGAAGTGAATAGAAGTGTCATGACATGGGATTAACAGTACAACCAGTTAGTAAATCAAATGTTTGAGGTGAAGAAAGTGGAATGTGACATGCATCAGCAGGATGGACTGGCAGGATTTTATAGAGACAAGTAAAAAGCAAAATTTTAATCATTGGTCAATGTTCCTGATATCTGTACCATTTTGAAAACACGTGGTCCATTTAACCAGTCAGCCACCGTAATGAATCTGAGTACATTAAGATGTTCCCAGCAATGTTAGTTCATATAGAAGTAATAATCATAGAAAAAACTAGTCCAAGTGCTGTTTCCAGCTAATAAAAAAAAAGAAAAAGAAAATTTCATCCTGAGACTGAGAAACTGGACAGTATGGTTCAGTTTTGAGATGGCAATATGACTGTAAGAAACCTCATGGTGGGTTTACCTCATGACACCCTCATTACAGTCACTGACGAACTATTAAAAATAACCTTCTCAAATACTTCCAATTATGTAGATTTGATATAGTCCTCATAATTAAGATTTTAGAGTTTCAAGAGTGTTTGTCCACTGTTTTAAGCAGATATAAGCAAGTTATTTAGATCACTTAAAAATGAATGTTTCAGCACAACCATGGATTTCTTCTCTCCTTCTGGTAAGTATCCACACAAATATGTAAAAACTTAAGTTAAAATTGGTAATGCTTAAAGATTTATCTGGGTAGCTTGGGTGAGTAGCTAAAAGGTCAATTTAAAGGCTTAGTAAAGGATATTTCCCATCACCATCAGTGTCTTCACATGAAAAAATATTTAAATTCCATATAGTCTGGCATTCATTTCATAACTCCATATTTTTTGGTCTCCATTTTTTCACAGCACAAGTTTCTCTAAGAATAGAGTTAAAACTCTTACATACCTAATATTTACTTAAAACTTTGTCTAAAAAAAATAGAATTCACACAAAAAAGCCCATTAAATATTCACACTTTAATATAAGTTCCTTAGAAACAAATGTACAGTTAGATAACACATAAAGAATTATGAATGACTAATTATATTTTGCATATTTACAGCAAAGACAATTAGCAAATAGCTTTTATATGCAAAATAAATGAAAAAGTAATTAAGATGCACTAACCAGAGCAGCAATATCAAGTCTGTTGTCTTGTGATTCATTCCTAACAAACATAATAATTATGCATTCATTGTCATATAATTAAAACAGCTCTGTCCTTTAGAAAAATGGTGATTTACTGTATAATAACCTGAAGAGTGGCAGAAGTTCCTCATAATGGTGAGCAGGATAATTAAATATTTCTTCTTAGGAAATGCTCACCCAGTTTAGTTTATTATCATAAACTTCTACCAGCAAGCAGCTGCTCCTCAGGAATGCCAAGTGTTTTCTCTCTGGTCTGGGAAAGTTATTTTCCATTTTGTTCATTGGCTCTCATTTTTTTCCTTGCTGTTGAATTGGGCAGGGGTGCTCCTGAGGCACCCTTCACCTTCCTCAGGCTGGTCCTCCTGGAGGCCATCCCTAGCTGCAGAGGGCGGTGGGAAGCAACTTCAAGACCCAGTTCTGTGGCTAGATCTGCTTTTGGTGATAAAAATGTGTAATGTTTGCCTCTCTGCTGAAATATATTGTCTTTTTGAAGATATTCTAGGAGTTTTTCATCACTAAGATAGATATAAATGTGCAAATAAATAAATGAATACAGTAGCATCCAGTGTTTCTCATGTTAGGTAAGCCACCTGCATTCTAGAAACACAGCAACACATTTCAAAATGATCAATACATTTGATATTTTAGCTAATTAAAGTGATATGAACTGTCCTCTGCATTCCACACAAATAGATCATGGGAGTCATTTTGTTTCCCCAAAGCTGAGAACACGTTGATATCTGTGCCCAGCAGTTACACCATCACCTATTGTTCACTCCTGATATTAGCACAGTACCTACAGAAGTACATGCTGTAATGCAATCAGAAATTACTCAAGCAGGAGATAGATATTATTTTGTGTGTATTTGGTGTGTTATCTTAATATTGATACTATTATGTCATCATGTACATATACCCAACAAAATTAACTTATTTTTATAATAAAATCTTGTGTCCAGCAGAATGGAGAGAGCAAGAGTAAATGGGAAGATAAGTATTTGTTTATGAGTTACTGCTTGCTTTAAAAATATAATAGGAACCTTAAAAATTATTATATATAATAACTTAGATATTAGGAAAGGATAAATCTTAAGTAAAAAAATAATTATTAATTAAAATTTTTTCTTATTAAATGTATGTTGTATGAAATAATGCAACATTTAAGTTTTAAGACATTTTATTTTACATGTTGCATAATTTTTAGTAACATTAAATGTAATACTCAACCTCAGAGAGTAAGAAAATAAATGATTTGGGTTAGGTTTTATCATTTGACTTTATTATATATTGACAACTAATTATTTTAGCAATTACTGAGCTATCATTCCTTTCTTTATTAAGTTCAATAAACGAGTAGTAGACACTAAGCCCAACATCGTCTTTTGTATAATTTTTTTTTTTTTAAGAAGAATCTTTATTTTATTTTCTTTTTTTGGTGTATAACTTAAATAAAGAGCCATGGCCTTACTTGAAACAGTTTACTCAGAATCCTTTAGATATTTTCTAAATATTCTTCACTATAAGCTCCTTTTGGCATGCAATAAAATGAAAACGGGCCAAGGAGAACCTAGAGAGAAAATACGTATTCCTTATCCCTGTGTTACATTTGGGAGAACTTAAACAGACCTCAGAGTACTGAAAAGAAATAATTGCCCTGAAGTAAAACTGGTTAGTATGTTATTAGAGATCCTCTATGCTAGCAACAGAATTTGGGGAAATAGAAAGAAAATAGAACTGGAATTCATAGCACGACATTCAGATAACCAATTTATTAGTAAAAGGTAGAAGAGACAAACAGCCTCATCTTAGATTCTGATGCAAAAATGGTGTAGGATTACCCATTATTAGCACACTGGACACACCAGGAAATGTAAGAGAAAATATTCTAGATTCTATCATTAATATTTTGAGAAATCCTAATAATCCCAAATTAATTCTAAGTAGTCATGATGGAAGAAAATTATATCTTTACTCCTGGTTACATATCCATAGTTTAGTATTGTTTTCTTTTTTTGTTACTCGGGCAGCGGAGGAGACAAGGAACACCACAGCTTTTTTCAGCTCTTAGCTCGTATTAAAGGTTTTCATGCAACCCTATATACATACATATTTCATCTCATTTAAATTCCTACTAAGGATGTCAGTAATCTTCTATCCTGCAACTTTAAAGAATAGGGTTATTCACTATTATAGCAGGAATATCAGTTTATGTATCTGCTATGACAGATAGTAAAGATGATCAAACATTACACTAACTCTTAATAATGAGCTTGTTTCTCTCTTCAAGAAACAAAGTTCATAAGGATGGGAGATGAGAAGGGCCAAAAGGTGAATGTATGCACCTGTTTGTGTGCCTCTTGTCATCCTTCCTTCCCAGAGTGTACATGCTTCTCAGTAAAATGGGAGGTAAGAAGACTAAGCCTCAACTTTCAGACGATCCTCTTTAGCCACATCAAGAAACCTATAATTATTCAAAATTTACAATTCATTTTGTAGTTGTTATCTATACCCTTCAATCTGGAGCCTAGTCATCCACCTTGAATTAACTGTTTTATGTATGCATATCATGTGCACCCAGCCAGACTATTGAATGGGAGATTCAGAGAGGCAGAGACAGCGCTCTTTTTTGGTGTAAGTATTCCACACAGTACATGAGATGTGGCAGTTGCTTGATAGATGCTGTTGAATGAATACTTCCATCACACATTCAACAGACACACACCAAATGGTCTTTGCCCGTTTATTAAAATAATGTCTAAGAAGAAATATGCTCCCGTCTTTATGTTATTTGTCTCCTACCCTGCTCTGTTTCCCTCTCCTACATAAATTTGCAGTTTCCATGTTATCTTACTAAAATACATATAACTCCAGCTATATATTTTGTTATGTTATGATGCATATGCAGTAGAGCCTCAATCAATAGTCATGAAATGACTAATGGACAGCTGATTGAATGAATGAATGACATAAATATGAGTGGAATGTGCATATGGAGAATGGAAATACATCTGTCAGCAGAAATGAATGTCTGTTACTCTGTCTCAGCTCTGGCTTATGTGAAGCCTAGTTCGGCCATCAATGTCGTGGCAGTTTGAACGCTTACATACCAAGCCCATGAACCTTTCCTACATGTGTATTTTCAAAAATAAATGCTCTGTATTTAGGGATGGAAGATAAGGGGAAAGTTGAAAAAATAACTGTTTCTGCTGCTTCAGGTGCATACTTGCCATTTCAAACTCCCTTTAGCTCTTAGGCTAGCCAGTGCTATGATTGTCCATATAGAGGGTTCTCTGTTCTCCTGAAGGGCTCAGGTAAAGCTGTATGTACTAAATACTTTGATCACCATCACTCCCCTGTATGCACTCCAAACAATTATACTGCAGAAAACTTTACTACAAACAGGCCAAACTAAGTGGAAGTTTTTCAAAATGTTAGTCTGATTACAAAAAAAATTTATAAAGACTTTCTTCCCTCTTTCCCAGGAACTTACTAAAATGTAATATAAACATACTCATAACTCCAATATTTACCCGTAAGTCTAATAAGCTAGGGCAAAAAAAAAAAAAAAAAAAAAAAAAAAAAAAAAAAAAAAAAAAAAAGACTTTTATAAGGTTGGTATTCAAAAGCAGATCAGAAAGGAAGATCCCAGGTAAAGGTAATGAAAATCATCTCAAAGTACATTCTCCATTTCACAGTAAGGCTTAATAAGATAGGTGATGTTCTAGAACTCAGCAACAGTGAGCATTTTTATTGCTTACAGCCTTCATTTCTGACTACTAGTTTTCATGAGATTAATAAATCTCCTACGGAATGAATATGAGCACATGCACAGTAAAAGAAAGTCCATTTATAAACTCCAAATGATGCCACATGATAGAAGATTGGTCCTAGAGTCAAGCTGGCCTAGAATACTTGAATGTATAAGACACATGAGTCCTAGAGATTACATATAAAATCTTCACTCCCTTCTTTGCCCAGTAAATCAACAAGCATCTTCTGAATCCCCCCACCTCAATGTCTTAAGACTCTCCTGAAATTTTGATGAATTTGGAAAACAACATAGTCAAGTAAACCCCAGAAAAGTCACTGTACAAGTACAAACAAAAAATGTCAAACTAGAATGCTGATATGAAATCGAGTTAATATACTGAAATTAAACACAGACCTTTAAAAAATTTTTTAAAAATTTTACATATGTGTTTGTTTTCAGTGGATGGACTCACTCTCAAATACAATTGGTGAATAACCCAGAGGGAGTGTAGGTAAGTTTCCCATTACCATTGTGGGTGCCATGGGCCTGTCAAGACTTAATAAGGGGCTCCATGTTGCATTGTCTCAAACTCCTTAAACTTCTGGTTTCTGGGATTGACTCCTTCCTCTTCCTCATTTATGTCTCAGATCCAGGGGACATGGCAAAAAGAACCTAAATTCATCATGAGGAAGGAACCCATCATGAGGAAACAACCTGTGAAGGCAGCCATTAGGCAAGGGGCCTCTGAAGTGCGCACTGCATGTTCAAGAAAACACCTCTTCTGCCAGCTAGAGGCGCCCCCCGCAGTGGAGGATGAATCAAATTCCACCATCTTTAATCTGGCTATGCCATATTTGAATAATAATCCTGAAATTCACATTGATGCTCAAGAAGTCGCTTCTTCAAAACTTTAAGGCAACAATTAAGTATTCCATTGTCATGGCTCAATTAAATGGTTTGGCCTGAGAAAATTGGGGATTGTAAAGTGAGGATGGAATGTGCTTTGATCCTTTTTCCAGGGTTATTGTTTCATTAATAAATGAACATGTCATTTGTCTCACCAGAGGGAGCTCATGCCCTCCAGGCTTTTTTCCCTTTTTTGTTCAGGTTTTATAAAGATGAATTTCCAGTGCTCTGAAATACCATGGATTAGTAGTTAAGCCTGACAGCACTTTGGGGAGTAGCGAGCTTAAAGTGCCTTACACAGGTCTCCAAAGCACTTGTTTACTAATAGAGGAAATCAGCAACCGTCTGCAGCTGCTGATATCGCATTACCATTTGGAAAGACAGTAGCTGAGATAACAAATCACACAGTTTTAATAATTACTCCTGCATTCCCGTTTTTTGTTTCCTGCATAACTGTAAAGGCTGGATTTCTTCCAAATAAACAGATAAGAACAGTATGGAACTTTTATCTTTTAATGATAATGACAACACATCATGTTTCACTAAAAGTTTCCTGCTGAATTTTTTCTGATTTCTAGAGTTTCAATAAAATGTAATTATACTTTATAATTCCACTCTTTTAATCTTCACTTCAAAAACTATTCACAGTGAGCAAGTTTGCCAGGCACCAAAAAGTAGGGGACAAACTGCTTGGACTTACCCACGTTGACTATCTCCTGCTTTCTGTCTTGGAGTAAACCTGTCATTGAAATTGCATCCTGTACATTGAGCTGCTTTGCATTCAAATTAATAGCCAGTTTAATTTGAATGTAAAATAGCTTCATTTATGCCATCATTTCAAAAAAAAAAAAAAAAAGAAGTAAGCCGTTTGACAATGAATGGATGTTTAAGATATGATACATTTGCAACATATTTTTAATCCCAAATTGAACTTATATTAGGATGGAGACATTTTAATATCAATAGTTAAATCATAAAAGAAACCCTTTTAAAAATCTGCATAGTAAATATGTGCGTTAGGGGTCAAAACTACTCCATTGTACAGATACAGTACAGGGTTTAGCTCGTATGGTTGGCGCTGGGTAGTTTCTGGCAAATCTGTGCATTGTTACATTTCTATAGTCCAAGGATGGCAATTGATTTTTAAAACACATGCTGCAACTTTATTTGGTCTGTAATTACATGGACTTCATTTGGAGGTCAGTGAAGGGAACAACTAAAT
The DNA here is from genome assembly GCF_007565055.1 of Rhinopithecus roxellana. NCBI lineage: Eukaryota > Metazoa > Chordata > Mammalia > Primates > Cercopithecidae > Rhinopithecus > Rhinopithecus roxellana. The sequence goes on along the minus strand of NC_044553.1, from coordinate 13,332,725 downwards.
AGGAAAATGAAGTCTTCCTCCCTTGTGCAATGAAACCATAAAAGTTGGCAGACAGAAAGGAATGCTAAACTTTTTCCCAGAGCTCTGAGTTTGGTTTCCACTGGTCCATGTTCCATTGGGTGATTAGAGAAAGCTTTTTTAAAGCCTTACTTCAGAATGATCTTAATTGGTGCAAGGTTGAGCCCTTTCTAGGAGGGGAGGGAAAAGGTTGAATAGCCTTTTCAAGTCACATGAAAGTTTCTAGGATGAATGTACGATAATTAGATTAATAAGTAGCTTAATTTATCACAGCTGAGGATTTCAACAGCCACACATTAGAGCAAGAAAAAAAGATTAGTGTGATTCTAGTTTGAAAAAAAAAAAAAAATTGTACTGAAACTTGATTAACCTTAAACACAAAGTGCCTTTCTTTCTTTTTCAGTGTAAATGTCTAACCAGGGGGAGGGGTGTGGAGTGGGGAAATCCGGGAGGGGACCTAAAATAATCAGAAAAGTCCTATTTTATTCCTTTTTGTCTCCCAGTTAATGAGCAGTATCAGGATGCCTTGAACCAACTTTTCCTTTCTCATTTCTTATCCTTGAAATAATGGGCTGACCATAAGCCTGCAGAATCTTAAATTATGTTGCCCGCCCACATCATAGAGATCTGTCTTTTCTGATGTACAATTTGTCATAAGCAGAGTCACTCGTCTCTGTTGAGAAAAAGAAAGGTAGTGTGATTGGAAGGACACCATCATTTTGGTTAGTATGTGGCAGGAACTTTGAGGCTTAGCTTGTTGGGTGACATCTCTAGTTCTCTCAAGGCTGAAAAGCCTGAATTTAGACCCATGTATTCAAACATTGTAAGTTGCCTAAATAAGGGCAGCAGTGACTTGAGATGAACAGTATTCATTGATAAAACATGAAAATCAAGATGATTATTATAATAGCAAGAATAATTGATTTCAACAGGGTTTAAAAAGTCAGATGAGAACTGACATTCAAAAAAAAAAAAAAAAAAACATCAATTCAAATTATCCTCCATTGGGATTCTTTTTTTCCATCTTCTCCACAAGTGCACAATAAAATATTTTGAGAAAAAGGAGAATCTGCTGGACCATCAGATGATCAGATCAACGGGGTGGGCTAACGTCAGATTTGATTAACTAACCTTAAACTTTCTGACTTCTGTCTGGCTAAAAACAAAACTGCAATGCGGTGTGGAACAAAGCTGCTGGCATCAGCGTCGTTGTGCTATGGAAGAGCCTGGAGCGTGAATCTGGTACCTGTCAACACTCAACAGTCACTGCGGTTGGGAGGCCGGCTAACGCGAGCCCAGCGGTGGAGCAGGGGTTTGGGCATTGCCTATGTGCCTGCGTGGAAAAAATGTGTGGCTGGACGTGGGTAGGCAGCTATGACACCCTCCAAGTGGAAGGGAAAAATCCAGAGCTAAGATACCAGACAACTTTGGGGACACCAATACTTCCACAACGAAAATCGTTGTGTGTTTCTCTTCAGCCTCCAAAGCTTACATAGAAGCGTCCTGAAATAGGTTTGGGTGTGGCCTGTGCACACAGCCCCAGCTACAACATTGGGAAGTTACCTGTGGCCCAGCCAGAGCTATGAGGGCAATGCCAAGGGCACTTGTGCACCAGCTTGTTCGATAAGTTCAGTGACTTGAAACAGCGCCGGAGGCGAATCCGTCTCCACTGCTAGGGAATCTTCTCTCAGAGCACCAGCCTTCTCTTCTGCTGGGATGAAAGGAAACCTTTAATTTTTTTTAAAAAAATCATACAATGAACAATGACATATTGTAGATAAAATATACTGTAGTTTAAAATGTTGCCATTTCCAAACATTAGTGGAATTATAGACCCTGAATAAACTTGGAAAGCTAAGGCACACTGCAGCCAGCAGCCCAAACCTGTAAGTATGCTTATAATCTAAACTGGATATCTCATTACTGGTTAACATTATTTATTTAGGAGGAGATATGACCTCTAATTTGCCTTTAAATGATTAATTTGGTGTTTAAATAAGTGCCTTTTACTTAATAATGTTTTTTTCAACCAATTCACTTATGTCAATAAACTCTTTGTTTAACCTTCTTAAAGGAAACATTTTCTCTGCTCTGAGGCAATTAATGAGCTATCAAATAAATAGGTACAGGAAAATGAACTAAAGTTAAGGACTGCCCCAGACAACAAAAATGCTTTAATCTGTGGAGTGGGCACTGTGGGTTACTGTCAACCACGGTGCAGGAAGAGCGTCAGTCCATTCCTCACCCTCCCGTGAGTCTCCTTTCTGTCCTTAGTTCACAGAGAAGGCAACTCTCACTGTAGGACCTACCAAAACGGGAATAGCCCATATATAATTGGAGGCACTTTTCTCTCAATTGCTGCTTCTTAAGTTTGGTAAAAACAATGATAAATCTTCAAGTTGGGAATGGGTTGCCACTTTTTCATGGGAAATTAAGGGGAAATGAAAATATATGCAATACTAATACAAAATATTAATATTAATAATATCACTGTTAATATCAAAGTGTCAAAAAGCATCTTCTGCAGTCTTGGGGCATAAAACTGGATGACGTATAACTCAGTTATTTATTTTGCAGGTAATTTATTCTTAAATGCAGTTTTTCCTGATAATTAAAAATGAAATTAGAATGAATTTGGCTTTTTTTGTTGTTAATTAATAGAACTAAAGCTGCCAAATTTTGTTTAGCTTTCTGTAGTATGTAAAAAACTTTTTTTTTTTTTTACAGTAATGAGGTCTCACTATGTTACCCAGGCCAGACTCAAATTCCTGGGCTCAAACGATCCTCTTGCTTCAACCTCCAGGGTAGCTGGGACTACAGGTATGAGCCACTGCACCTGGCTAAAAAGCATTTTTTAAAACAATTTGACCAATAGTAACCATCAACATTATTTTAAAATTTGGAATTTTTTCCTAATAAGAGTAAATGAACCACCAAATTTGTTCATTCTCAGAGGAGTGCACCAAGTGTGGCAGAGACTGCCAGCCATCCCCTAATAATCATACCCCCCCTTTTTTTTTATAGTCATAGACTTTTGACCTAGGGCACACAGCCAACAAAAACATAGACGACACTTCCAAGCCTCCTTAACTGCTGACTGTAGTCATAAGACTAAGTTCTGGCCAAGGTGAAGTGAGTGAAAGTGTGTGTGCAACCAACTGGCTGTACCCTTAAAAGACAAGTCATCTTTTCCTCTTCTTCCTTTCACATCAAAATAAAAAGAGCCTTTAATGGTGTCCTGGAACACAGCTGCCATTCCAGCTCAAACTTTCATGAGAGAGAAATAAGCTTCCATCTTAAGCCCTTATGTTTTCTGCTAAACCTGTATCCTAACTAATACACTGACATAGTAGCCATAAAATAAATTCAAACTTTGTGCTGCAAGTGCCACACTCTTAATATGTCTCTCTCTCTTTATCCATGAATATTAGCAGTTTCTGCTTTTTAGACTACTCTTCCTAAAATACACCTCTGATTGGGAATCATTCAAAACCTTTTGGATGACTCCCCTTTGTCTCCTAAATCAGGGACAATCCATAACATGACATTCACTGTTCCAGTTTTTTCCAGCCTTCGCTACTCACGGTACTCTTCTCCACACATCGCCCAACCTCTCCAGTCATATCAGACAGTCGCAATTTGGAGGCCACGCTTGTCCTTCCTCTTTGCCTGTGCAAACCTTATCCATCCCGGATTTTTAAAATATGTGGGGGTTTTTGTTTTGTTTTTCTGTTTGTTTTAATGTGGACTTTGAGCTGGGCGTGGTGGCGTTCACCTGTAGTCCGAACTTCTCAGTAGGCTGAGGTGGGAGGATCATTTGAGCCCAGGAGTTTGAGGCTGCATTCCAGCCTGAGTGACAGAGCAAGCCCCAACCTCTAACATATTTTTGTAATTAAAATGGAGTCGAATAGGCCTGGTTGAAAGTCATGCTTGGTCACTGCTGGTTCCCCTCATTATTACAGCCCGCATGATACCCTCTAACTTTCCCTCACAGCATTTCTCACAGATTGTTGATGCACATTTGATTACCATCTGCTCCCCCATTAGATCACAAGCTTCACATGGGCAGGGATGATGTCTATTTTGTCTCAGCATTTTATCTCTGAGGGTAGCGTAGTGCCTAGCATTTGATAGATTATCTAAATATTTATTGAGCGAATGAATAAACATCTCTGAATCCATTTTCTTTTTTTTTTTTTTTTTTTTTTTTTTTTGAGGCGGAGTCTCGCTCTGTCGCCCGGACTGGAGTGCAGTGGCCAGATCTCAGCTCACTGCAAGCTCCGCCTCCCGGGTTTACGCCATTCTCCTGCCTCAGCCTCCCGAGTAGCTGGGACTACAGGCGCCCGCCACCTCGCCCGGCTAGTTTTTGTATTTTTAGTAGAGACGGGGTTTCACCGTGTTAGCCAGGATGGTCTCGGTCTCCTGACCTCGTGATCCGCCCGTCTCGGCCTCCCAAAGTGCTGGGATTACAGGCTTGAGCCACCGCGCTCGGCCAGAGTTAGCATTTTTAAATAAAATTATTTTTATTCTAAAATGGTGAAATCCTTATGAATAAGTGGAACTCAAGTAACAGTATCTACAGTCTTAAGTACTAAATTTCCCAGTAGAATGTTGACATTTTATCTCGTGTTCAAGGGAAAATAACTTGAGAGAAGTCTAGGGAGAGGACTGTCATTTGTTTTCACTAATTTTAAGCATGTGAGAGTTGCTAGAGAATCTAGTCGATATTTCCTATCATCTTTCTCTTTTTCCTCTTCCTCTGTCCTTTGAGACACACCCTGCGCATGTGTGTGCGCATACACACACACACACACACACAAACACACACTCTTTTTCTTCTTTCTTTCTCTGTCCTTTTCCTCTTTCCATTTCTTCTTCCTCTACCCCCTCTCATTCTTCTTTCCCTTCATCAAATACCCTTTTCTCTTTTTTCTTCTCTCTCATGTTTTTCACTCTTTCTCTTCAAATGGATCCCAATAGGGGGATTCATTTAATATGAGAAAAAAAAGTTATTTTTTCTTCACCAATATCATGGAAACAAGTGTAAAACTCACGACCACGATTTAGGTCTGCTTTAGGGAGAATTACTCCTACTTCTCTGTGGCCCAAGAGGACAAAGTTTGAGCCGTCTGGTAACAAATTTGCTGGTTTCACCAAAACATCCTGCATTAGCTATTAAAGGAAAGAAACTCCAGTCTGTTTACTGGTGAGCTCTACAGTCTAACTCTTATCTCCCTAATCCTCACACCACCCGTGAGAGCTAAGAAGGCAGCTTAGTTTTCTCCCCCCTTTTCAGAGTCTTGAAGAACCAGTAAGTGCAGGCACTAACAGTGTGATAGAATGACCAGATTTTTAGACTTAGGGTATTATTGTCTTTACTTCTAGCTGATTTTTCAACTCTGATATTTTCTCAGAGTAGCATGAAATCTCTTTCCCAAATAACTTTATCCATTAACCATTAGCATTATCAAGAAAGACAGCTCACAAACAAGAGACAATGACATTAAAGTCAAGTAAGATGTAGTAACTCATGTTTATAATGTAAAGGCATTATGCTCTGGGGTCAGCCTAAGCCAAATGTAGCCCTCAAATAAGTAAAGAAAATTCATTGCATATTTCCTTAGGGAATCTGCTACTATAAAAATGTTTTGATTTGAAGTTTTAAAACAGCTATTTGTAGTTACCAAAATGCCCTGGCGTAGGGGATAGCTCTGAGAAGATTAATGCCTAAAGTTCTTGTAAGATAAATAGTATAAAAGTTTTGACCAATGTTTTCAAAATATATACATGATCACTTATGATAAAGAAAAAAATCTGTCCCTGGAAAGGTAATTTAATACTTAGCGCTTGCTTACAAAAGATGGGAGACTAATGACTTGTGTTGTTTTTCTACGTAGTTTTAGGTGTTGTTCTCATCATGATAGACAAACATGCTATTTTCTGGTAGTGAAGAATTTGCTTGTAACCATCAGCTAACGTTCTTCACGGTTTTTTGGTTTTTGTTTTTTTTTTTTTTTGCGATTCTGCATAACGATAGTGCCATTTGCACTAATGGGAGGATCAATATCGGAGTACAGTCAACATTTAATACGCATATATTGAGTGCTTGCTTATTTGTCAACATGCTGTATATCTGGCACTAGGCCAACATAGTTCCTGTCCTGAAGGATCTCACAATTTCATGAAAATAGCACATTTGTAGTTATCAAAATGCCCTGATGTGGGGGATAGCTCTGAGAAGATTATTTATTCATTCATTTAAATAAGTTAATAACAGCTAATCTCTGTATTATAGGCATGTGCAATATATGAGGGGGATATAAGAGGGGAATTAAGGTTCTATGATGAAGTGTGGGAAGACTTCATAGAGAAGGTAGCTTTTGAGATGGAACTTGAAGAATGAATAAGAACAAAGAGAAGTGAAGAGGAGTGCTGCGCCAAGCAGAGAGAAAATCGCATGCCAAGACATGGAGGTAAGGTACAATTTGCCTACATAAGGAAACACTAGTAGTTCATTATTGTTGGAAAATAAAATATGAGAGTAGTGATAGAAGATGAGGTATCATCAGGAAACTGTAGACCAATCACAGAAATTCATTTCATGCCATGCTTAAGAATGTAGTTTTTATTCCATAGGCCATAGAGAGTCATTGATAAATGTCATGTAACATGATCAGCTTTGATTAGAAAATGTACAAAATAAACTGAGAGAGAACATCTTAGAAGCAGAAAAACTAGTCATTAAGCTACTGCAATATTCCAGCCAAGGGATTCTGAAAAATCTGAACCATTCTAATGTACAGAGATAGCAGGGCTAGAACAGAGGAGAAAGATATAAGGTATATTTAGGAAATAGAATTGACAGTAGCTATTGATTGATTAGATATGAGTAGAAAGGAAAGAGAAAAAATCTTTAAATAACTCTCAGGATTTTGCTTGGGCAATGGAGTAGATGGAAAGTAGTATCACTCATTGTAATAAGAAAAATGGAAAAAAAACAGTGAGTTTTGAGAGGTAGGTAGTAATTTGGGGACATTTTCAGCTTGAGATCCTTTTGAGATATCCAAATGGAGTTGTCTGATAGGCGAGACTCTTCTTTCTAGACTCAAAAATAAGTCGGAGCTAGAGATATTATTGAAGCCTTGAATGAGGATGCCAGAGGGAATGTTTACAGTAAGACATGAAGAGGATTGAACATAGAGTCTTAGAGAACTCCATCATTTAAAGGTCAGGAAGACAGCCAGAGCAATCAGGCAAGAGAGAGAAATAAAAGGTACCTAAACAGGAAGAGAGGAAGCCAAACTATCTCTCTTTGCAGATTATAGGATTCTATACCTAGAAAACCCCATAGTCTCTGGCCAAAGGCTCCCAGATATGATAAACAACTTCAGCAAAGCTTCAGGATACAAAATCAATGTACAAGAATCAGTAGCATATCTATGCACCAAAAAGGTCCAAGCTGAGAGCCAAATCAAGAATGCAATCTCACTCTTAACAGCCATAAAAAGAATAAGACACCTAGGAATACAGCCCATGAGGAAGGTGAAAGATCCCCACAAAGAGAATCACAAAACACTTCTGAAAGAAATCAGAGACAACACAAACAAATGGGAAAATGTTCCATGTTTGTGGATAGGAAGAATCAATATTGTTAAAATCGCCATACTGCCCAAACCAATTTACAGAGTCAGTGCTATTCCTATCAAACTACCAAGAACATTTTTCACAGAATTAGAAAAAGCTATACTGAAATTCATATGGAACCAAAAAAGAGTCTGACTAGCCAAAGCAATCCTAAGCACAAAGAACAAAGCCAGAGGCATCACACTACCTAACTTCAAACAATACAACAAGGCTACAGTAACTAAAACATCATGGTACTGATACAAATACAGACACATAGACCAATGGAACAGAGCAGAGAACCCAGAAATAAAGCCACACATCTACAGCCATCTGATCTTTAAAAAAGTCAACAATAACAAGCAATGGAGAAAGGACTCCCCATTCATAAATGGTGCTGAGATAACTGGCTTGCCATATGCAGAAGATTAAAACTTGGCCCCTTTCTTTCACCATATACAAAAATAAGCTCAAATACCATTTGACCCAGCAATCCCATTACTGTATATATACCCAAAAGAATATAAACCATTCTATTATAAAGATACATGCATACATATGTTTATTGCAGCACTATTCACAATAGCAAAGACATGGAATCAGCCTAAATGCCCATCAGTGATAGACTGGATAAAGAAAATGTGGTTAGGCTGGGCGCGGTAGCTCATGCCTATAATCCCAGCACTTTGGGAGACCGAGGAGGGCGGATCACAAGGTCAAGAGATTGAGACCATCCTGGCCAACATGGTGAAGCCCCTTCTCTACTAAAAATACAAAAAATTAGCTGGGTGTGGTGGCAGGCACCTGTAATCCCAGCTGCTTGGGAGGCTGAGGCAGGAGAATTGCTTGAACCTGGGAGGCGGAGGTTGCTGTGAGCTAAGATCGTACCACTGCACTCCAGCTGGGCAAAAAGTGAAACTCCATCTCAAAAACAAAAAAAAAAAAAAAGAAGAAAAGAAAAGAAAAAGAGAAAATGTGGTACATATACACCACATGAATACTATGCAGCCATAAAAAGGAATGAGATTATGTCCTTTGCAGGGACATGGATGGAGCTGGAAGCCTTTATCCTCAGCATAATGCAGTAACAGAAAACCAAACACCACATATTCTCACTTATAAATGGGAGCTGAATGATGAGAACACTTGGACACATGGTGGGGAACAATACACAGTGGGGTCTTTCACGGTGAAGGGGAAGGGAGCATCAGGAAGACCAGCTAATGTATCCTGGGCTTAACACCTAGCTGATGGGATGACCTGTATAGGAAACCAACATGGTACCTGTTTACCTGTGCAACAAATCTGCACATCTTGCACATGTATCCTTGAACTTATAATGAAAGTTGGAATAATTTTTTAAATAATAAAAATAAAAACAAACTCAAGATGGATTAAAGACTTAAATGTAAAACCTAAAACTATAAAAACCCTAGAAGAGGCCAGGCACAGTGGCTCATGCCTGTAATCCCAGCACTTTGGGAGGCCGAGGCGGGCAGATCATGAGGTCAAGAGATCAAGACCATCCTGGCCAACGTGGTGAAACCTCATCTCTACTAAAAATACAGAAATTAGCCGGGCATGGTGGCAGGCGCCTGTAGTCCCAGCTACTCGGAAGGCTGAGGCAGGAGAATTGCTTGAACCTGGGAGGTGGAGGTCGCAGTGAGCCGAGATCGCGCCACTGCACTCCAGCCTGGGTGACAGGGTGAGACTCCGTCTCAAAAAAAAAAAAAAAAAAAAAAACCCTAGAAGAAAACCTAGGGAATACCATTCTGGACATAGGCCCTGACACAGGTTTTTCAACAAAGACTCCAAAAGCAATTGAAACAAAAACGAAAACTAACGAATGGAACCTAATTAAACTAAAGAGCTATTACACAGCAAAAGAAACTGTCAACAGAGTAAACAGACAATCTGCAGAAGGGGAGAAAATATTTGCAAACTATGTGTTAGACAAAGGTCTAATATCTAGAATATGTAAGGAATTTAAACAAATCAACAAGCAAAAAGCAGAAAACCCCCATTTAAAAATGGGCAATGGACATAAACAGACACTTTTCAAAAGAAGACATACACATGGCCAACAAGCATATGAAAAAATGCTCAACATCACTAATCCTTAGAAAAATGCAAATCAAAACCACAATGAGATACCATCTAACACCAGACAGGATAGCTATTGTTAAAATGTCAAAAAACAACAGATGCTGGCCATGTTGTGGAGAAAAGAGAGCACTTAAACACTGCTGGTAGGAATGTAAGTTCAGCCACTGTGGAAAGCAGTTTGGAGATTTCTCAAAGAACTTAAACTAGAACTACTATTCCACCCAGCAATCCTATTACTGGATATATACCTATAAGAATATAAATTGCTCTGCCATAAGAACACATATACACATATGTTCATTGCAGTAGTATTCACAATTGCAAAGACATGGAATGAACCTAGATGCCCATCAGCAGTGGATTTTTTAAAATGGGATTTTTTAAACTGAAATTTTTTAAACATGATACATAGACACCATGGAATACTACACAGTCATTAAAAAAACATCATGTCCTTTGCAGCAATCTGGATGAAGCTGGAGGCCATTATCCTATGAGAATTAACGCAGGACCAGAAAACCAAATACCGTATTTTCTCACACATAAGTGAGAGCTAAACATTGAGTACACATGAACACAAATAAGGGAACAGTAGACACTGGGTCCTACTTGTGGGGTAGAGGGCAAGAAGAGGGGGAGGATCAAAAAACTACCTATCAGGTACTCTACTCACTATCTGCATGATGAAATAATTTGTATACCAAACCACTGCAACATGCAATTTACTCATGTAACAAACCTGCACATGTACCCCATGTTCTTAAAATGAAAGCTGAAAGGAAAAACAAGTGAAGATCAGGAAGAGGACAAAGAGTATACAAAGAAAAATCGCATGAAGTCTGCTCAGAGAAGTAGGAAGAAAGGCAAGAAATAGTGCCGTAATGAAAAAACCAGGGAGGATGAAGATTTTATTTATGCCCTTGATTGCTTCACATTTTTAACCAAGCACATATTTCTTTTGTAACATAAAAAATATTAGTAACAGATTTTAAAGAAGAATGAGAAACTCAATAACAAAAAAACAAAAAAACCAATTAAATAATAGGCAAATGACTTAAATAGACATTTCCCCAAAGAAGAGACACGAGTGGTCAACAACCGTATGAAAAAATGCTCAGCGTCATTAGACATCAGGAAAACACAGATCAAAGCACAGTAAGATATCACTTTAAGCCCACTAAGGGTGCCCATAAGTAAAAAAGAAAAAAACAACAGTAAGTGTTGAGAAAGAAACAAAGAGGTAGAGGAAGTGGAGCCTTCATTCATGGCTAGTGGGAATGTAAAATGATGCAGCTGCTGTGGAAACTGATTTAGCAGCTCCCCTGATAAGTTCAACATAAAATTACCCTATGACCCAGCAATTCCACTCCTGGGTATACACCCATAAGAATGGAAAACAGATGTTCAGACAAAAATTTGCACATAAATGTTCACAGCAGCTCTATTCACAATAGCCAAAGGTGGAAACAGCCCAAATGTCCATCGACAAATGAATGGATAAACAAAATATAGTATATCTATACAATAGAATATTATTCAGCCATAAAAAGGATGGAATACTAATACATGCTACAAAATGGGTGAACCTTGAAACCATTATGCTAAGTGAAAGAAGTCAGACACAAAAGGCCACATATTGTATTACAGACAATAGACAGGATAGGCAGACCCCTAGAGCTTAGTGGTTGTCAGAGGCTGGTGGAGAATGGGGAGTAAGGACTGACTGTGGAATGGGTACAGGGTTTCCGTTTGTGGTAATGAAAATGTCCTGGAACTAGATAGGGTGATTGTTGTACAATATTGTGAATGTGTTTAACACTGCCAGATTGCACATTTTAAAATGTTTACATGGTAAATTTTATGTCATGCATGTTATGCTATTTTTTAAATGAGAGAATGTGAGGTTAGCAGGGTCTTGTTAGATGAGGACGATAAAGAGGAGGGTCTTAATGACAACACTGAGGGCAGTGTCAGGGAGACAGGAGCAGTGCCAGGCTGCAGTAAGTTGGAGACTAAATCAGACCTGGGATGTGAAGACAGCAGATGAAGACAGCTTTTTCTTGAAGCTGAACAATGAACTCTAGCATGTATCAAGTACTTCATCTGTCAGTAGTCAGGGAGACACAGGTTCAAGAAAGGTGGTGTTTGTGTGTGTGTGTGTGTGTGTGTGTGTGTGTTTTAAGATGACAATAGGTTGAATACATTTATTTACTGGGAGAAGGAAGCCCTAGAAAAGAAGAATGAAGACTTATGGACAGAGGTAATTGATAGAACTGGATCTTCAATAAGGCAGGACACAAGTGTGGGTGGAAGCCTTCAGCTTTGTAAGGAAAATGAGTCCTCATCTTCAGAAAAGGAGTTAGTTACCCATAAAGAAACATTTGTAGGTAGGAAACCAGAGGTTGAAGGATTTTGTGCCCAAGGGCTTCTATCAGAGATTCTGAGAGTTGGAAGTAACCTTAAATACCATCAGGGTAAGTTACTGTCAATGCTAAATGCACACTAAAAGCATCTGGATATCCTTTTTTTAAAAAAATATTGATATTGGGCCTTCTCTCCAGAGATTCTGATTTAATTGGTCTGGAGATGATTTTTCAGAAGCTCTTTGGGTGTACAGTGTGGTAAGTATCACTTTCATTCCCACTTTATAGATAATGCATTTGTCTGGTAAAGAATTTGTTCGAGATCACAAAATTTGAGTATGGCAAAGGGAGCCCTAACACCAGAACACAAGTCATTAATCGCTATGCTATATAGTCTAATGTTAATAGATAACACTGCAAATAAGGGATGGCTCAGGCCAGCTGTATTTTCATCACAAGTTTAGAGCCTTTTAAAAAATGAAATTGGGTAGTGTGTGATGGCTCACATCTGTAATTGCAGCACTTCAGGAGGCCTAGGTGGGAGAATCACTTGAGCCCAGGAGTTCGAGACCAGCCTGGACAACAGAGCAAAACTTCATCTCTGGAAAAAAACAACACAAAATTAGCCAGATTTGGCAGTATGTGCCCCTAGTCCCAGCTACTCCAGAGGCTGCGGCAGGAGAATCACTTGAGCCCAAGAGTTTGAGGCTGCAGTGAGCTATGATTACGCCACTGCACTCCAGCCTGGGTGACAGAGCAAGACTTTATCTCTAAAAAATAAATAAATAAAAATAAAAAATGAAACTGCATTCTTCTTTCATATCAGTATTACTTTTAAGATATTCCCTTATACTCAAAAAACAAGGTTTGAGTTGCCTCATCTCAGGCTGTTTTAGCTGAAAACAGTCACAGACGGGAGAGGTTATATTTTGCATCCGTAACTTCATCTTTCATAATTTATGTCATCTCTGATGTTTAATAAGAAAGGGTGTGTGGTAGAGTGATTTAAAGCATGAGCTTTGGAGTAAGACAGACTTGTGTTGAACCCAGCTCTGGTATATACTAATTATGTGACCTTGAACACTGCGAATCTTCGATTTCCTCAATTGTAAAGTGAGAATAAATAATACATATGGCACAGTGTTGATGAGAGAAGAAATGAGATGTTTATGAAAGGAGATTAATACAATACTTGGTGTATTGTAAAAGACAAGTGGCACTAGCTTTTTATTATTATTATAACTTTCATCATCATACCATCATCAAGTTTCATCAGGAGCATCATGAAAGTCAAAGAGTTGTGTTGCCTCTTTCAGAGATATTTATGGCTTTTAGATTCGTTCTGCCCAATAGAACTTTTGGCAATGACGGAAATGTTCTATAATGTACACTCTTCAATATAGTAGCCACTTGTCACCTGTGACTGTTGGGTACTTGATACTTGGTTAATGTGACTGAGAAACTAAATCTTTTATTTTATTTTAATTAAGATTGAATTTAAATAGCCATGTGAACTTAGCAGCTACCTTACTGGATAAGCCTCTTACTCCTGCTTGAGTAATTTCTCAACTCAGGTGATCTGTCTACCTCAGCCTTCAAAGTGCTGGGACTACAGGCGTGAGCCACCACACCTGGCCAGTAGCTTCTTAGGAGATATCATGATTGGGTGCTGTGGCCCATGCCTGTAATCCCAGCACTTTGAGAGGCCAAGGCAGGTGGATCACCTGAGGTCAGGAGTTTGAGACCAGCCTGTCCAACATGGTGAAACCCCGTCTCTACTAAAAATACACAATTTAGCTGGGCCTGGTGGTGCGCACCTGTAGTCACAGCTACTCAGGAGGCTGAAGCAGGAGAATAACTTGAACCCAGGAGGCGGAGGTTGCAGTGAGCCGAGATTGTGCCACTGTACTCCAGCCTGGGTGACAAAGCGAGACTCTGTCTTAAAAAAAAAAAAAAAGAAAAAAAAAAGAGATATCACTAACCAACCTGGGCAACCAGCACGAAACCCCCTCTCTATCTAACGAAGTGCTGTGGAAAGGAATAAGGAATATTTGTCTTTGTATACTCCCATTCTCATTGATTCATCTCCAGGATATTTTTTTAAGGTAAGTGAAGAAAAGTATACATTTACATTTATATTTATTTGAGTTTATTTGAATGTATAGTGAATATAAATATAAATTTGAATATATATAATATTCAAGCAGAGAAAGTATAGTATGTTTGTTAAAAGCATTTGTGTGTGAGTGTGCATGTATAATCTACTTTTATTAATTAAAAAATGGAATGATAAACCATAAAATTATTTAAATGGTTATCTACTGGGGAGGGAAGGAATAGAATAGAATTAAGGAAATAAAAACTAGACTTCTTTGAATATACATTGTTTTCTAGATAAGTCTTGGGGAGTATACAAAATTAAAATATAAAAAAACCCTATAAATAAAAAGTAACATAAAATAAATGAATTTACATGTATATCCAGTCATCAATAGAATGAAAAGAGCAGCAAAAGAGAACTGTAAACACTTTACAGTAATCATATTGTGAGTGGTAACTTTATTTTATTTTATTTTATTTTATTTTATTTTATTTTTTTGAGACAGAGTCTTGCTCTGTCGCCCAGGCTGGAGTGCAGTGGCGTAATCTTGGCTCACTGCAAGCTCCGCCTCCCAGGTTCCCGCCATTCTCCTGCCTCAGCCTCCTGAGTAGCTGGGACTATAGGCGCCACCACCTCGCCTGGTTAATTTTTTGTATTTTTAGTAGAGACGGAGTTTCACCATGTTACGCAGGATGGTCTCGATCTCCTGACCTTGTGATCCGCCCACTTCGGCCTCCCAAAGTGCTGGGATTACAGGCGTGAGCCACGGAGTCCGGCCGTGGTAACTTTAATGGTATTATTCTGTGTAATGTAGAATAAAGAAAATAAGAAAATGTCTGACAATCTGTGGTGCCATCTGTGGTGTCCTTAAGAGCTAGAATTCTTAGTGAAAGAAAAAATATATATATAGATGTAAGATAGAAGAGTTTGAATAACAAAGCCTATAGTTGTGAATTTGAACTAGAAATATTAGTATGAACTCATTATATATTTTATCTTTAAAAAATTCTTGACTCCATCCACTGAAAAGGATTAGAATAACCTTATGATAACTTACAATAATAACTAGCATCCTTAGTGTCCAGACAGTGGACTTGAAATTCCGTTTTTCCCTGAGAGAAAGGACAACTCCACAGGGAAATGACTGGTTTTTAACTCCGAGGCAGAAAATGCACAGATTGGCCAGCTGCAGCGGCTCACGCCTGTAATCCCAGCACTTTGGGAGACCGAGACTGGTGGATCACGAAGTCAGGAGATCGAGACTATCCTGGCCAACATGGTGAAGCTCCGCCTCTACTAAAAATACAAAAATTAGCTGGGCGTGGTGGCACACAGCTGTAATCCCAGCTACTTGGGAGGCTGAGGCAGAAGAATCGCTTGAACCCGGGAGGCAGAGGTTGCAGTGAGCCGAGATTGCGCCATTGCCCTCCAGCCTGGGTGACAGATCGAGACTCTGTCTCAGAAGAAAGAAAGAAAGAAAGAAAGAAAGAAAGAAAGAAAGAAAGAAAGAAAGAAAGAAGGAAGGAAGGAAGGAAGGAAGGAAGGAAGGAAGGAAGGAAGGAAGGAAGGAAGGAAGGAAGGAAGGAAGGAAGGAAGGAAGGAAGGAAGGAAGGAAGGAAGGAAAGAAGGAAAGAAGGAAAGAAAGAGAAAAAGAAAAAGAAAATGTACAGAGTACAGATTAGCCTGGAATATCTTGTTATCTTATCAAATAGGAAGGAAAATATCCAAGATTATTAAGGGCATGTCAAAAAGATCCAGGAGCCACCTCAGAGATAGTCCTTCTTGCCAAGGATGGAACAATCTGACCATCAGTAAAGATACGGTTTGAAGCCCATCAAATGTGTTTAAATTCTCATTTGTATAGTGATGATTAAACTCATGAATTCATAATGCTACTGAAACAAACCAACTGGTCGTTGTTAGAGGATGCTGGTCAACAAACTCATTAGTTGAAAGCTGGTAAATAAAGTGAAAGAAACAAGCATTAAACCTGGCTTTCCTACACATGCTATACCACTGGTTAACCAAATACTATATCAGGAGAATGTGTTCTTTTGAAACTATTCCACGTTGGGCATGGTGACTTATACCTGTAATCCCAACACTTTGGGAGGCAGTGGTGGGGGGATTGCTTGAGCTCAGAGCTCCAGGCCAGCCTATGCAACATAACAAGACCCCCGTCTCTACAAAAATGCAAAAATTAGCTGGGCATGATGGCACACAACTGTAGTCCCAGCTACTTAGGAGGCTGAGATAGGAGGATTGCTTGGGCCCAGGAGTTCCAGGTTACAGTGAGCTATGATTGTGCCTCTGCACTCTAGCCTGTGCAAGAATGAGACCCTATCTCAAAAATAAAAAAAAAAAAAACCATACCATGAGAATACAATTAGAAAAACAAAAACAAAAAATACAGCTAAAGACTCAGCTTCTTCAACAGATAAATTACAAGAGAGGAAGATGGCTTGGGAAATCTGTAGATTAAAAGAGATTTAAGGCCAGCATGATGACGCACACCTGTAATTCCAGCACTTTGGAAGGCCAAGGTGGCCAGATCATGTGAGGTCAGGAGTTCAAGACCAGCCTGGCCAACATGGGGAAACTCCCGTCTCTAAAAAAATACAAAAATTAGCTGGGCATGGTGGCAGGCACCTGCAGTCCCAGCTACTTGGGAGGCTGAGGCAGAAGAATTGCTGGAACCCAGGAGGCAGAGGTTGCAGTGAGCTGAGATCATACCACTGTACTCCAGCCTGGTGACAGAGCAAGACTCACTCTCAAAAAAAGAAAAAAAGAAATAAAGACATCACCTAATGTGATGGTTAATTTTATGTGTCAATTTGGCTAGGCCATGATATCCAGATAGTTGATCAAACACCAGTCTACATATTGCTTTGAAAGTATTTTTATTCTTTTTTTCTCCAACTTTATTGAGGTATAATTGACATATTAAAGTGAAATTAACATTTAAATCTGCAGACTTTGAGTAAAGCAGATTATCCTCCATAATTTGGGTGGGCCTCCTCCAATCAGTTGAAGACCTTAAGAGAAAAGACTGAAGTCCTCCAATGAAGGGGGAATTCTGTTTCCAGATTGCCTTTGGACTTGAGCTGCAACATCAAGTCTTCCCTAGGTCTCCATCCTGCCAGCCTACCTTGCTAGCCCTCATAATTATATGAGTCAATTCTCTCTCTCTATGCACACACACACACACACACACATGCACACGCTCCTTATTGATTCTGTTTCTCTGTAGAACCCTGACTAATATACCTGGTCCCCACATGTGGGCCTTACTTGTATCTTCATTCACATAAACAAACTGCTGAAATGTAATACTGACTAAATAAGTTTTATATTTAAAAATTATTGTTAATGTATGATTGTGATAATGGCATTCTTGGATTTGCTTCCAAATAATAAGTGGCTAAAATTAGCCAGGCATGGTGGTGGGTACCTATAGTCCCAGCTACTTGGGAGGCTGAGGCAGGAGGATCATTTCAGCTCAGGAGTTCAAGGCTGCAGTGAGCTATGAGCACCCTACTGCACTCCCGTCTTGGCAACAGAGTGAGACCCTGTCTCAAAACTAATAATAATTATAATAAGTGAAGGTGGGCGCCCCCTCTCCGAAGATTGGTCATTAGTTAATTATTGTTGAGGGTGAATGATTAGTATGTGGAGGTTCATTAGATTATTCTGTCTATTTGGATATGTTTGCTATTTTCTGTAATAAAATGTTCTTGAAAGTGTTTCCTGTAGTAATACATTCACCTGGTTCAAAAATAAAAATGATACAAAAAGGTACACATTGACAGATGTTACTCCCATCTCTGTGTCTCTCTCCTTTGCCATGGTGACCAATGGTCCTGATTTGCCAGGGATGCAGGACTTTTAGTGTTAAAACTGGGACAAAAGTCAGGTGTGGTGCCTGTAGTCCTAACTACTTGGGAGGCTGATGGGAGGCTGAGGTAGGAGGATTGTTTGAGCCTAGGAGTTCAAGGCTGCAATGAGTTATAATTGCTTCACTGCGCTCCAGCCTGTGGCTTATAAAACAAAGATATCTAATACTTAAAGTTTTCTATTTCTGATTTCTAGCAAACCATTTTAAGCTCATTATCAAAGTTTAACATGCACATTCATGTAACAAATATACGGCTTGATGAATTTTGTACAGTTGAATACATCTAGGCCAGGAAATAGACACTGCCAGCACCTCAGAAGCCCTTCTCATCACTACCACTTCTCAAAAAGGTATCATCATCCTGATTTGTAACAGCATACATTAGCTTTACATCGTTTTGTACTTGCTATGAATGGAATCATACCGCTAGAAAAAGAAAAAAGAAAATCAATAAATGTATGAAAGAGCAAACGTGAAAGTTGAGGATCAACTGCAAAGTGGCTCCCGGAAAACTTTGTATACCCGAGTACTCCACGAAACATCTTCCATACCTCTGAAGGTTACACGTGTGGCAGATGGAAGACTGCCAGCTAAAGTACAGAACGTCCACTTAGGATGATCTTCTGAAATTGACTTTTTTAAAAAAATGCTTTTTGTTATGAGGTGAAAAATTGTAAACATAAATTGTTACAATTTTTCCATATAAATATGCCATTCATTAGGTTCTAGGTGCTGTGGACATAAGAAGGTGAGTAAGACACAACCTATGCCCTCGAAGATCTTAAAGTTTATTTATAAAGATATGTATTTAAGTAGTTATAGAACAAAATAGTTTGCAATTAGTTACATTAAAGCAACATTATGTAGTCAAATTTTGTTTAAATAATTTTATGATCAAAGTGATAGTTTTCTCAGATACACATATGTATATATACATTAATTATCTTTATAAGGAGAGGCTTGCTAATATAACTTAAAAGTCAAAGGTTAGTTCTTTCAAGCATCAGGCATGAAGATCCTAAGGCCATAGATTATCATCTTGAAAAGTTAAAACACTGATAGAAAGAATAAAACTGTTGCTTCAGGGTATAGAACATTCAACAGGAAAAAAGAACTTGGAGAGAGGCCGGGTGCGGTCGCTCAAGTCTGTAATCCCAGCACTTTGGGAGGCCAAGATGGGCGGATCACGAGGTCAGGAGAACCAGACCATTCTGGCTAACACGGTGAAACCCCGTCTCTACTAAAAAATACAAAAACTAGCCGGTCGAGGTGGTGGACGCCTGTAGTCCCAGCTACTCGGGAGGCTGAGGCAGGAGAATGGCGTAAACCCGGGAGGCGGAGCTTGCAGTGAGCTGAGATCGCGCCACTGCACTCCAGCCTGGGTGACAGAGCGAGACTCTGTCTCAAAAAAAAAAAAAAAAAAAAAAAAAAAAAAAAAAAATGTGGAGAGACATTATTGAACATGTTTTAAAACCAGGAAACTTTGAAGAGCAATTTGGCTAAATCTAGTTTAAAGTTTATTTGTGAAAAGCAGCAATTCCAACTCTGATACAACTCAAGTGTAGGCACAGGAGACTTGTACAAAGCTGTTCCACAACATTATTTGTAATAAGAAGCATGGAAATTAGGAAAGCACATATTGTCTACTGGTACGAGAATGAATAAATAAAATGTGATATGTGGAATACTCGTACAGTTGATTACTATACAGCAGTTAAAAATGAACGATATTAACTCACTTAAGAAATATATACGTATATTGGCAGGCATAGTGGCTCACATCTATAGTCCCAGCACTTTGGGAGGCCAAGGCAGGAGGATCACTTGAGCAAAGGAGTTTGAGACCAGTCTGGGCAACATGCTGAAACCCTGTCTCTACAAAAAAAAAAAAATACAAAAAATTATCCAGGTGACATGGTGCACACCTGTCAGGAGGCTGAGGTGGGAGGATTGCTTGAGCCTGGAAGGAGAAGGTCACAGTGAGCAGTGATGGTGCCACTGCACTCCAGCCTGGGAGACAGAGTGAGACGCTGTCAAAAAAAAAAAAAAGAAGAAGAAAGAAAGAAAGAGAGAGAGAGAGAGTGAGAAAGGAAAGGAAAGGAAAGGAAAGGAAAGGAAAGGAAAGGAAAGGAAAGGAAAGAAGGAAAGAAAGATTGAGTGTTTACTTGCCAAATGCTCTTCTAGGTGCTGGGAATTCAGCAATGAGCAAGACAAAGTCCCTGCCCTCAGAGAACTTACAAATAGATCCACATACACTAGCATGGATAGAAGACAGAAACATCACAAAATAGACTGTGAATATTAAATTTGTAAATTCTTAAATTACCCACTGAACAATCACACATATTATTATATATATGGGCACATAAATGTATTCTTTAATGACCTCAAACAATACATGCAGATATTATATAGGGTTGCTTTGAGGGAGGGAATATAGGCAACAGGACTGCAAAGGTAGGTCAAAGGGAACTTCAACTTTATCTGTAACTTTTTTATTAGAAAAAAGATAAATCAGTGTTTGATAATATTAACAGTCAAGTCTGGGTTTTGGAAACAAGCATATTTGTCTTATTATTCTCTGTGCTTTATTTATTACTTTCTCAAAATTAAAGAACATACAACAAGGGATTTTAGTATTTTACAGAACAGAAGGTACAATTCAGCTGGGCACGGTGGCTGGCGTCTGTAATCCCAGAACTTTGGGAGGCCGAGGCCAGGTGGGGGTGGGCGGATCACCTGAGGTCAGGAATTCGAGACCAGGCTGGCCAAACATAGCGAAAACCCGTCTCTACTAAAAATACAAAAATTTAGCAGGGAGTGATGACGGGCACCTGTAATCCCAGCTACTGGGAAGGCTGAGGCAGGAGAATTGCTTTAACCCAGGAGGCAGAGGTTGCAGTGACCTGAGATCACGCCACTGCACTCCAGCATGGGCAACAGAGTGAGACTCTGTCTCAAAAAAGAAAAAGAGAGAACAAAAAGTACAATTTACAGACAAGAGTCCTGGAGAAGTTAGGTTCAAACTAGAAATAGAGGGGTTGTTTCTTCCCCTAAAACAAAAGAGCAGAGGAAGCAAGAGATTAAGAAAAATAGAAAATAGCATAGGAGTGGAAAGTTGAAGGAGATTGCAGATAATCTTGAACTTCTCAGTAAAGCAGAAAGCAAGATCATCTTCTGAGTGCAAGGGGAAGGGGAGATCACACAGTGAGTTTCAAAAACATGAAAAAAGCTTTTAGACAACCAATGCAGGAAACTAATCAGTGAGTCTCCAAGAGATTAATAAAGGACTACCAAGCAACAACAAGAGCCAGGGCAGGTTTGGTAGAATGAATTTGCAATGAACTGAATCAATGGTTTCATGTTTTTCTCCATCACGTCTTGGTAGCCTAGGAAAAAAAAAAAGAGAGAGAGAAATGAATTGGTAATGGTGAACATGATTTAGGGATTGATTGGGTAGGCACTTGGTGGAAATATAAGGTGATATGTTCTAGAGTGATAGTTAAAGCATCTTTTAAAGTTCTCAACTTGAGAGACTGGATAGAAAAAAAAATGGAGCTGGAAAAAGCTGTGGCTGTCTTGGACTAAGGGTTGGCAAAGGCACGACATGTATGTTAACTATTCTGTCTACAGGCCAGGCCATAGATAGAAATCACTAATAGATCTTGGTACCCTTTCTTACCAACTCAGTACTCCAGGAACTTAGTACCAGTAGATTAAAGAGGACAGACAATTAAAACGTACCAGACACACCTGTACCTACAGGGGGCTCCTCCAAGGCAGTAAACATGTCATATTAATCTCTGAATCTCCAAGTGTCCCATCTGCCACATACTAAGCTCTCATTCAATAAATGATTGTGGAAAGTAAGAAGAAAATTGTGGGGAGGAAGCGGGGAAGAGAATAGTCTGTGATGAAAAAAAAGTAAGACTAGGGTCAGAAAGGGGAGGAGCACAAAGCTGATATCTTCGAGATAGAACTAAAAACAGTTATAGGTTTGCCTCTTCTAATGAATGAAAAAAATATTAAACAGGTTGTTAAACCATAACTCTAAATTTTCTTCTATTAAATTTTCTCTTTCCTTTCTTGGAAAGAGTTTTTTTTAGTAACTTAGCCTATAAAAGGCTAACTTTAACTTCAGGCAGAGTAGTCTAATATAAAAGTTTTAGCATCTAAACATTTAAAAACCAAGAGTTCACTAATGTTTTGTTTATATCGTATGGATGTTCTGAGGAATAAATACCTTCTGTCACACTGTTATAGAACTGTAATATTTTCAATTGACAAAAGTATGGGATTTTTGTGTTGATGATTTTTTCCATAAGAAGCATGAAAAATTTTGGCTAAAGTCTGATATAATATAGAATGCAGGGAAAATATTTCTGGTTTTCTGATCCTTAAAGAGAAAATTTAAGATACTTAGTTGTTTGAATTTTTCAACCATTGATAACTGTAATGGATTATGAATGCAAATGTTTTTAGTAATGCTGTCTTAACATTTACCTGAAAATAAAATTAACTACTTTTCTCTGCATGACTCAAAAATTTGTCTTACATGGTTGCTCTCTAACTGGTATTTTTAATGGAAAGATTGGATATTTTCCTTCGTTCATCTTCTGAACTGCCTCTGATGAGCTCATCATGAGGCAAAACATGCCAAGCCTTCTTATCAGCCACATCAACCGTGATGAGGCCAGCGAGGCTTTGTTAACAGATATTAGCTGCAGATAGCAGAATACAAACAAGACTTGAGTATGGAGGTACAGCCTTAGGAAATATGTGTAAAGTACTTAAAATAAAGGTATCTTCCAGCCAGCCACAGTGGCTCACGCCTGTAATCCCAGTACTTTGGAAGGCAGAGGCAGGTGGATCACCTGAGGTCAGGAGTTCGAGACCTGCCTGGCCAACACTGTGAAAGCCCCGTCTCTACTAAAAATACAAAATGAGCCAGGCATGGTGGTGCATGCCTGTAATCCCAGCTACTCGGGAGGCTGAGACAGGAGAATTGCTTGAACCCGGGAGGCAGAGGTTGCAGTCAACCGAGATCGTGCCATTTGTAGTCTAGCTTGGGTAACAAGAGCAAAACTCTGTCTCTAAAGTCAAATAAAATAAAGGAGGCTGGGGGTGGTGGCTCATGCCTGTAATCCCAGCACTTTGAGAGGCTGAGGTGAGTGGATCACTTGAGGTCAGGAGGTCAGGAGACCAGCCTGATCAGCATGGTGAAACGCCATCTCTACCAAAAATACAAAATTAGCTGGGTATGGTGGCACATGCCTGTAATCCCAGGTACTTGGGAGGCTCAGGCAAGAGAATTGCTTGAACCAGAGAGGCAGAGGTGCAGTGAGCCGAGATTGTGCCATTGCACTCCAGTCTGGGCAACAAGAGTGAAACTCTGTCTCAGAAAGAAAGAAGGAAGGAAGGAAGGAAGGAAGGAAGGAAGGAAGGAAGGAAGGAAGGAGGGAGGGAGGGAGGGAGGGAAGGAGGAAGGAAGGAAAGAAAGAAAGAAAAGAAGGAAAGAGAGAAGCAGAGAAGGAGAGAAGGAGAAAGGAAGGAAGATACCTTCCCTTTATGATACATATATAATGGAATATTATTCAGCCTTAAAAGGGAAGGCAATACTGAAAACATAGATAAACCCTTATGACACTATGCAAGTGAAATAAACTAGGCACAAAAGGCCACATATTGTACGATTCCTGTTTTACCTGGTACTTCCCTAAGGAGGTGGGGAAAATGGAGAGTTATTGTTTAACGGGTACAAATTTTAGTTGGGGAAGATGAAAAAGTTCTGAAGATGGATGGTGATGATGCTTGCACAGCAATGTGACTGTACGAGTACCACTGAATTGTATATCTAAAAATGATTAAAATGGTACATTTTATGTTCTATATATTTTATCTCAATAAAAAGATAAAATAAAGGAACTTGCAACTATATTTCCATGAGCAAAGGAAACTGTGACTGATTCTGACTCACTAGAATATAAAGTAAGTAGAAGACTTATTTCCCCCCTGAAAATGTTGCAACCCTAAAGTAAATACACTTACATTACCATGTTGGCACCAAATTCATTTTATTAAAAAAAAAAATTGGATAGGACATGTAACAAAGAAATGGCATTTGATTGTGAGATAAAAAGAAAAAATTATAAAGTGTATCCCACATCATCAAAAATATATCACCTTGTGGCCTCCAAAGCTTTACTGGAATTAGATTAGAATTAGATTACAGCTATATTACTTTGGTGGGAGATGGTGTATGTAGTTTCTTTTCTTAACAACAACCTAAAATGTTCATTTTGGTTACTAGGAAAACCAAAAGTAGAAACACTGAAGAGGGTGACTTGAAAATGTGAAGATTGCTAAAATATGCTAGTACAACTAACACATGCAGGGCAAGGTAGAAAAGTAAATTATATTAATGTACTTGTGTTACCAAACTGCTTTCTTGGCCTAAAATTATACAGCATGTAAAAAGATTCCCAATAATGTCAATGACTATGTAGGAAATTGATAACTACTCAACCTCCTACTCCACTCTCCACCCCCACAAAAAATAAAATAAAATCTGAGCCACTGAGCTGCGCAGCACTGTCAGTGGCTTTGTTACCCTGAGAAGTGCAGAGGGTCGGTGGAAATTACCCTGTAATGAGCAATCCATCCGGCTGCACCTAAAAATGGAATAGAAATGCCACCCTTGACTTTTCCATGGTAGTAAATTAAAGCCTAATGTATAGTTCTAATTGCTAACATTTTCTCTCTAATTATGGTTCAGTTTGGCTAGGATTTCCGACAATCCCCTTGTTCTCCTAAAGCAAACACCAGAGAATGTTCTAACCCCACTGGTGGCATTTATTAATAACCCCCTTGACAGATGAAAAAAATCATTATTCTATATAAGACAGGAAAAGATTTTCCAAGTAAAAGCTAATTGATTTTTTTTTAAAACCCATTCAGACGCTATACAGGAATTAATTTTATAAAGAGGAAAAGAATACAATAGTGTCAAATAAAAACAGACTCATACATAGTATCATGCAGCCTGGGCACTGTTTGGGGTGCCAGCTAGAAATAAGAAAAACAAAACCTGATAAATGTATAAAAAAATCCATGCATACTTATTTACTGGGATGAAGAAACAAGAAAAAGAGAGCTCTCTTGTGAAGGATTCTTACTTTGTGCCTCCATGAAAGAGATAGGATATGATAAGTTAGTTTCAATGATGGGCAAATACAAACACATATGAAAAAACACTGTTGGGAATGCTTCCACAGTCTTCTGTTTAATCTCTTTCATTCTTACTTTTTAAAAGGCATTATTCTTTTAAACAAATGTACAAATACATGCTAAACACAAATCAGTATTTATCTATAGGTCTAACTCTCATCAAACAGTAGACAGCTTCCTGAATGACAATTAATAACTTGGAAAAAAGTAAGATTTCTGATATGCTAAGAAGTGGCATGATAGCAAAAAAAATACACTGTTAAAAAAAAAAAAAAAGGTTTCTGAAAACAACACTCCAAACTACCTAGTATAATACTGAAATACAACTTTATAAAGCAAAGCAGTTGTGGACTCAAGGTGGAGGGAGCGGACATACTGGGGAGCAGTGAGAACCGTCCGTACAAGTAATGAGGCACTGTCTTCAGAAAGTGGATAATCAATATTAAAACAACCTTAAAAACAATCTGCTTTTGCCGAGTATGATGGTTCACGCCTGTAATCCCACCACTTTGGGAGGCCGAGGCTGGTGGATCACATGAGGCCAGGAGTTCAAGAGCAGCCTGGCCAACATGGCAAAACCCCGTCTCTACTAAAAATACAAAAATCAGCTGGGTATGGTGGCTCATGCCTGTAGTCTCAGCTACTTGGGAGGCTGAGGCACGAGAATCACTTGAACCCAGGAGGCAGAGGTTGGAGTGAGCCCAGATTGCGCCACTGCACTCCAGCCTGGGCAACAGAGTGAGACTCTGTCTCAAAAAAAAAAAAAAAAAAAAAAAAAAATCTGCTTTTTGGTATCATACCCAGGTGCTGATCATTCTAAACAATGTAAGGAATAAAATAATACTCTCCACAAAAAGAGTTTGTCTAAGTTCTAACAATATTTGTGGTTACTGTTAAGTTTTAGTAATATAGTTGTACACTTCAATTACATTATTAAGTTTTAATAGTGTAGTGGACAAATTCCCCCCAGGTGTGAGTCTGTGAAATCAAAAGTTTGCACATTTTTATTTCTTAGGCTTTATAAACACTGCATTCTACATGAAAGTTCAGAAAACTGTCAGGCACATTGTCCCCAACATATATGGACTCAGCTACACATGTTCATTTTGAGAGTCAGTTTATAAGAATTGAGAGCCATTGAGTTTGCTTTGGGTAGTTAGTCTTTCAACTCAGTGATACTAACTATATATTCTTGCATATAAACAATAGATTTTAAATGAACAGTAGGAGTACAATGATAGTGGTATTCGTCTGTTTTTTGTTAGCTATAACAACACTATAGACTGTGTAATTTATAAAGAAAAGGAATTTATTTATTACAGTTCTATAGGCTGGGAAGTCCAATAACGAAGTGCTAGCATCTGGTGAGGGCCTTTTTTGCTGCATTGTAATATAGCTTAAGGCTGTGGCAAGAGGTCAAGAGCTTGCCAGCTCAGCTCTCTCTTTCTCTTCTTATAAAGCCACCAGTCCCACCATGGGGGCCCCAGCCTGATGATCTTATCTGACCCCAATAACCTTCCAAAGGCCTCACCTCCAAATACCATCAACATATGAATTTGAGGATTAAGTTTCCAACACATGAATTTTGGGAAACACATTTAAACCACAGCATTCAGCCCTTGGCCCCTGAAATTTATGCTTTTCTTGCATGCAGAATACATTTATTCCATTCCAATATCCCCAAAATCTTAAATCATTCCAGCACCACTTCAAAAGTCCAAAGTTCAGAGTCTCATTTTAACCAGATATGGGTAAGACTCAAGGCACAATTCATCCCATGCAAATTTCCTCCAGCTATGAGCCTGTGAAATCAAAACAAGATATCTACTTCCAAAATAAAATGGTGGGACAGGCATAGGATAGACATTCCTGTTCCAAAAGGGAGAAAGAGGAAAGAAAATAAGGGGTAACTGGTCTCAAGTAATTCTGAAACTCAAAAGGGAAAACAACTTTAAACCTTAAAGCTTTCATTCCATATACCACCTCCTAGAAACACTGCGGGTTTACACTTTCAAATCCTCGGCAGTACCACCCCTATGGCTTTGCTGGACTCTGCTCAAGCAGCTGTTTTCACATATTGAAGTCTCATGGAATCCTTCCAGCCTGGCATTGCACACTGGTAGTTGTAGTCTGAGGTTTTAGGGGTGATGCTGCCCCTGCAGCTCCACTAGGCATTGCTGTAGTGGGGGCATTCTGTGGTGTCTCCGCTCCTGTGGCAAGTCTCTGCCTGTGTCCCCAGGCTATTGATGCCATCCTTTAAAATCCAAGTGGAGGAAGCCATGCCTCCACAGCTCTTGTATTCTGTGTACCTACAGAATTAGCACCAGGTGGATACCATCAAGGTTTACAACTGTACCTTCAGGAGTGGCTGGTGCAGTCACACTTGGAGCCATTTGAGCTTCAGCTGAGGTGGCCGAGAAGCACTACACTGGAATGCATATAGCAGAGACTGGAAGTAGCACCGGGAAGTAACTTGTTCCCTGAAACCATTTTGTTCCCCCAGAGCTCCAGGACTATGATGGGAGGGACAGTCCTGAAAGATCTCTGAGATACTTTCAGGTTCTTCTCCCATTAGCCTAATGAAGAGCCTCTGGTTCCATTCTGCCCATACTCACCTTCTCAAGCAGTCGCTTGGTCACACTCTTGTATTTCTCTGCTGAAAATACTCTTATTCTTTACTGCATGGCCAGGCTGCAGATTTTCCAAATCTTTCCACTCTGCTTTCCTTTTAATTATAAGTTCTGTCTTTAAATAATCTCTTCTCTCGATGGGGCGCGGTGGTTCATGCCTGTAATCTCAGCACTTTGGGAGACCGAGGCGGGTAGATCACTTGAGGTCAGGAGTCTGAGACCAACATGATTAACATGGCAAAACCCCATCTCTACTAAAAATACAAATATTAGTCAGACGTGGTGGTGCACGACTGTAATCCCAGCTACTCAGGAGGCTGAGGGAGAAAATTGCTTGAATGCGGGACGTGGAGGTTGCAGTGAGCAAACCTGCACTCCAGCCTGGGCAACAGAGTGAGACTCCATTTCAAAAAAATAATAATAATATACATATTCTCTCCTATTTTACTATAAGCAGTTAAAAGTAGCTATGCAGCAACTGGAATACTTTGTTGCTTAGTTTTTCTGCTAAATATTCTAATTTGTCACTCTCAAATTCTGCATTCCATAAAGCATAGACATATGTCAGCCAAGTTCTTCGCTACTTTATAATAGTCTTTGCTACAGTTTCCAATACCTTGTTCTTTAGTTCCATCTGAGACCTTTACTATCTATCAACATTCTGGCCATGACCACTCAAGTAATCTCTAAGAAGTTCCAGACTTTCCCTAGTTTTCTATTCTTCTGAGCCATCAGCAGAATCACCCTTAATGCTCTGTTCATGGCAATACAGGCTTATTTTTAGCCTGCTCCTCCAAATTCTTCCAGCCTCTACTCGTTACCCAATTCCAAAGCTGCTTCTACAATTCAGATATTTGTTATAGTAACAACCCCACTTCTGGTACCAATATTCTGCCTTAGTTCATTTTCTGTTGTTATAACAGCATACCACAGATTGGGTGACTTATAAAAAAAATTTTATTTCTTACAGTTCTGGAGGCTAGGAAGTCCAATGTCAAGTTGCTGGCATCTGTGAGGTCCTGTTTGCTGCATGTACAGAGGATATCATATGTCAAGAGGGCAACAGCAGGCCAGCTTAGCTCTCTTTGTCTTCTTATAAAGCCACCATACTATCAAGGGGCCCCAACCTCAATAACCTTACCTAACCCTAATTAGCTCTTAAAGATCCCACCTTCAAATTCCATCAACATATGACTTTCGGGATTAATTTCTCAACACATGAAATTTGGGAAAAACATTCAAACCATAACAGTTATAAAGACAAAGAAATAGAGTTGAAGGCACTTAATCCTGTCATCCTGAGTGCTCACATGGAATTTTTATTTATAGTTAATTTTTTCAACTGCAGAAATATTTAAGAGCCATTAGAATTGATTCTGAGGGAATAAAGACATGGGATTTATTGTAAAATGGGATTTTTATGAATTTCTACCAAAATTATGTTTAAAACTTTTCCTATTGTTATATTTTGTTTCATATAAAAGAAATATTTCAAAACTAAAGTTAATTAAAATTATTCTTGGCCAGGCGCGGTGGCTCAAGCCTGT
Source organism: Rhinopithecus roxellana (assembly GCF_007565055.1). Taxonomy (NCBI): domain Eukaryota; kingdom Metazoa; phylum Chordata; class Mammalia; order Primates; family Cercopithecidae; genus Rhinopithecus; species Rhinopithecus roxellana. The sequence goes on along the minus strand of NC_044553.1, from coordinate 13,303,215 downwards.
AATCCCAGCACTTTGGGAGGCCGAGACGGGCGGATCACGAGGTCAGGAGACCGAGACCATCCTGGCTAACACGGTGAAACCCCGTCTCTACTAAAAAATACAAAAACTAGCCCGGCGAGGTGGCAAACGCCTGTAGTCCCAGCTACTCGGGAGGCTGAGGCAGGAGAATGGCATGAACCCGGGAGGCGGAGCATGCAGTGAGCTGAGATCCGGCCACTGCACTCCAGCCTGGGCAACAGAGTGAGACTCCGTCTCAAAAAAAAAAAAAAAAAAAAAAAAAAATTAATTAAAATTATTCTTAACATTTTAATTTTTAAAACATTTTTTTTGAGACAGGGACTTTCTGTGTTGCCCAGGCTGGTCTTAAACTTCTAGGCTCAAGTGATCCTCCTGACTCAGCCTCCTAAAGTGCTAGGATTACAGGCATGAGCCACTGTACCCGGCCAAAAGTGTTCTTAAATCAACAAAGGGAAAAGATAAGTGTGACTATATTATCTATTGAATATAAATGTGTAAAGATCAATTTTGACAAAGTCACTGACAAACTTGCAGAAATTATAGCTCAAAGTGAAAAGCAGAAATTATAATATTATTTATTACTGCAACAGACTGATATGTAGATATAATATTTTTCCCTTTTCTCAAAAAAATGCATTACTATACTTAAAGACTATTAATTCATTTTTTCCATTTTTTGTACTATAATCTCTATTTATTTAGAATTCTTTATTTTTCCTTTACCTGAACAATTATAAATTTAAAGTTCAGCAAAAGAAAATATTCATGGTTTACATTTCTTTTTTAGACAATATTATTATTGGTTTCATTTTATGAATTTTACAGAAAATAATTTTGTGATATAAGACAAAGGAAGTGTGAAAAAATGATCTGCCCAAGGTTTCAAATGTCCTAGGTGTCTACTGGAGCAAAGAAAATAAATTATATTACCTTACATGATAGGAGGAGATGGATATAATTCAAATACTCTAGCTAATGGTTTTGGTTTTTTATTTTATTTTATTTTATTTTGAGACGGAGTCTGGCTCTGTCGCCCAGGCTGGAGTGCAGTGGTGAGATCTCGGCTCACTGCAAGCTCCACCTCCCGGGTTCACGCCATTCTCCTGCCTCAGCCTCCCAAGTAGCTGGGACTACAGGAGCCTGCCACCTTGCCCAGCTAATTTTTTGTATTTTTAGTAGAGACAGGGTTTCATCATGTTAGCCAGGATTGTCTCAATCTCCTGACCTCGTGATCCGCCCACTCCCAAAGTGCTGGGATTACAGGCGTGAGCCACCATGCCCAGCCTCTAGCTAATGGTTTTCTAATAGATTGCCAATTCTTATAAAATAATAATTAAAAACAAATATCAAGTAAAACTAGATTTGTGTACAACTAAATCTTTGATGAAAAGATCACTCAATGACTCAAAATCATTGTGACTGATCAATTATAACATCAATTATCATTGTACTATACATATGTAGAAACACTAATTAGTGAAATCCTAGGTAACAAAATGTTACGTAACAGAACATTAAGAAGTTAAAACAAGTGCTTATGGTGAATACTATTTAATTCACACTTCTATTTCTTAAATAATATAAAAGTCATCTGATGTTTACTGTGTTCAATCTCAAGTAAAATTTTCATAGCCCTAAAATACAATTTCAAATTTACTTTTCTGGTAAAAAAAAAAAAAAAAAAAAAAAAAGAGTTGTCACGTATTTCATTGTTGTCATTGAGATTTACATGTTTTGATGAACTAAATAATAATTGTAAGACTTAGTTTCTCCAAATTAGCTGATTAAATTAGTTCTTCGTTACTCAACTCTGTTGATTCCTGGCACCAGGAAGACTTCTAATATACGCACAGGTAAGTCTATGAGGAAAAATACCGCAACATGAAATTACAGGCTGTATGATGAAAATAAATCAGTGCTCCATCATTCAGATCTCTTTGAATTTACTTTTCAGTTGTTGCTGAAAACTAGTTGCTGCTGGTCAAGGCTGAGTTGTGGACCTTGGTTAGGTTTTCACAAGAAGGGCTTCTATTTTCCACCCCAATAGCTTTAGGCACAAATAGGCACCTACAGGTTCATTTGGGCATCAATGGAGTGGCATACAGCTCAATATTCATGCTGAAGCTCCCTTAGCTACACAAATCTGACATCCTGTCAACACATTGACCCAAATTTGTATATGCAAAGGTTTGCCTTAGCAACCTTGGCAGCTAGGAGATCTCAGAAAGGAAGCCTACCCTTTGGGGGAGGTGATGCTTCCTTCAAATCCAGTTTTTATCAAATTTCTCACTTAAAGAGATACTCATTGCCTTTCATCAAGAAGTAAAATTGTGAATGAATTACAACTCACGGATTTCCATAAATTGTACCGTGTAGTTTTCACCACAACTTTTGCTGGCTGTGAAGAAGAAAACAGCCCAAAGCCTAAATAATCACTCGGCAATTAGTAGCTGAGTAAGCAAATATGCCAGCCCCAAACTAAGCATTGCAGCTCTAGGAAAAAGCCTGTGGCAGGTACTCCCGAACACAGGTTACTTCGAATAAACATACACACCTAGCTGGCAAGATTACAGGTGTGTATGTGTAAAAACTGAAACTATCATTAAGAAGCTAATTACGACAAATTCCAAGTGAGTAGTATGGAAAGTAAATGCCACACATGTTCTAAAAAAGAGAAATCTGTGTATGTTGAAGAAGCAGGCAGCAGATCAGCATGTGCTAAGGTGAGTCTTGGATTAATCTGAACATCAAATTGGCCAGTAACATGCTTATAAACTTTAAAAGCTTTATGAAAAGTAAAACTTTTCAATAGACAATAGGAATACTTCTTTATTATGTCAAAGTATAACACCTATTAATGATAATATTTCCATATTAAATCAAATTCAGTTTCTGATCCCTAAAGATTCCCAAGTCATTTTTAGCTATGTTTTGGATCTCCTATTATAAGGCTAATTATTCTTCATATTATGAACAGTTACTCTACCATCTTACCCTGACGTAAAGTGACAATCTTCCCTTCTCACTTTCCACAAGTGGAGAATACCTCTTCATCCCTTACCCTGAAGAGAAGGTTGACATATTCTTTAATCTACTTACTCCTCATCAAACCCTTCTCACCTTTATCCCACAACTCATACTAGTAAAGTCTGTGCCCGCCTTGATTGACACCCCTTCTCCTGTTGTCACTACCATCAGCCATTCTCCAGCACATTGATTCAGATTTCTCTCCATCCTATCTCCTGCCATTCCTCAGTGCAGCCTCTAGATCAGGAGTCCCCAACTCCCGGGCCACGGACCATGGCCTGTTAGGAACTGGGCCGCACCAGGAGGTGAGTGGAAGGTGAGTGGCAGGTGAGTGAGCCTTATGGCCTTAGCTCCACCTCCTGTCAGATCAGTGGCATTAGATTCTCGCAGGAGTGTGAACCCTATTGTAAACTGCGCATGCCAGGGATCTAGGTTCTGTACTCCTTATAAGAATCTAGGCTGGGCGCGGTGGCTCAAGCCTGTAATCCCAGCACTTTGGGAGGCCGAGACGGGCGGATCACAAGGTCAGGAGATAGAGACCATCCTGGCTAACACGGTGAAACCCCATCTCTACTAAAAAAAAAAAAAAAAATACAAAAAACTAGCCAGGCGAGGTGGTGGGCGCCTATAGTCCCAGCTACTTGGGAGCCTGAGGCAGGAGAATGGCGTGAACCCGAAAGGCGGAGCTTGCAGTGAGCTGTGATGCGGCCACTGCACTCCAGTTTGGGTGACAGAGTGAGACTCCGTCTCAAAAAGAAAAAAAAAAAAAAAAAAAAAAAAAAGAATCTAAAGCCTGATGATCTGAGGGGTGGAACAGTTTCATCCTGAAACCCTTGCTCCCAACCCACCCCCATACATGGAAAAATTGTCTTCTACCAAACCAGTCCCTGGTGCCAAAAAGGTTGGGAACCACTGCTCTAGATTGTATCTCCTGCCGTTCCTGTGTAGCCTCTAGATCTGTTCAGCCTCTGTAACTTTTACTGCTACTCCACTGTTTTCTTTTTTCTTTTCTTCCCCCCCCACCCCCCACTTTTTTTTTTTCGGAGATAGCATCTTGCTGTGTTGCCCAGGCTGGAGTGCGGTGGTGTGATCTCGGCTCACTGCAGCCTAGATCTCCCCAGTCTCAAGAGATCCTCCCATCTCAGCCTCCCGAGTAGCCAGGACTGCAGGAAAACACTGCTACATCTGGGTAATTTTTGTATTCTTTGTAGAGATGGGGTCTCACCATGTTGCCCAGGCTGGTGTTGAACTCCTGCGCTAAAGCAAGCAGCGCACCTCAGACTCCCAAAGTGCTGACATTACAGATGTGAGCCACTTCACCCAGACTGTTTTCTTTACAGTCATGCCATGAATCTTAATTGTCAGAATCATGTTTATAATATATTTTAATTTGTCAAAAGAAAAAACACTTTGGAGACCTCTGCCATCACCTGTTGTAGGACTAAGTATCTAAGAGGAGAGAAGGAGATAAGTTATTGTACCAATGGCAAGTAAATGTCTTTCAACACATAAAACAAACGCCTCCTGAATAAATGATTGTGCAGTGTTTGTGAAAGTTACCAGTGAAAATTTTGTTACTGTCATATCCTTCCAAAGTCAAAGATGCTTGGGGACTGTCCCCCCAAATTTTGAACTCATGGGCCAGGCATGATTGGTCACACATGTAATCCCAGCACCTTGGGAGACTGAAGTAGGCAGATCCTTTGAGGCCAGGAGTTCAAGACCAACCTGGGCAAGACAGTGAGACCCTATTTCTACAAAAAGAAATTTTAAAAATTAGCCAGGTGTGGTGGTGTGTGCCTGTGGTCCTGGAAACTGGGGAGACTGAGGTGGTAGGATGACTTGAGACTGACAGGTCAAGGTTGCGGTGATCCGTGATCATGTCACTGCACTCCAACCTGGATGACAGAATGAGACCCTGTCTCAAAAATAAATAAATAAATTTTAAAAATAGAGCTGGTGCAATTTTTTATTAGTAATGACTTAGTAACTACTAAAATACAATTAGTGAATATTAAAACGGAATTCTTTATTAGTAACTACCAAACGCAGTTGTTTTATTAGAGACTTCTGAAATAGAATTTCTTTTCATATGTCTAAAACCATAAATGTGGGTCTCTGGCCATATTTAAACTGTTGCATGGTAGATGCCAGGAGCTGGGGGTAGGGGAAAGATGGAGGTTGGACTGAGAAGATTTGAGTTTAATTCCCAAGTCTGCCACTTAATGGCACTGTGACTTTTGACAAATAACTTCATCTCTCAGTTTTCCCATCTGTAAAGTAGGGAAAACGATAACATTAGCTTAGGTCACTGAATGTTATTAAAAGAGAAAACAGATGTGAAAATAGTTTATACATTTTAGAAGCACATAGCAAATGCTAATTGCTGTTATTTCTTTTCTTTCCTTTTTCTCTTTTTCTTTTTCTTTTCTTTTTTTTTTTTTTGAGACGGAGTTTTGCTCTTGTCACCCAGGTTGGAGTGCAATGGCACCACCTCGGCTCACTGCAACCTCCACCTCCTGGGTTCAAACAATTCTCCTTCCTCAGCCTCCAGAGTAGCTGGAATTACAGGTGCCCCCCACCATGCCCAGCTAAGTTTCATAGTTTTAGTAGAGAGGTGGTTTTGCCATGTTGCCCAGGCTGGTCTTGAACTCCTGACCTCAGGGTGACCTGTCCACTTCAGCAACCCAAAGTGCTGGGATTATAGGCATGAGCCACCATGCCCAGCCAAATTGTTGTTATTTCACAATATTGTACTGACAAATTTAATACCGTGGCTAAGGCTGTGGGCTCAAAGTCAGACTGCTTGGATTTAATTCTTACTTTCCTTCCCCAGTTACTAGATACGTGACCTTGGAGGTCCTTTAATTTCTCTAAGACTCAGTCTCCTTACTAAAAAGGTATAGTACCTATTGAGTAGGATGTACTGAAGCTCAAATGAGATAAGGAAAACAAAGCATTTCTAGCACTATCTGGAAAATTGCAAAATACAGAGTCATACATCACGTAACAACGTTTTGGTCAATGACAGACCACAGTATAGTTCCATAAGATTATGATGGAGCTGAAAAATTCCAATCACTCAGCGATGTCTTAGTCGTCATAATGTCATAGTGCAACACACTACTTACATATTTGTGGAGATGCTGGTGTAAACAAACCTACTGCACTACTAGTTGTGTAAAAGTACAGCATGTACAATTATGTATGTGCATAATATTTGATAATGATAATAAATGACCATGATACCAGATTACGTATTTACTACATAAATACTATGTACTATTATTTTTATTGTTATTTTAGAGTGTAATCCTTCTACTTAAAAAAAGAAAATTCAACTATAAGACAGCCTCAGGCAGGTCCTTCAGGAGGGATTCCAGAAGAAGGCATTGTTATCATAGGAGATGACAGCTCCATGCGTGTTATTGTCCCTGAAGACTTTCCAGTGGGACAGGATATGGAGGTGGAAGACAGTGATATTGATGATCCTGACCTTATGTTGGCCTAGGCTTAAGTGTGTGTTTGTGTCTTAGTGGTTTTTTTTTTTTTTTTTTTTTTTTTTTTTTTTTTTTTTTTTGAGACGGAGTCTTGCTCTGTCACCCAGGCTGGAGTGCTGTGGCCGGATCTCAGCTCACTGCAAGCTCCGCCTCCTGGGTTCATGCCATTCTCCTGCCTCAGCCTCCCGAGTAGCTGTGACTATAGGCGCCCGCCACCTCGCCCGGCTAGTTTTTTGTATTTTTTAGTAGAGACGGGGTTTCACCGTGTTAGCCAGGATGGTCTCATTATCCTGACCTTGTGATCTGCCCGTCTCGGCCTCCCAAAGTGCTTGGATTACAGGCTTGAGCCACCGTGCCTGGCCATGTGTCTTAGTTTTTAACAAAAATGTTTATAAAGAAAAAAAAAAAACTAAACCTTTAAACATAGAAAAACACTTATAGAATAAGGATACAAAGAAATATTTTTGTACAGTGAGTGCTACAATGTTTGTGTTTTAAGTGTTAGTACAAGAGTCAAAAAGTTAACATTTAAGTTTAAAAAGTGAAAAAGTTAGGCCAGGCACGGTGGCTCAAGCCTGTAATCCCAGCGCTTTGGGAGGCTGAGGCGGGTGGATCACGAGGTCAGGAAATCGAGACCATCCTGGCTAACATGGTGAAACCCCGTCTCTACTAAAAATACAAAAAACTAGCCGGGCGTGGTGGCGGGCGCCTGTAGTCCCAGCTACTCGGAGGCTGAGGCGGCAGAATGGCGTAAACCCGGGAGGCGGAGCTTGCAGTGAGCCGAGATCGCGCCACTGCACTCCAGCCTGGGCGCCACAGCGAGACTCCGTCTCAAAAAACAAAACAAAACAAAACAAAAAGTGAAAAAGTTACAGAAAGCTAAGGTCAATTTATTATCAAAGAAAGAAATTTTTTTTTTTTTTTTTTTTTTTTTTTTGGACAGAGTCTCGCTCCGTCGCCCAGGCTGGAGTGCAGTGGCCGGATCTCAGCTCACTGTAAGCTCCGCCTCCCGGGTTTACGCCATTCTCCTGCCTCAGCCTCCCGAGTAGCTGGGACTACAGGCGCCCGCCACCTCGCCTGGCTATTTTTTTTTTTGTTTGTTTGTTTTTTTTTTTTTTTTTTTGAGATGGAGTCTCGCTCTGTCACCCAGGCTGGAGTGCTGTGGCCGGATCTCAGCTCACTGCAAGCTCCGCCTCCCGGGTTCACGCCGTTCTCCTGTCTCAGCCTCCCGAGTAGCTGGGACTACAGGCGCCGCCACGTCGCCCGGCTAGTTTTTTGTAGTTTTTAGTAGAGACGGGGTTTCACCGTGTTAGCCAGGATGGTCTCGATCTCCTGACCTCGTGATCCGCCCGTCTCGGCCTCCCAAAGTGCTGGGATTACAGGCTTGAGCCACCGCGCCCGGCCTTTTTTTGTATTTTTTAGTAGAGATGGGGTTTCACCGTGTTAGCCAGGATGGTCTCCATCTCCTGACCTCGTGATCCACCTGTCTCGGCCTCCCAAAGTGCTGGGATTACAGGCTTGAGCCACCACGCCCAGCCAAGAAAAATTTTTAAATAAATTTTAGTGTAACCTAAGTGTACAGTGTTTATAAAATCTAGAGTAGTGTACGGCCATGTTCTCGGCCTTCACATTCACTCATCACTCACTCACTGTCTCAGCCAGGGAAACTTCTAGTCCTGCAAGCTCCATTCATGGTAAGTGGCCTATGCAGGTGTGTATCATTTAAAATCTTTTATACTGTATTTTCATTATGCTTTTTCTATGTTTAGATACATAAATACTTACCATTATGATATAATTGCCTACAGTATTCAGCACAGTATGATGCTGTATAGATTTGGAGCCTAGGAGCAATGGGCTATACCATAGAGCCTAGGTGTAGGCCTTACTCTCATGTAGCATATATCTTAGTTGCAGTAAGGAAGGTGTGCAGTAGGCTACACCATCTAGGTTTGCGTATGTATACTTTATGATGTTCGCACAATAACAAAATTGCCTAACGATGCATTTTGCAGAACATATCCCTGGTGCTGAGCAATGCATGACTGTGCAAATAGATGTTCATTTATTCATTAGTTTACTGAACAAATATTTATCGAGTGCCTACTCTATGCCTGTTCTAGGACTGAGAATACAATACAGAATACAAGACAGAAAAAGCCCTTACTCTGATGTAGCATATATCTTAGTTGTGGTAAGGAAGGTTTTATCATTATTGCAAATAACAAAATAAATGTGAAACGTATCTGGAGGTGATAGCATGCTATAATGAAAAAGCAGGGCAAATGTTATAGAAGAACTTAGAATCTCTATTATTAGTAATCAGAAGCTGACTTTTCTCCACCACTGCTCTTCCTTTTAAATCTACATTGTGGAGGTGTTTCTTTCTCATGCACGGGCTCCACTTTGACTTAGAGAGACGTAAACACTTCTAAGACATCTCTCCTCCTAATGTCACATAAGAACAATAACACTCTCACACAACATTGGAAATCCAAGCATCATATAATGAAGCCATGGGTTGTAGTCATAGAAATGAACAGAGAACTCAGTGTAAACACACTTAAACCTATGTAGCCTTTGGAAAGTCGATCTTTTCTATATGGTATTCCAACATTTTTCAAATTAACACATGTTTATGAAACAATTACTACATGAAAGTCTCTATAAGAGACATAAAGTGACATAAGAAAATAGTTCCTATTGTCAAGAAATTAATAGTCTAGTTGGAAGGGAAAATATAATAATATGTTTAAAGTTAAACAACCTAAAAGACTTAATTTACATTTCAAAATAACAATAAAAGTCACTAATTACCAAATAAATTATTTGAATAGGGCAGTTCAAAAGAAAACTCAAAAGACAGAATAACATATCTAATTTGGATAGCCAGGAAAGTTTGCATTTGAAAGACTGGGACAAGACAGTATTTCAAGTGGAAAGTGTAGTTTAAACAAATGTCTGTTGACAGGTGAGTGTAAATACATTTCAAGTAGAATGAGTTTAACTATTTGCCTATAGAAAAATTCAGAAGAAAAGGTAGAAATGTGGCTGAAAGACAAACGGCTTTAGGATTAAAACAACAACAACAAAAAGAAGATAGATGCATTAAAAATCTGCACCTCGAGAATGAGAATGTTTATTTTGTCTATCTGTAATGGTAAACAAAGAAAGAAAGGGAAAAGAAAAAGTAAGTAAAGGGGAAGGAAAGGAAAGGAAAAATATATTAGGAAACTATTGTATATAATAAGGTGGAATATTGTGTTACCATGAAATGGTCATTGTGCAGCCTTTGTGGAAACCTTGAGCAATGTTTGTGATGTCATGTTAAGTGAGCAAATCAAAACTATGATTTGATTCTATCACTGTGATTCTCCACAACCAATTAAAAATAGATCTGTATGCATGTTAATGAAGAAGATATTTACAAAGGTTGTTAACGAAGAATTAAGGGAAACTAACAAGGAACAGTATGGCACCACTGGGCTGGCATCAGTGAAGGGACACAACCACCTGAGACCTGGAGGGTCACAGGGAGTGGTTATGGGAACCTGGAAAGAGCTGTGGTGGAGAAAAGTTCACCAACAGAGGCTATAGCCTTAGGATGTGGCCTCATGCAGCCGCTGCCTACCAGTGGACCAGGAGAATAAATACCCTCATCCTTCCTCTGACTCTGATCTCTTGCCGATGCCTCCTATAGATAGATTGTCATCAGGCCAGGTGTGGTGGCTCACGCCTGTAATTCCAGCAATTTGGGAGGCCAAGGCGGGTGGATCACCTGAGGTACGGAGTTCAAGACCAGCCTGACCACCATGAAGAAACCCTGTCTCTACTAAAAATGCAAGCAATTAGCCGGGTGTGGTGGCTCATGCCTGTAATCCCAGCTACTCGGGAGGCTGAGGAGGAGAATCACTCGAACCCGGGAGGTGGAGATTGTGGTGAGCCGAGATCGTGCCATTGCACTCCAGTCTGAGCAACAAGAGCGAAACTCCATCTCAAAAAAAAAAAAAAAAAAAAAAGATAAATTGTCCTCAGAGAGAAACCTCCCAAGCAAAGAAAGCCAGAAAGCCAGCAAGGAAGCCTGAATACCACAGTCAAAGAGGTCTGCTTCAGCCTCCCTCACATGTTACCTATGCCTATTTACTATGTTAACACGATGTTTCAAATGTTTTGTTCAGCACAGACAGCACAGTGAGTGACTCCATCATCAATGTTTCCATAGTATATTATATATAATCATTCATCCCTCACATAGCAAGTTACAGAGCTAAGGACCCTTTGCAACGCTAGTCGCTCGGGAAACAAAGATGAATGACTTCTGCCCTATTCTGCCCTAAAAGCTCACAGTCTAATGCGGAAAAACAAACATATGCAGAAAAAAATGTGGTGAATATTATCTTAGAAACACACGGTGGTAAACACAGGCGTACAATGGTAGTCTGGAGAGCTCAGTTTGGGCTTCGAAGTATAATGGTAGGTTAGGAACAGGAAGAAGGAAGGAGACAATTTTGCCTAGGAGTTTCAGGGAAAGCGTCACAGAAATTACTTTGGAGGTGACTAGTAAGGGATAAATAGAAGTTTTCCAGAATTGGAAAGTGGGAGAAGAGATTCCAGATTGAAAGTCTAGCTTGTGCAAACATAAATTGTTTGAAAATTAGGGAAAGTGGAGTGTGAATCATTGCAGAGGGAATCAAGGAGGGTTAGGTGGAGACAGAAAAGGGATAAGGCTAACAGAGAGCCAGGTGATAAGTAGTCCCTGAGTGACAGACTCAAGTCAGCTCCTGGGTCTTTTCTGGGAAGCCTTCCATCACCCCGAAGGCAGGACGAGCCACCAATGCCCTTTGCACACTCTTCATGCATTTCTCACAGCAGTCATTTTATTATATTGAAATTATCTGTTCATGTTTTCATCTTTCCCACTAGATCATAAGTTCATGAAGGGCAGAAACTTTTATTCACCTTTGTGGTAACACATGGTCTGGCATATGGTAAGCAACAAAGAAATGTTTGCTGAACTAAGGGAGCCTGAGAATGTCTTTCTGTTATAGAATGTGTAGTGAAGGGGTCTGCAAGCTTTTCTTTTCGGCCGCACCTAAGTACAGGTGCTGGCTTTTCCCTCTCCCATGCCCCATCTTTCCACATTCCACCAAGTATCCAAAGTTCCACCTGCCATCTTGAGGGCTATGAGTGTTCCAATGTTTTGAAAGGGAGGTTTGTATTCAGCAGATAAATGGAAGAGAATAGCTGTTGTACTTCCATTTTTTTGGGATTTTGATGTATCGAAAATGGTGAAGCAGGAAATCTAACTGCCTCCTTGGGGGATGTGGGGGTTGAGTATTAAGAGAAGATTGAAGCCCTGAGTGATGTAGCACCTGAACCAGGTTTGAGTGGAAGGTAAAAATGTGAGTAGCTAATGAAAAAACGGAAAGGCATTCTCAGTCCTGAATAAGTACAATCACCCATTTTCTCTGCTCTTTATTCTGCGTTATTCAGTGATGCTAAAAATGTATGCAAACTTGTGCTGATTCCTTATTGTTGCTCCCCATGTAGTATAATGCCTGGAACATTTTAAACAACAGCTTCAACGTGGATTGAATTGACTAGTTATAACCCAGCTCAACTCATCTGTCTTCTACCAGCCTACTAAGGAAAAGACCCATTTAAGCTGTTTCCTAAAAAAGATAAACTGTCATATAAACAGAGACTGTAGACAATAAGTGTAAAATTCATCTCTTGCTTAGAACTGGATATAACCACATCAACATGTGCTACTAGAAGTGCTTTACGAAACTGAGCTTTCTGAATTTCCTCCTTCGTAAGTTGCATAATGCTTCTACTATGCTCAAGACTATGTTTGTATAGGATGTTTATTGCATAAGGATATGCAGCTGAGGGGATACCTGAGAGCTCAAATCCAGTCCAAATTCTATGCAATAAGCCATGCCTATGAGTTGCCTAGATCCAGAGAAGTCAGCTTTTTAAATTTGCACAATAGTTTATGTGGGCTAGCAGCGCCCTCACTATACTCCTTTGCTTCTCTTCCTATTCCCTATTCTCACTGGAAAGGGTGGACTGAAATCTTGATGACGATACTACCATTACCATCTTCATTACATTTTTGGTACACTGGTGGCCTTAAAAGATGATCCCAAGGCAAAAGTTATGACCTAAGTCTTTATTGGATGGTATCATGCCAGAGTTTTAAGAGTGAGGGAGATTGGGCATGATGGCTCATGCCTGTAATCGCAGCACTTTGGGAGGCCAAAGGGGTGCAGATCACAAGGTCGGGAGTTCAAGACCAGCCTGACCAACATGGTGAAACTACATCTCTACTAAAAGTACAAAAATGAGCCGGGCGTACAAATTAGCCGGGTGTGGAAAAATTAGTACATACACACACACGCACCAGCAGTCAACAGTCAGAACCTCCATCTTCCCATTCTGGGTCATCTGAATATAGCCCTATCTTCAATTATTTCCAAACTCAGACATAAACAAAACTGTCCTCATATCCTGCAGTCCTTAAGCTACTGCTCTGTCCCTCTCCTTCATAATCAAGCTTCTCAAAGTGATCCAACATCTCTCCTTCCTCATCATCCATTAACTCTTCACCCGTGGGGATGATGTTCTGACTCAAGCCTTCACCATGCCAACCAAACAACCATCACCAAGACACCAGTGGTTCCAAATTGCCACATTATAAGTTGCCAGCTTCTTATTAGACCCCTTTAATGCAGCCCGACTTCAGAATTAGCTTTGCACAGGAGAGACTTCACAAACGAGCAAACAAAGCAAAGCAAAAACAAGTTCATTAGAGAAACAGGGTACAGAAAAATGGCTGCTCTACAGACATAGTAGTAGCAGTAGCAGTAGCAGTAGTAGCGGCAGCAGAAGCAGCAGCCCTCATAGATTGCCGGCTAGCTATATAATGGCTATTCCTTGACTATATGTTAAACAAAGAGTGGGCTATTTGTGAACTTTCTGGGAGTTCCTGGAACCGAGAGTGCCTCCTTTTTTAAGCCATATGAGGTAACTTCCAGGAGTTGCCATGGCATTTGTAAACTGTCATGGCGCTGGTGGGAGTGTTTTTTAGCATGCAAATACATTATAATTAGCGTACAGCTAGCAATGAGGGCAACCAGAGGTCTCTTTCATTGCCATCTTGGATTTAGCTGATTTTGACCAGTTCCTTTGCTGTTAGTTGTTTTGATCAGCTCCATTTTCTTTTTTTTTTTTTTTTTTTTTTTTTTTTTGAGAAGGAGTCTCGCTCTGTCACCCAGGCTGGAGTGCAGTGGCCAGATCTCAGCTCACTGCAAACTCCGCCTCCCGGGTTTACGCCATTCTCCTGCCTCAGCCTCCCGAGTAGCTGGGACTACAGGCGCCCGCCACCTTGCCCGGCTAGTTTTTTGTATTTTTTTAGTAGAGACGGGGTTTCACCGTGTTAGCCAGGATGGTCTCGATCTCCTGACCTCGTGATCCGCCCGCCTCGGCCTCCCAAAGTGCTGGGATTACAGGCTTGAGCCACCGCGCCCGGCCGATCAGCTCCATTTTCTTGAGCAGGGTCTTATGACCAGTGCTTGGAAAACACATCCTGCTGATCTCCTACCTAACCATGGGTAGTAGTCATTCTCTTCTCCTTTGACTTCCATGACAACTCTCTTTTCATTCTCCTCCTTTTCCTCTTTCTTCTCAGATTCCTTTGCTGGTTCTTCCTCTGTCTATCCTGTTCGTACTGGTGTTACCTAAGATCTTGTTCTCAGCCCTCTTCTCTTATTCTATATATTGTGCGTGTTCTGCGTAGACAATCTCATCTACTTCCATATAATTAGCGCCACCTGCTCATTTATTTTGATTAATGACTTCACTACCAAACCAGGTGTCCAGATTCTTAGCAGGTGGCTGCTAATAGTCTCACAACTCCCACAGATTTCTCTCTCTATATATATAGTGTGCGTATAACATAAATATATACGTATGTGTAAATATATTACATAAATACATGTGTGTATATGTATATATGTTCAATTGCCTAGTTGACATCTGCACCTGGATATCCTATGACACTTCTAATTCAGGATGTCCTAAATTAAATTTACTATCTGTTATTCCCACCCCACTCCTAACCTGTGTTCCTTCTTTATTTTGATTAATAACCTCCCCGCCAAACCAGGGGTCCAAACTAGAAAACTTTCAGTCTTCTTGGTGTTCCTCTCTTACACCAGTTCACTAAGTCCTTTAGCCTCTTCTCCTCAAATGCCACTCTCCGCACTGCCAGACCATCAGTCCCTCAAAGTAGGATTTATCCTATTCATCTTTGAGTATCCAGAGATAGTAAAGTTATCCAAAAAGGTAGTAAGAAGTGTGAGGGGGGAGAGATTACATAAAATAATTTTGATAATCAGTTCTTAAAGATATTCATTCATTCAAAAATATGTATTTGGCTTTTAATATATATCTAAAGATTTATGATTTACTTAAAGTATCGCCTGTTTTGTAAATGAATATTCTTCATCTTACCAACTGGCTATAGCAGGCATGTGTATTAGTCTATAAAATCCTAACTCCTGGCCTCCTAATTTAAAATTGTTACTAGCAAACACTATTGTTACCATTTTACAGTAAGGTTCAGGATACAGCCAACAACCAGAAACCATTCATGAAAATGTTCAGTGAAAATTCTGTCTTTACAATGTGTGCACTGCATTGTTTAATTGGAAAGGAAATCTTGAAATATACCTGTTCCTGCAAAGTAATTCTGTCCACAAAATGGGCAAAGGGAGCGATTTCTCTTTTTGTTCACCAACCTGTAATTTGGTGGGAGGAGTTCGGGCTATTTTAATTAATTATTGCAAATTAAATATTTCAACAACTTGAAGTGAGTCCTTAAAAGAAGAAAAAAATATACATAGCTCCCCTCTGCTAAAACGGCAGTTGATGATAGAATTCCTACTGTCTAATCTATAAAAATAAAACCCGACTTTTCAACTAATTCCGTTTTCCTAAAGACAAAAAAAAAAAAACAGTGCCACCCCAGTTAGATCCTTTAACATGCACGTTAATTTCTACTCACAGCTGTGGCAATTAGAAAGTGTACTTAATGGAGTGTCATGTTAATTGTTTTCAGAGTTAACCAATTTCTCTATTTAATTGTCAATTGATTAACCTATTGAAATGTTAAGTGACTCAGTTTCCTTCCAGAGTAAACAGCAGCAGCATATGGTAGCTTCATCAGCCGAAGGCAGCACTCATTTGCTTGGATTCAATGTGCTGGTATTTTTCTACACCTCCCTGAGCTTTTAATTAGATGAGGCGATGTTACATGTATTTGTCTGCTGGAAAGGTTATCAGTGCCATAGCTGACCTGCAGAGGCAAGGTTGAGTCTAGCAGCTTTAATAGAAATGGTTTTCCAGCTATGACTGTTGTACTTGATTGCATTGTGATGTTAATTAACTCAAGACTGCTTTCTTTAGCGCGCGCGCGTGTGCGTGTGTGTGTGTGTGTGTGTGTGTGTGTGTCTTCCCGTCTTTCCTGTAGCACTAACTATGCAATGAGATGTTTTCTGTCATATATATCCACCTATTAAGTACTCATTGGATTCTAATAAGCATGCAAATAGTCAAGAGTTTCTTTAGGCTAATACCACACTACTCAGATTGTGGTGCCATTAAATAAATACAATGATCTTTGCCTGTAGCACATTTTTCAGAGAAAAAAGCTAGCTCCCTTTGGTAGAATTTTGCTCCTTTATGTTCATGGTGTGCCATGCCAGGGGATCATTATAACTATAAAGTAAAAAGTATTTTATTTTTTCAGTTTAAGTACAGATGATGCCACATAGGGTTGAGAGAATCAGACAGACTTGGATATGGAGGCATTTTCCAATGTTCTCGTTAGAGATCACTGTGTTTTAGTAGTCAAATTAATGTAAGATCCTGGTGGTGAGCTATTAACTCAGCTTTCTCATCTCTTGCACACTGTTTTGTGACTCGGAGTGTGTGTTGCTTGCATGTGTGTTTTTACTGTACCGCACTATTGTTTAATTACAAGACAATTGCCTCAACTGAGCCAGCATTATCACCCTTGATAATGTTGGTAGCAGGCAACTGAGACAAAATGATTACAAACCTATGTTGTGTTCAATAGTTCTTTAGAGGATTTCTCTCTTCATAGTTCTGGCTCATTCATGTTTGATTCAGCACATTTGTTCTTTAAAAAAGGCATAGCTTAGAAGAGTTTCAGGGTGGGTTAATAACTCAACTGAAAATGGCTGCTCGCATTGTAAAAGCTTGTTCCTGCAGTTGCTTGAGGCTTTCTTCAGTTTTGCCGCTCTGCAGCTTCGGCCCAGTTGGTAAACAGCTTAAGTCCAGACATCTTTTCATTCTCTGAGCAGCGGATTGAAGTAAAAATGCATATAAGTGGCGACTGACTGGCGCTGGCCTAACAATAGCCTGTAACATTATGCAAGGGTATTTACATAGGAATAAGGCCTTACTAAAGGAGATGGGGCAATTAATGGTGTGGGCCACACATATAAGGAAAGTTTGTCCAATCCTTTCCTCAATAAAGATCTTTTGTAAAGTGCTATGGAAACTCATAGAGGCCTCAAAGAGATTAAGGGTGGGACTCTTCTAGGACTTTCAAATATATATACGTGTGTGTTTGTGTGTGTGTGTGTGTGTATATATATATATAAAATCTTTAAAAAGCTAAATGGCATTAAATATATGAATTCCTTGTTTTATTTTAGATGGTTTCTCCAACCCTGTAAAAGAAGACAGTTCAGGCTGGACGTGGGGGCTCACACCTGTAATCCCAGCACTTTGGGAGGCCAAGGCGGGTGGTTCACGAGGTCAGGAGTTCAAGACTACCCTGGCCAAGATGGTGAAACCCTGTCTCTACTAAAAATACAAAAATTAGCTCGGTGTGGTGGTGGGCACCTGTAATCCCAGCTACTCGGGAGGCTGAGGCAGAGAATTGCTTGAACCCAGGAGGCGAAGGTTGCAGTGAGCTGAGATCGCACCACTGCACTCCAGCCTGGGCAACAGAGCGAGACTCTGGCACAAAAAAAAAAAAAAAAAAAAAAAAAAGGCAGTTCATATTTTCAGTTCTCCTATTTTCCTTTTCTTTTTTTGGTGATGTTTATTGAATAGAAAATCGTTCTGAGATAGTCAAGTTCTTGAGTTATTTTCCTTCCCTGTTTGAAATTGAAGCATCATCTTTAAAATATTTGAAAAGTTTTGCTATCCTTCTTATTTCAAGCCATGTTTAAGAATGGGAGAAAAAATTGTCCGGTGGTCTGGTCTAAGGGGAAGGACCCAGGATTTTCAGGAGTGTCAAAAGGAGGGCTTGCACAATGAAAATGAACAGCTGCAAAAACAAGGAGGGGTCCGAAAGAAAATGCAGGGTTGTGTCCTAGGAAAATGTGAAAACATTGATGCAAACCTAGTCCCTTTTTGGGATATATATCTTAATAGAATAAATATCTTGTCAGTCCAAATAAAAACTAAAAAGTCAAATGCTTAAATTATTTTCAACCAATACTGTCCCAGTATTATCCCTATTTATTTATTTATTTATTTATTTATTTATTTATTTATTGGTGTGTGTGGGGGTGGGGAGAGTGGGAAGTCCTCCTCATTGCACCCCCACCCCTAGCTCACCAGTCGCAGCAGTGAAAGACAAATCTGGGGTAGATCTTTCACATGGTTTCATTCTTATCAAAGGCTCCCCATCTGCTTCTGCCCTTGGCCAGATATAGCATTACTGTTTTTATTTATTTGCGTCAGAATATTTTTAATAAGGTATCATCAGCATTTAAAAAACAAGAGACAGAAGAATATTACTCTTTGGATAACCCAATCCATTTTTACATGTTTCATGACCAATTAGAGCATCTACTGTGTATTTTAAGCAAAGCCCTTCAGTTTCTTTTTTTTCTTTTTAAATGTTCTATCTCACTCAGAGGACATTTTCAAACAAAGCAGAACTTTGGCTGGGAGTGTTGGAGCTCTCTTTGCACTTTCTAGCGAACCTGTTTTTAATTCCAAAGTTGTTTTTCATCCCATTTCCTCATTTATAGTTAGTTCATGAAATTCATGTCCATATGGGATGAGGGAAATAAAATCTTAATATGATAACGTATAAGCTTCGTGTGTGTGTGTTTGTGTGTGTGTGTTGGGGGGGGGGGGCGCGTACAGAGAAAGTGATTTCAGCTCCAGCCCTGTCAAGCAGGCAGAAATCAATGCCTCATTCAGGACTATTGATCAGTACTAAATTAATTAGACTCCAAGGCTTATGGCAGTTGATAAGACAACTTATTAATTTAGTCAATGATAGTGTTTTCCCTAAAGCAGCAAATACCCTCTTGTTTAGAAAAGACCTTTCTAATAGTTGCTGCCAGTTCTTTTTCATTGTTTTCATCTTTCTGGTTTTCTTTTTCTGGGGAAAGGGTAGTTAGGGGTAGGTGGGTTTGTGTGGGAAGGAGGGCGTTGGGGGAGCTCTATGGGCAAGGGAGTGCTGAAAAAATGTATATACTGAGGCGTCAGTCTGGAATATGCATTAACCCACTCCTATTTTGGTTCCCTTGCCTAACACTGTAGTTTTAGGATGAAAAGAATGCAGCAGCCAGATTATAAGACGAGATCTTGATTTCCTATGGGGCTTTGGCCACGTAAGGCCACTCCAGCCCTACAAGGATGTTCATTTGGAAGGAGGCTACTTCCTAAACCTTCATTTAGAATTGACTGATACAGATTGCTTTTGCTTTTCATTGAAACCTGCAACAGTGATGGTCATAGTCAATAACAAAGACTTCGGCCTCTGTCGGTAATGCGAACTGTGAATGGAATGAAGGTATCCCAGAATGCCCTGAACATGGGGCAGTACTTCCTGCTGGCTTAGAAGGACAAAAGGACAAAGCCCGGGAGTGTAGGGGTCCCACCAACAGCTCTTGGAGGCAACAGCCTGCTATCAGCAGCACTCCAACCCTCTGAGAATGCTAATAAGCCAGTGAAGAGCTCAGCTTTCTTGCCATAATTCTATAGTGTGGTTGAGGAC
The DNA here is from genome assembly GCF_007565055.1 of Rhinopithecus roxellana. Lineage (NCBI taxonomy): Eukaryota > Metazoa > Chordata > Mammalia > Primates > Cercopithecidae > Rhinopithecus > Rhinopithecus roxellana. The sequence goes on along the minus strand of NC_044553.1, from coordinate 13,283,613 downwards.
CCCATAGTGCTCACTAAATAAAGACAACTAATTGAGAATTTTTTGCACATTTTGCCCAGGGGACTTGCTGTTCATTCGATTCTTTGGGGAGAATGTACCCCTACTGACAAGAGTAGCTGACTGTTTTGGCAGCCTCATGTTACTCTTCCCTGGGTCTAAGACTGACTTTCGAAGTATGACAAAAATGTTTAATTTTGATTTTTTTAATTACGTTGCTGGGAATTATTTTAGATCTCAAAGAATAGGCGTTCCAGTGTTCATCTAAAAAAAAAAAAAATCTTGGCAGAGTTTTTGAATTAAAGCCCCATTTTTTTCTTTTCTTTTTTTTCCCCTTAAATTGTATTTTCTGTGGTGAGGCCTACATTTTTGTGTCTGCAGGTGACACGTTGATTGAAACTAAAATTAATAAATCAGCTGAAAAGCTCACACCTACAGCTCACAGCAGGGCCTAGAAAACACGTTTGTAAAGGGAGCTTTATGCCCTCATATAAAGAAGGAATAAATTACAGAAGCACTTGTTGCCCTGGGACTTGATTTTGCTTTGCAATCTGGTATCTTATTTTGGGGAGGCTTATTGTTAATCAACAGGTTCCTGGTTGCTTTAGCAGGTGACTTTGCTATTAATCTCTTATTTGACCATTAGAGCATATTAATGAGGAGGCTTCAAGATGTGGCTCTATCTTCTGACTATGGAATTAGTTTAAAAGGTTCACTTTTTACTCAATGGCTTGCAGTTAGCCACGTTGAGGACCAAATGCAAAGTAGCATTTTCTGTAGCTTGTGTAGTATTAAGGAGTGTTTTACTAACATATGTGTCTTACTGTGCTTTTCTTCTCTCCTACACTTATTTCTTCACCATGGAGGGCAATTATGGAACTTACCAGTCTCTGTTCATTTTTTTTTAAACAAAATAGAATTACATATAAACGACAAAATGATATCCTTTCTTATTAATGTGCACTCTTATTTTAATTAAACAATGTCAGTGTTCTTTGGAGGTGTATTCAGAATTAAAATATATGATTTGGGAAGGCAAGAGGTTCAATATTTCTCCAGAACTAGATTAATAAATGTCATTACTAGTGCAGGAATTTAACCATCACGCTTCCCTTTAGAGGCTGAGGTAATTGGAAATGTTTAAGCTTGACAAAAGAAAGAAGTAAATATACCTATGGGGGTAGTTTAGAAATATAAAGAAGGACTGAGGATTTAAGTCTTAAATTTGTAATTACAAGGATCTCCGAAGCACATAATGGTGCAAAACAGCTCAGACAACCCCATATAGGAGAAGAACTGCTTTGTCCCCAGTCTGCAGATATTTCAAAGAACATTCTCTGGCACAAAATTATGATTATTATTCATTTATTTTCAAATCTTCAAGACAATTTGGTTCACCACCTCAAGTACCCATGCTGTCTTTCTTCTAAACCTAAGAAATGTCAAGTTTGTTTCTTTCTTATTTTTAACTTTACAAAATTAAGGGTTTTTGCCAACTGGGGTACATTTGATGTCATCGTCTATCTTACCTTTTCAGACTAAGTCCTGAAGTTTCTTCATTCTGGAGGTTAAGGTCAACATCATCATCTCTTTCATTAAGAAATTTTTTGATTAGGTTTCATGAGAGGAGGAGGCAAGTTAGAGGTATTACTAAAAACATTTAATGTTAATCACAAGAATGCATGAGTGTGAACGTTAACAGGACCTTCCGACTTGACATTATTTTTGAAACGTTTGTCCTTAAAAATACATACCAACAAAAAATCATCAGGGTTATCCTAATGATATAGGGCTGTAATATTAGGCCACTCTCATAGATCAGGACAACTGGAAATACTACTATCCTCTTAAAAGGGTTATCCAAGTAGCTAGCTTAAGCATTGGAATGACACTACCAAGCTGAGGGTCATGAAAAGCAGAGGGACCCTTATCTGCTCCAAAATCAACATTGTTACCTGGAATCTAGATCTTCATTCTAGATTTATTTGTTTGGGCCAATAAGCTAAAAGACTTTGGGGAGGGTTGCCACCGCCCACCTCCAACAACCACACACACACACACACACACACACACACACACACACACAAATAGTTAACTGAAGCCTTGTTTTTCTTTTAAAACTGGGGAAGAAAAAATTCTGTTCTACACTGCACAATAACAAAACTTATGCTCCAGTGACACAAAATCAACTGGTTTAAGTCTTTATGTACTTCTGACAAGCCTGTAATCCCAGCTACTTGGGAAGCTGAGGCACGAGAATCGCTTGAATCTGGGAGGTGGAGGTTTCAGTGAGCTAAGATTGTGCCACTGCACTTCAGCCTGGGCAACAGAGCGAGACTCCATCTCAAAACACATACACGCACACACACACACACACACACCTTACATTAAAAGAAATTGAGGAAGTGGTTACTGTATTCTAAGAACAGTCAGGTTAATTCTTTTTTTTTAAATAATCATACTACAAATTATCAGAAAACAAAGTTTGTACCAGAGTGTTGGAGTCTGTGGCTGCTCTGGCTTGTGTTTACAATGAAGGAAAGTTACTGTTAGAGAACTTTCCCCTCCCCCAGTTCTCCCTCAAGTACTTCCAGCGAGGGAGGTTTTCAGCCCTTTTTGTCTTTTACAACTTAAGCAAGATCAGACACATTTCTGCAATGCATATGCAGATTTTACCTCTTGTTACTTTCTCTAATGAGCATTCACTTAATCAATTTGACAGTAGCCTTTATCCCCCAGGCCCCTCCGCCCCCCTTTTTTTTCCACATCCACTAAGAAAGTTTTTAGGAAAAAAAGAATGTTAACAGATTCCAGGGGGTGTTAGCGATGTGAAATGGTAGCTGGCCTAAGTGGAGTGACTCACAGGGCTTTACTTCTACCACTGATTCTGTCCAGCTTCTGAAAACAGGGACCTGGTCTGCTGACCTTATGAGGTAGCATATATTTTCATCGCCAGTAGAAAATGAATTTCCTTTTTCAATAATTGAAAATTACTTTTGTTTGTTAGTTTGTTTAAGACAGGGTCTCACTCTGTCACTCAGGCTGGAGGGCAATGGTACGATCTTGGCTCACTGAGACCTCTGCCTCCTGGGCGTGGGTGATTCTCCCACCTCAGCTTCCCAAGTAGCTGGGACCACAGGTGAGTGCCACCAAGTCCAGCTAATTCTTGTATTTTTTGTAGAGACTGGGTTTTGCCATGTTGCCCAAACTGGTCTTGATCTCCTGAGTAATCTGCCCTCTTTGGCCTCCCAAAGTGCTGGGATTACAGTGTGAGCCACCATGCCCGGCTGATTAATTGTTACAACTTAACCAAACACTTGAGTATATTTCTCATAGCCTCATATCTTTAGCTTGTCAAGAGCATTTTAAAAAATTTTATGCAAGAGACAATCTTGCTATGAGACACCAGGAACCGACCCACATTGGCATTCTTCCACCAAATTGCCCAACAGGGCATCCTAGATCATCTGAGCAGTCTTGACCTTGTTCATTGCCTTTTCTGCCTCTGAGTGGCAAGCGCAGGGGCAGAGGGCAGTTGGGTTTAAATCTAATGTTCAATCCTCCCAGGGAATGAGTGATGATACCCAAATCCTGGTTCTCTCTCTCTCTCTCTCTCTCTCTCTCTCTCTGTCTCTGTCTCTTTTGAGATAGGGTCTTGCTCTGTTGCCCAGGCTGGAGTACAATGGCACAATCATAGCTCACTGCAGCCTTGATCTCCTGGTCTCAAGTGATCCTCCCATCTCAGCCTCCCAAGTAGCTGGGAAAACAGGAATGTACCAGCACTCATGTTTTGTTGTTGTTGTTTGTTTGTTTGTTAGTAGAGATGAGGTTTTACTATCTTGCCCAGGCTGGTCTCCAACTCCTGAGCTCAAGCAGTCCTCCTACCTTGGCCTCCCTAAGTGCTGGGATTACAAGTATGAGCCATGGTGCCCAATCTTTTTTTTTCTCTTTTTTAGAGCTGGGGGTCTCACCATGTTGCTCAGGCTGATCTCCAACTCCTGGGCTCAACTGATCCTCCTGCCTTAGCCTCCCAAGTAGCTGGGATTATAAGAATGAGCCATCGTGCCCGGCCCTAAATCCTGGGATTCTTGATCGTATTCGCAACTCAACCTCAGCCTCAACCTGAATCTGCTACTGGGTGATAGAAGACAATATATGGCCCAGCTGCTGGGATTTAGCAGGTTTTCAAGAAACAGAGACAAAGAAAAAGTGAGTTCTGCCCTTCTCTTGTCTGCAGCCAAAGTTTTCAACCCTCGTGCGTAGAAGCAGCATTCATGAAGCTGGCTCAACCTCTCCGTTGGCCCCCTGCAGCAGAATTCACATCCTTAAGCCTTAGCCAGTTTTACAGCTCACCCACTTGACTCTTTCACTTTATCAGAGCCAGAAAAGTTACCCTAACTGACGAAAAGAAGGAGAAGGCCCCCACTGACCCCTGCTCAAGCCCAGTTCTGTACTGGATCAGTCTAGTTCCTTTCCTGATTGACTCACCGTCCCCTCTCCCTGACTTCTATCCAATAGGCCCTACTGCCAGCCAATTGTTCACCTTCTAAGTTCAAAAGGAAAGAAATTTGACTTTAAGACAATCAGCGTCTGGTCTGTATTCAAAGGTTATCACTTGGGTTCGTAGGGTCTCTTACGGCCCTTTCTTTTCCTGTCTTTTTTTGATTCAAGGTGAGAGTCTATACAATCGGTTACCTGCCTGCTCTAACTTGAGTGCCTGTTCTACTTAGGCAGATTCTGTTCTAACCGTCGAGAGAGTTTCCAGCTGAGAGTCCTCTGAGGTCTGGGAGGGAGTAACACTTTAGAGTTCACGGCTCTGCTTCCGAGAGGATACCTTGAATTCTAAGGGCTGCACTGACATTTCAAGAAGAGTTGAAGAATCTGAGTGACGTTATCTGAACTCTGTGCTCCCGGTTAGAAAAGCAGAATGGAGGCCTCACCCCAAGACCTATTTAACCAGAATCTGCATTATAACAAGATCACCAGGTGATTCATATGCACATTTCTTTAATCACCTGAGGGTCGGTGCGAAGGCAAGAATATAGAGTACCCTTGTGGATTCTTTAAATTCATTTTCTGTCTTTCATTCACAATCCCTAGTGAGCAAGGGAGGATGTGCGGTTTGGGTTGGAGGGGAAAGTGAGGTACGAAGAACAGTGGGAATCAGCAGGAGAGAAACATCTCCATTATTACTAACCTGGTTTTCTAAACCTTTTAGCATGTACACAATTAAAAGTTTATGCTGTTAGGTCCCTATTCCTCCTGGAAATAATTTGGAATTTGATCTGACTCTCCTCTCCTTTGTTTTACACCTTGAAATGCCTTCCACTGTATTGCCCTTTTCAATTTATTGATCTGGTGATTTGACCCTGATTTCTGCTTTTTATTTAAGATTCATTTCTATTTAGGCTTCATTCTAGAAAACGTGATGGGTTTGTTGGGCTAATAGAAGAACCTGCCGCAGAGGATGCCCCTTGAAAAGGTTTAGCCATTCTTCATCCAACATCTAACGACGGTCCCGTGCCCTGAGCCAATGGGTGGTGAGGGACAGCCATGAGCCGGGATGGAAAAACATGTTCTTCAAGGGCATAGAGATCTAGATTTACAAACCTGGTTCCACCATAAGTAATACCTGTGACCTTTGACAAATGATTTAACATTTCTCAAAGTTCTGGATCCTGCTCTGGGAAAAGGAGATGGTAACTAGAAGTGTTGTTGGGTTGACTGAAGAGGTAACATTTCAGTAAAGCGTACAACGAAGTCAGGGTTTGGAAAATGAGAAGAACCTTTCCCTTTGGGCTTCCCTGGAAAGGCCTCTGATGAGCTATTTAAAAAGGAAGCTTGGCTGTTTCACCCACTAGAGCAAAGGCCCTCCAACTTACTAACGAGTTATTTTGAGATAGGTGAGAATCCGTGTTTCTTGGGTTGATGAATATAATAGACTCCATTTACTAAACGCCTAAATGTGACTGTGACATTTGGCATGTGCTTTAACCTTCCTGAATCATTCCCCATTCCCCCCTGTTCTGTGAAATGGAGATTATAATGCCTAACAGGATTGTTGTGGTTGGTTAAAGAGGTTGCTTTACATTCATTATCTCGTTTGATCCACCCAATGACGGGGTGAAATAGGCCTTGCTTGCCCCCATTTTATAACTGAGGAAACTGAGTTTCAGAGAGGTCAAGTAATTCTCTCAGGATCATAGAGCTGATAAATGAGAGCTAGGTTTTCAGCCTGCCTGTGTCTCTCTAATCCAAAATATATATGCTCTCCATTGTACTTCCTATGACTTAGGGAGACTGATTAGTGAAAGGGAAACTAGGAAATGCTTGATTATTTCCAGTCTTAATAATACTCAGTTCAAATTCCAGGAAGGGCAGTGATTTTCAAACTTCTTAACTTTTCTGTTTTAACTTTTCTTTCTGCAAAAGAAAACCTGCCACAGACCAGAGAGGAGAAAGTTCCCCCTAAATTGTGTCAATCTTTGCAGATAATAAAGCCACTCTTTCATTTCTGTAGAACTGTCAAGTGGGATGTCCAAACCTGAGAAACAGCGATTTGGTTCTTTACTCTGCCCCTGAATAGAGTCAGAGCTTCAGGCTTCAGGGAGGGACAGTTGCCATCAAAAGTCGTCATGCCCGGGAGCAGATGTTGCTCGAAATTGTGAAGATGTTATGAACCAAGGTGACTCCAGAGTTACAATCCCACTAATGAGAAGGTGAGTCACTCCAATTCAGAAAGTCGGGGGCGGGGAGGCGGGTGGTGATGAGGATTGATGATAAACTGAAGTGTATCCCTTGGGGACCAGCTGAGGAAGGGAGAGAGAGGGAAAATGGGTGGGGAAAAGGAGGAAAAGAAGTTGGACAAAGAGAAACAAGTGCATGATGCTGTGAAAAACAGCACAGACTGTCAAAACTCAGGTTGCTACGTTGAACCAGCTTCTTGTATTTTCTTGGGCTTCCGGCATTGTGTTTGATCTGGACAGGTGGAAAATTCGTTTCCTACACAGTCTGTTAAACACTGGATGGGGTGCTGCGCCATGTGAAAATGTTTGTGTCTAAAAATAATGTGCTTACACACAGAAATATTCTTGAAAATCTAAAATGGAATCAGACTTAATAATGAGTGTATTTCAGGTGAAAATATGTCTCCTCTCCTTTGGTAGCTCCGTGGGGCAAATGACCCCACAGATAGTTAGGCTGGCCCTTCAGGACCTTGGCCTCGATTGACTTCCGGTTTCTCACTATTTCCTAGAACTGAGGCGGGAGTGTGCCTGTAAAATAATGTCAAATTAAAGGCAGTCTTCAAAATAGGTAAGGTTCATTATTCATTTTGAATTAGTGCTATCAGAATGCCAGGTTTCACACATAAAGCCCAAGAGAGGTATATTTTAATGTGATTAACCTATGATATAAAACTGTCACAACTGGTAGTAACATGAGCTGTATTTTAGTGACTTTCTGATTGTTTTAAAAAATGAAAAAATCTGCTAAGATATGCAACTTCCTTTTTCCTTATATAGGGCTTTCTTCTTTTAACCATTGATATCTTGCTCAGCAAAAGTGAAAGAAACTCCAGATGTCTACTTTATTGATAAAAGTACCTGTAATTTGAGTGCTTGAAGCCAATAGAGCTTCACAATTCAAATAGTTTGGAATTATAAAATGTCTGATATTTTTAGTGAACTATGAGTATCCCCTTATTTTTATAGGTAAAGGGAATTTGAACATCTCGTCCTAATAAAATCCTAAGCACTACAGTCTATCTGCTCCATGTTAATCAGCAAAAAATTGTTGAGGTTACTCAACTCAAGGAACAATTTTTAGAAAAGCTCAGTCTTACGCAAGCTGATCCCTGAAAATAAGAACACCCACAATATTTCTGTCTGAGTTTGTGTTTGTTAGATTTTTATTGCCTTCATATTATTTTCTTTCTGTGAGCCTGTGCCCTTGTCCCAAGAAGTCCCCTGGACTGGTAATTCCCTGATCTGTCTACTGATATGAACTGCATCCTTGTTTTATAAGGTGGAGGGCGGTAAGTGATAATGTACCACTATTTAAAAAAAAAAAAAAAAAAAACCCCGGACAGGTTTGTTTTTGTAACTGTCAGCAATGTTTGGCCTATTTTGAGAATGTAGGACAGGGTTAAGGATTAGTACCAGCATTCTCCTCTCTGTGTATCAGAGCTGCTTAACAGTAATTAATCAGGACATTAGGTTTTGTACTCTTGGTTCAGGTCATTTGCCTATGAGCTGCTCCAGCCTTTTACAAAAGAATACTGCATATGTTTCTGGGTACCTTTTTGAGAGAAGATTTAAATTGGCCAGATGAATAATACTTTGTTACAAGTGTTTTGCCCTAGGCAAAAAGGTTTTCTTCATATTATCATAGCCTGAAGCTGCAATCCCCAAGCTTGATGTGACTGGTGTTATACTGTCACATGGCAATGATGTAAGAACAGGCCTCTCTGTGTCAGGCAAATCTGGATTTAGGGGAATTATAGCAGATGTTGCAAAATGGCAACAGTTTAGCAAGTTCCTTTTATCCCACTGTTGGGAGGCAGGACTACTAAGTGTACCAGACAGAAAAGAATGTTTTCTTTGATCCCTTACACTCTAGGGTAGGGACTTCCCCAGTTAGAGAACATTGTTAATGATATAGTTATACAGTCACTGATGGATCAGAATACAGAATTAAGACCTGGCTTTTTTTTTTTTCTTTTCTTTTCTTTTTCTTTTTTCTTTTTTTTTTTTTTTTTTTTAGTATTTGTTTTGATTGAGCTTAGTAGTATTTATGGTCATTTACATTATAAGCTTCAGAAAACCTCTAAGGCTTTATTCTTAGTAAAGAAAGCTTTATTCAGTAGAAGAAACAGTAACAATAACAAAAACTAACCTCCACAAAAAAATATTTTAACTTTGGCAACCCGATCGACTCAAACCTATTGTGTACACCTAAGTTACATGAATTCTAAGGAAGAGAAAACGGGAAATATAGCAGTTATTTTAATGTTCACATTCTAGTAAGTTTTAATGAGTATATTCAACCCTGTTTGATAACTAGGTGTGCTGCATTGTCACGGTTCACCCAAGTCTTAGTTTCTTAAAAGAAAAAGCTGTCTTCAAAAGCTTTAGATTCCTCTGATCAAGAATCTCTTCTATTCTATTCTGATAAAATTATTTCATATACATGATTAAGGTGGGTAGGTAGATGATAGTGATGGGGGACAAAAACGAACAAAAAAGTCATTCCCTGATAGTAGAAGTGATGCCAGGTTTGATTTATGGGAACTGTGTTTAGCTGTGGGTTATGTGCATTTGCAGGACTATCTCTGAATCTTTAGAACTTTCAGAACCACACCAAATATCACTATAGAATGTTGCCTGTTGGATTTGATTACCTACTTGCAAAAGATGGCATGTACATGCAGAACAACAAGAAATAATTTTCCACTACGTAAAGATTTCCAATTATCATTAAAACATACATGCAATGAATTTGCTCTTTTTTATGCAAATGTTTATTGATCGTTTCCATTGGAGCATTAGACAGTGAAATGCATACAAACATTCAGACAATTTCTTTAAATGGCTTCTGTCTTTACAAAAAGTATTTTTTAAAATTTAAGTTCTTTTATTTGCAAATTAAGATCACTGCTTAGAGCCCTGAAATAACTAGTATATTAATGTTTCAGACAGCTTTTATTTAAATAAAAAAGAAAAAATTGATAAACGTAAGATGTATTTAAAGAGTATCGATGTAAGTAGCTATATTTTGTATATTTTTTGATAAGATCAGAGGTAAAAACAAACATAAAAGCAGGCTGAGAGACGACTGTCAATAATGCTGCATCATTCTTTTTATTATCCATAGTTGTATTTCATTATCTCTGTGGATTTTACCTATTTTACCACTTTTGACCTGGAGAAAAGATTTGCTTATGCAGCACAAAGACGGAGAATCTGGAGGAAGATATTGGGTTTTGTCATTTGAATAACAGAAATTATATAAAAATGGACTATAGTTACAGTAATTGCTGTCCTTTAATAAGATAAGCATATGTTCTCAAAATAAATGCTAGAAATCCATGTAAAACTTACACTTTAATAATTTTGAAATCATATTTTATTTAAATATAAAACTTGGGATATCTGTCTTTACTGAGAGCTTTTAAAATGGAAGCTTCCTTAAAAGTGTTAGCTCTAACTTTGAATTTAAGATTACTTGGTAAAATGTACACATTTATTGGACAATACTCATCTAAACCCCTGAATGAATCCTTTCCTATGATTTAAATCAACCTCTTAATGACCCAAAGGCAGATCAGTAACACACTTTATATTTGGCTACAAAGACAACCCTAATGATTGGGTTAAGCATTGCACTACATATGTTGGATTTTCTGCAGACATTAGAAGAAGGAAAACTGAAAGTGGCTTTATAAAACCTGCTGTGTTTAAGAACTGAGAGACTGTTAAAAATATTTTCAATAAAAGGTTTTTTTTTTCTTCTCTTTTTTTCTGGAAATGTCTATTCCACTTATCTCAAAAAACAGAAAATGCCTATCTTTTTCAGAAATCCCATTACAACTCTTAAACATCCTGGCATCAGACAGTAATTCCCACACATACGAAGCTCAATCTAAGAACAATTTGGAAGAGGTTGCAACATGGTAGTAGCATCTGTTGTTTCACTGTTCAATAATTCGCAGTTAGCAAAGTAGGAAATGCAAACAATCCTTTTTCATATTTGCATACTTGGAATTTGGCTTTTTGATTCATGATTGTTCCGATTAGCTTTGAAAATTCACGTTTCTGTCTAGTTGCATGTTTTGCTTGAGTGAGCTCAAATTATGCTCTTGACTCAAATATTATTACAAGTGTAAATACTTTGGAGATGTAAGTGTCTGCCACTGATTTGGGAGGTATTTGTTTTATTGATTTTCATCTGGCGAGTTTAAAATATGAGCAAACTTTTCATGGAGGGTTTGGGGCATTTGTTTGAACACTCCTGGAGTAATTGGAAATGCAACAATTGTTTAAAAAGTGGCATTGTCCATGAAAAGATTTAGTGAGGGATGAAGAAATTTCTTGAACCTAAAGACCTAATCTGGTGATCCAATTCTCCCCACTGTGTCCATTCCCGTGAAACTCCATTTACTTGCCCCTATCGTCACTAGCTCCCCGCATCCTACCTAGCCAATCCTCTAGGTTTCCCACATTGTCTCCTCTTTTGTCTTTTCAGTCTAAACAGAAGAACAACAGATAGGGTTCTGAAGGGCAGGGAGCATCAGGAGCTGCAGGAGAATGGCTGAGATGAGGGTCAGAGTCCTGCCCCTACTGCCAACAGTTACTAGGGTTTGTGCTGCCCGGCTGAACAGTGTTCAAAGGCTTTGCTGGGCTTTGTTCCACTGTGTAGGGATTAGGCCTGGCGGTCTGAGAATTTGCCTTCTAATTAAAAAGGATAAAAGATAGAAGTAGCATTAGACTAAAACAGAGCAGTGATACTTCACAGGCTGATTTTTTTTAAAGTCACAAGACAACACTAAAAGTTGTCAGGATATTTTATTTCTTTAGGATTGTGCTCAAATTAAGAGAAAACTTTGCAAACTCTTTCCAGCTGTTGTGCATGGCACATGGAAGTGTAATTGCATCTAAAATATCTGCTGTTTACAGTGAGACTGTTTTGGTGGGGGATTTGCAGTCAGCATTGGAGAATGAAGGCTGCTTCCAGAGCCACCTTCCTCTTTTTCAAATTCTGGCAAGAAATTAATTCTACCAAAAGTGATTTCTGCTTTTCACTCCACCCCAGTGTGCCTTGCTCTCAAGCTTTCCAATGCCTACTCTACCTATTCTCTTTTCAAGGATCAATCATTCCTTTCATCTCCTTGCAGCTGTATACACTATCTTAACCAGGTGTGAAATGCAATTAAGAAATAATTCTGACCTCACAGTCTTTTTTTCTTAATAGCAATCTGATGGAGGGCCATTTTTTAATCTTTCACATCATCACCGTGGACAGTAAATGCAATTCTGTGCCTACATTTTGTTAAGAAAGGAGCCATCTACAGATCCAGGGGAAGACTGGCAGCATCCAAACAGATGATGCACCATCTTAAAACACGATTGCCTGCCATCCAATGTAGCTCTTTTTGTCATGTATAAAGAGCTATATGCTTTCAGGAGAAGCACAACTCACACTTGTTGAATTAAACAAGAGGCTCGGGGTGTTTTGCCAAGTACTCCAGAGGCTGGTTCTACTCTCACACAGGAAGAAATTTGAGGTGAGAATTTCTGTTAGAAATGCTGATGAGATTATATACATTAGTGGAGGTGGGGTTTTTTAGTTGTTGTTGTGTTTTGTTTTGTTTTTTTTTGAGGGAGAAAAGGGAGGAAAGAGTTTTGTGGAGGACTTCAGAGCTTTCAAAGCCACTGAGCTCAGATTGCATACAAGTATAAAGGAATGCTCTCTCGTTCCCACAAAGCTCATGTTACGTCATGAAGCTAAAGGACTGAATTTCTTATTTTCCACTTTTCTTATTTGTGTTTTCAATTTGCCCAGCGTAAACAAGTAACGCTCCCTTAGTAAAGGAATTTTTTTTTTTAAGTGTGAGATTATAATGGGACTAATCTGTGTATTTCAGGACACACATAAGCACATTACTGTTCACTTTTTAGAAAAATCCATAATGTTTTCAGCTTTATTTTATTCACTTGAGCTAGTTACCAGTTGACTATATTGGGCAGACATGGAAACGTGGAAATCTTCGGAAGAGCACAGAGCCATCTCACTATTTAGTGCATAAATTTTGGGGCAAAGTCTGCGAATATTGTTTTCATCAGAAGACAATGTTCAGTATTTCTAATTTTTTAAACTTTACCTTTTTAAAAATTATAATACCTGGCTGGAATTAGTACATCAGTGGCTGTATTTTTTAAGTGTCTGAATTACATTAGGCAGCTATACTAAATATTTACGAAACAATGCTTGTGAAATAATCCATATTGATTTCCATCATAAGCTTTGTGTAAAAGAATAAAAAGGTTCTCTCCAGTTCTGAGTTCAGGGACAGCCATGGTAATTTATGTTAAGTTTCAGTCCCTTCTTTTATTTTTGTCTTTTTGAGATGACCATTCCCCCTGCTGATTTTCCAAATGTAGCAAAGCTGGATCTACTAGTTCCACTCTAAAGAAAACAAAGATAATAATCTGATTTAGACATTGAAGAACATCAATATGAATGACAACAGTAGTAGGGAACAGTGAGTCAACATTTCTCTCTTTCCAGTTCAGCTTCTCTTTAGCATTTAAAATATGTCAGCCAGTAGTACAAAGCCAAACCATTAAAAGAATGTAATTCACAATATTTTGGCTTCTATTTTTCACCAGCTTCTGAGTAATATATTGTACAAGAAAGGGGCCTTTGTTGTGTTTATAATACATGTATAACCTGGTGGGAAGCCGAATAAAAAATGTATATTATTTGCATAACTTGAACTAAAGAACCTAATGCATTATTGGGTCTTGAATGTCTTAAATTTAAGTGAGCTAGCTTAAGAGTAATATTACTCTATTACTGTTCTATAATTCATATAATGAAATCATACAGCTAAAAAAATTTAAGGTTTTAACAATGATAAGTAGAACCTGATTTTTGAACTCCTTTTTAATGAAAACAGTAATTTATAAACTGGCACAAATGTGCCCTTTTTTGTTTGCTGACAATAAAAGTCTGTTGCATTTGTATCCTTTCATCTGCTCTCCCCTCTGTGCATGTAAGAGAAGCCAATTTAGCCTAATGGATGTTACAGGAATGCTAGGCACCAAGGACAAACAGCCTCATGGAAAATCAAGGGATCCGCTTCCCAGACAAGACCATTGGAATGCCTGGAGCTCCACGCAATTTTCTGTGTCCTGACAACCTCCCCAACCTGAGTTTCCTTCAAGCCCACCATCTGAGCCGTCTGAGCAAGTTGAGCTAGGCTGAAGCTCCAATGCTCTCACACTTTGTATTGTATATAGAACAAGAATAGACAGACTTCCCCTCATGTGGGTGGTACTAGTCATCTTTAATTCTTATGGGTGAGGGATGTTTTCCTGTAGTAGAAACATAAACACATAGCAATGCTCCTTTCCCTACTCAGGAGATGTGCATTCACTTTTAAAATAGTTGTTGTTATTTAGTATTCATATGTGTAGAACAGGCTCTTAAATGCTTCTAATAACAGTATCATAGAAGTTCACATTGCCTGCCTAGCTGAGTATCCTAACTTACAGCTAAAGAGAGATTATTCTCTAGCTCTATTTGGAAATAAAGGGTGTGGTGTATGACCAGACGTTGGAGGCCTCCCTTCTTGTAATATCAAATAAGTATAATTATAATATATGTTAACTATTTACAATCACTAAAATATTTCTTGGAAAGACTAGGAATGACTAACTTAGTAAACTAATAGAATGAAAAATAAAAGTGGTCAAATAAAAGTGGTCAAATGTATAGAAGCAAGGAGAAATTGCCTGAAATAAGATATTACACATTGAAATATTTATGGTATCTATTATCAAATAAATGCAAATGTCAAGTACAAACTACATTATCTTTTATTAATGACTTTAAGTATATATTTTAAAATGTTAAACCACTCATATGGAGCCAATAAAAAGTTTTCTACCTAGTGTAGATTTTTCTACAGTTGATGGAGTGTATCTCCTTCCTGAGAATGTGATGTGAAGGCATAATTGCAATAAATTGTTAACTCTGTAATCTAAAAAACTATACTGAGAATGTAATATCTAACTATTTCTAATCTTCCTTTTAAAAAGCAAAGTCTGAAACATATCGGCTCAGTTGCAATCATCCTTTGAAAAGATTAAAACCATCAACCTAGTTCTACAAATGGCAACCTAAAGATCCTTCTGCTTTTTGTTTCTGGAAGGAGAGGGGTGGGGGAAGGGAGAATTTGGAGAGGAGGTGTTGGCTTGAAAATAGGCTTGGACGAGTTGCAAGCTCTGAAAACAGATTTCTTTATCTGCAAGCCAGGTTGGAGCGCATCCCCAGCTTGCTATTCTGAGCCACCTCGTCCAGTTGAGAAGACTGCCATCTCTAGGATGGCATATGAGCTGGACACTTTTTCACTTCCATGGCTCTGAACTTTTTTCTGTCTTAGGTCTCTCCTAGGCAGGAAAATTTCAGTTTTGCCAATCTGTGTTCTTGGTGATACAGACTACCATCTACCTGTGTGGGACTGGGATCGCAAAAGTCCTTTCATTGGCAATACGATCTGGGTTGGGACCAAGGTCATAAGGTAAATAGCCAGTGCTTTATCCTCTCCGCCAAGCCCTTGATAAGGGGTACTCTTTGATGTTGAGAATGACAGTTGGCTTTTTCAGAACTAATATCCAAAACAGTAATACATAATGCATTTGTTTCTATCTTACAGCTGCTGATACATGGTTGAAGGTTAATTTAAAGATTATTTAATGACAAGAGCTACTTTAAATCAATCAAATGCTTCACAAAACAAAAATTATCCTCTACTAATTAAAAAAAAATTCTAAGTAAATACACCTACAACTTTCAACATCTTACCAATTCATTATATTTCTTCTTTTAATACAAGCCAGTCGCTGACTGGGTTGAATCCTTCTTACTGATGATGGCTTTCTCTCCATGGCTGCATTATGGTTGAATTATTTACAGCACACAGTGCCCCTTGTACAAGGCATAAAGATGTCTCTTTCTAGGTTGATAGTAACAGGACTAGTCACAACAATAACTAGCCTCTATAAATGCTTGCTGTGTACCAACTCATTTAACCCTCATGTCGTCCCCATTTTACCAAGCAGAAAACTGAGGCACAGAGAAGTTATGTATCTTGTTCAAGGTCACACAGCTGGACCTGGAGCAGCTAAGACCTGAACCTAGTAGTGGGCTTGAAAGCCTGCCCTTTTAACCACTATGCGATGAGCAACCAAACACCATCTCATGGGAAGGAGTGTTGTAGAATGACACATCCTATGTTTTTATTAAACACGAGTGTTTAAAAGCAGATTGCCTGGGTTCAAGTCTTTCACTAGTTATATGATGTGAGGCAACTTAACCTTTCTGTGACAGTCTTCTCATCAGAAAAATGGGAACCATCTAAACACGAGTGTTTAAAAGCAGATTGCCTGGGTTCAAGTCTTGCACTAGTTATGTGAGGCAACTTAACCTTTCTGTGACAGTCTTCTCATCAGAAAAATGGGAACCATCATAGTACCTCTCTCAAAGTAGTATTGGTAGGATTAGGTGTAAAACTCTTAGAAGACCACCTGGTTCAACATGGTCAACATTTAGTAAGTGTCTTCTTTTCATTTGTGAATGTCAAGTATCCTAGGCTGATTTTCTTAAACTTGATCCATGTACTTTTCTGTGGCATTGATGCATCACTCAGTTCACTCTGCCAGAATATATGTATGTTGTCACCAGATAGCCCAGTGAACAAATAGCCCTTCTCACAATCCAAAAGATTGCATTTGCCAGGGTCTCCCTTCCTTTATCAGAGCTCTCAATCAAAATACTCTGTGTGTATGTCTGTGTGTGCGTGTGTGTGCGTGTGTGTGTGTGTGTGTATTTGTAACTCTAGGGAGGGAATAATGCTTGGGTTTAATAAAGTATTGATTATAACTTAGTATACTTTTAAAATCAAAGTGCAAAACTCAAAAGCATTTTAAAATGAGCTCAGAAATAAAATGGAAGTGTACTATCAACATCACTAAATACAAAATCAAACTCTCACAACTTATAAATTGGAACATTCAATAATTTGTAAAAGTGCTTAGCACTGGCATACACAGCCACATGTGATACCTGCATACATTCTCTGGACTTGACTATGTGTTTCTGACTGTGATGTTAATGGTTCCTCTGAATAGGTTAAAAGCATATTGAGAGCAACAATCGATGCAACTGTATTTATATGTAATAATTTGCTCAAATATTAGAATACACCTTAATCAGAAATGCACTCCTCGGACTACAAGATAAAGGACACATCACATTGATAAATATTGCTGGTTGTCTTTGATTTTAACCTAACGACAATGATTTTTTTTTAGCAAGTACATGTACAGATTGTATTATTAATAATATTCCAATGCCAAATTCTGGTAAATCAAAATGTATTCATAAAAATCCTTACAGAAATTTGAGCAAAATTTTCAGAAATTCTTAGCCTAAATTACCACTAATTTAAGCTGGCCACATTTTTATTTCAATGATTTTTGGCCACGTTGAAGTCATGACCGGTTTCCCTGGGAAGTCAACAGAAGTTTGGCAGGTGCGTGAGCTCTGCAGGGCAGAGAGCAAGAGGAGAGGTGAGCTCAGAAGGTAATTGTAAAATTTGGACACCTTTCTGCAGCTTTAATGACTCAAATCTAAAATAGTACTCAGGGAAAGACAGAGTTCGAAAGAATTTTGAATTGGGAGTTGGCCACTTTGGTGGTTTTCTTCTGATCTAGAAACACTGGGGGAGGGGTGGTTCTTCTAGTGAAGTAAACAGGAATTTGTACACAAAGCAGGGCTCACGTAAGAGTGAGGGGATGTCCCACCGATGACCAGGATGACTCACTAACATCCAGATTTCTACCGTGGAGTTCCCTGGCCTTTATATAGCAGTGGGCAAGTCCATGAGAAACAATCTGACAGGTGGACTAAGGAAAAATGGAAGCATGATGTGGATTTTCTTTTCTTTGTATCTCTTTGTTTTGATCATACTGCTCTTTATTAAAATGCCTGTCTCCAATTTCCTCAGCCCAGCAGTTTGAATATTTGCATGAAGTAGGCACATATCACTATATGAACCATGAAATGTATTTGAAAATAAATGTTTTAATTTAAATTGACATTTCTGAGCCTACTGCTGAGGGCAGCTGCTTTTCTCTTAAATTGCTTTGTCCGTCTCCATAGGAGCCCAATAGAAAAGCGGTTTCCATCCCATTTTAATACTAATTTAATATCAAAAGAACAGTAATGCTGTGTATATACAAATTTTCTTTTTTGGGCTGTTAAACCAGTTCTGAAAGACTACAAATGGGTTTTGTACTCTTCTGAAGCATTTGTCTACTTTGCCTATTTTTCCAAATCCCTGCATTTAACAAAATGGCTGTCCAAGACTGGTGAAGTGGAAACCCTCTGGGGGCTTATGGAGAGAGGGGGTCAGGGAACAGACACTGAGACCTGCTCTTACTACTGTCCCCTCTGTGTTGCTGGGGCTGGTATGGTGGGGGAGGTACAGAGTGAGAGGTAGCTGTGTGTCATCAACTGCACTTACAAAAACATAGTGCAAGACATTTTGGGAACCACCACAGCTAACATGGATTGAGTACTTATATGCAGTAGGCATCACTTATATAAATACAGCAGTATTTCAGTTCCCATGAAGCTTACATTTCATGGGAGGAGGTAGATAATGCATGAAATAAGTTATGTAGTACATTAGCATGTGAGAGCTCTTCTGGTAAAATAGCATAGAAGGAATTCAGGAGAGAGAGTGTGTGCTATTCAGAAAAGGGTGGTGACATTTGAATGAAGGCTCAAAGGAGATGGAAGCAAGACATGCTGATACCTTGGAGAAGAGTGCTCCAGGCAGAAGGAAAGTGAGTGCGAAGGCCCTGAGGCAGGAGTGTCTGTAGTGAGTTTGAGAAGGTAGCAAGGAGGCTGGAGTGGCTGGAGCAAGGTGAACAGAGGGAGATGGGCTCAGGGAGGTAAGATGCGGTGGGCCATGGGACTTTGGCTTTACCTGAGCCATTGGAGAGTTTTTATCAGTGGCCCGACATGATATGACTTATTTTTTAGTTTAGTTTTGTTGTTGTTGATGTTGTTGTTGTTTTTGAGAGAGAGTTTCACCGTCACCCAGGCTGGAGTGCAGTGGCACAATTTCGGCTCACTGCAACCTCCGCCTCCTAGGTTCAAGTATTTCTTGTGCCTCAGCCTCCCAAGTAGCTGGGATTATAGGCACCTGCCAACATGCCCAGCTCATTTTTGTATTTTTATTAGAGATGGGGTTTCACCATGTTAGCCAGGCTGGTCTTAAACGCCTGGCATCAAGTGATCCGCCCATCTGAACCTCCCAAAGTGCTGGGATTACAGGCGTGAGCCACCACACCTGACCCTAGTTTAGTTTAGCTTTTAGTTTTTTTGTTTTGTTTTTGTTTGAGATAGGGTCTGGCTCTGTTGCCCAGGCTGGAGTGTAGTGGTACAATCTCAGCTCACTGTAGCCTCTGCCTCCTGGGCTCAAGTGATTCTCCTGCCTTAGCCTCCCAGGTTGCCGGGACTACAGGCTCACACCACCATGCCTGGCTAATTTTTTGTATTTTCTGTAGAGGTGGGGTCTTTCCATGTTGCCCAGGCTGGTCTTGAACTCCTGGCCTCAAGTGATCCACCTGCCTTAGCCTTCCAAAGTGCTGGGATTACAGGCATGAGCCACCGCGCCCTGCTGACTTATTTTTTAAAAGGATAATTCTGGCTGCTGTTTGAAGAACAGATAGTAGGTCTTTCTAAACATACACATGTATTATTAAACTTCACAACTCTCTAACAGGTATTATTATTATCTGCATTTTTTTTTTTTTTTTTTTGAGGCGGAGTCTTGCTCTGTCACCCAGGCTGGAGTGCAGTGGCCGGATCTCAGCTCACTGCAAGCTCCCCCTCCCGGGTTCCCGCCATTCTCCTGCCTCAGCCTCCCAAGTAGCTGGGACTACAGGCACCCGCCACCTCGCCCGGCTAGTTTTTTGTATTTTTAGTAGAGACGGGGTTTCACTGTGTTCGCCAGGATGGTCTCGATCTCCTGACCTTGTGATCCGCCCGTCTCGGCCTCCCAAAGTGCTGGGATTACAGGCTTGAGCCACCGCGCCCGGCCTATTATCTGCATTTTATAGATGAGTCACTAAGCCACAAAGAAGTTGAGTGACTTGTTCACAGTTACACCTAGGAAGCAGAGGAGGTGGGTTTTCCAACTCAAGCTTCCTGGCCACAAGCCCTGGTTCCTAACTGCTGTGCTCTCCTGCCTCTCTGCAAATAGAATCAAAAGTGATACATGCTGTCTCAGAAGGGACTTGCTTTTTTTTTTTAGGCTTTTTTTTTTTTTTTTTTTTTTTTTGAGAGGAGTCTCGCTGTGTCCCCTAGCCTGGAGTACAGTGGCGTGATCTTGGCTGACTGTGAGCTTCACCTCCCGGGTTTACGCCATTCTCCTTCCTCAGCCTCCTGAGTAGCTGGGACTACAGGCGCCCACTACTGCGCCCGGCTAATTTTTTGCTTTTTTAGTAGAGACGGGGTTTCACTGTGGTCTCAATCTCCTGACCTTGTGATCCGCCTGCCTCGGCCTCCCAAAGTGCTGGGATTACAGGCGTGAGCCACCACACCCGGCCGGGGACTTGCTTTTAACTGGACAGCTGAACAAATGCATGTCAAGATGCAACTTCACATTGCACTAAGTATATATTAAATATGCCATAAACCTCCATACTTTAGTTACCACCTACAAGCCAATAACATAAGACTCTTTCTCACTGAGTCTCCTAAATTCAACTGTCTAGAGTTCAGTAAGCTCAACACACTTGATCCAGAGCCTATTATGTTCCAAGGTCTATATGAAAGAGTTGTATAATCTTTGCCCTTAAGGAATTTATATTCTAGATCACAGGGGAGCAGACACAGAAGATTGCTCAGTGTAGCATGTCTCCCAACCATCTTCACCTGGATGTCTGTGGACACTTCATAGCATCAGGTCCCAAATCAGTGAATCTCTCTACTCTCCTGCCCCTGTCCAGATCCTCCCTCCTGTGTTTTGTATGTTGATGATGATACTTCTGAAAACTCAGTTGTCCAAACCAAAATTCCTTGATTCAGCCTTGATATCCCCTCTCATTCCCCACCTCCTTCTGGCCAGGATTCCTAAGGGCTTTAAGAAGGACCAGCCTCTGGCCGGGCGCGGTGGCTCAAGCCTGTAATCCCAGCACTTTGGGAGGCCGAGACGGGCGGATCACGAGGTCAGGAGATCGAGACCATCCTGGCTAACATGGTGAAACCCCGTCTCTACTAAAAATTACAAAAAACTAGCCGGGCGAGGTGGCGGGCGCCTGTAGTCCCAGCTACTCCGGAGGCTGAGGCAGGAGGATGGCGTAAACCCGGGAGGCGGAGCTTGCAGTGAGCTGAGATCCGGCCACTGCACTCCAGCCTGGGTGACAGCGCGAGACTCCGTCTAAAAAAAAAAAAAAAAAAAAAAAAGAAGGACCAGCCTCCTCTTCCTCCCCTTCCTCCCCTTCCCCACTCGCAGGCCACCACCAGCTTTAACTTAGCACAAACCTTTTCTGTAAAGGGACAGATGATAAATGCAGTAAGTTCTCACTTTACATCATTGATAAGTTCTTGGAAACTGCAACCGCTTTACCATGGGCTAATTGATATAAACAAGAGTTAAGTTTCTACAGCATATTTCCAGTCACAAAAACATCCCCAAACTCCAAACTTCTAACTAAAGACCAAAACTCTTTTTTTTTTTCTTTTTTTTTGAATTGGAGTCTCGCTCTGTCACCCAGGATGGAGTGACGTGATGCAATCTCAGTTCACTGCAACCTCTGCCTCTGAGGTTCAAGTGATTCTCCTGCCTCACCCTCCTGAGTAGCTGAAATTACAAACAGGAAGCACTACGCCTGGTTAATTTTTTGTATGTTTCATAGAGATGGGTTTTCACCATGTTGGCCAGGCTGGTCTCGAACTCCTGACCTCAAGTGATCCACCAGCCTTGGCCTCCCAAAGGGTTGGGATTACAGGCGTGAGCCACTGCGCCCGGCCTAAAACACTTTTAATATTAAATACTGAAATAAATGTAAGTTATACATAGATTTAAGAAAGATCAATAAAAACAAATAAAATAATTATTTACCCATTTATTCCAGTTTAGGGTGGCAGGCGGTGGGAGCCTCTCCCAGCAACTCAGGGTGCAAGGCAGGAACCAGCCCTGAACAGGGCACCATCCCACTGCAGGACACACTCACACACATTCACTCAGACTGGGACAGTTTAGACACGCCAATTCACCCACCATGCACATCCTTGGGACATGAGAGGAAATGAGAGTACCCAGGGAGAATCCATGCAGACTGGGGAGAACGTGCAAACTCCACACAGACAATGGCCCTGGTTAGAATTGATTTTTTTTCTCATCAACATTATAACAAAACAACATTGAACAAACAGTGTTTGTCCTTCTGTATTTTAGGCTTTGCAGGCCATATATTCAGTCTTATTCTGCTGCATATTTTTCTTTGCTTTTTTTGTTTGTTTCACAACCTTTTAAAAATGTAAAAACTATTATTGAGTCCTAGGCTGGATGGTCATCAGATAACAGCAACAGCTGCCAAATAGGTCTACTTACTTCCAAAGTGTTCACCTATGCTGTACCTCCACTCTGACCTCCCCCACTCATCTGTCAATACTAGACATCTTAAAGTCCCAAGACTCCAGTTCCTTACTTTTCATTTAAATTACTGTAAAAGATGCTCTTATCCCTCTCCACCTTTAAAATTTTCAATGTGCCCCCTATTGTTTACAGAATAAAATGTAGACTCCTCATATATACAAAAGGGCCTTCCACCCCCAGGATCCCCCATCACTCCATCCTTCATACACCATGTGGAAGCCCCCAAAATGTACCATTCCATGAGTATCCCATGGCTCCCTGAAGCCTTCCTACCTTTTGCACACGCTGCTTTTTTCCTATCCGGAATGCCCTTTCTTCCATTTTTTTTTCCTTTTAATTCTCAATTGGTTTTCCTTTGATGGTACCTCCATTACATTTACTCTCCCAGGTTCAGTTTAAAAGTCACTTCATCTGTGAAGCATGCCAGATCCCTTTTGTGCAACTGCACTGTCCAGCTGCAAGCAGTTGCTCCTCATGCTCCCACCAGGATACGTACACCCAGCACAGTGGTTTCCAGAACCAGAAAGGTTGCTTAGGTTCAGCCTCCATCACTAACCGGCTGTAGAATGTTGGACTGAACTCTTCCTTAGTTACCTTATCAGGAAAATAGGGAATGTGTGATCATTCAATAGTTACTACATGTTATGTCCTCAAAACTCACTAACACATCCTCCATACTCAAAGGCCAGCTAAAGCATTGAGGTTGCTCTCTGATCAATGTTTAATTAACAATCTGTCCCCCACCCCCACTAGATTAAGTTGCTTGAGGACAGAAACTAGGTTTTCTTCATCTTTAAATACTCTAGACTGGTTGGGTGTGGTGTCTGACACCTGTAATCCCAGCAGGCAGGTGGATCGCTTGAGCTAGCTCAAGAGCTCAAGACCAGCCTTAGAAACATGGTGAAAGCACATCTTTACAAAAAAAAAAAAAAAATCAAAAGTGTCAAGCCAGGCATGGTGGCTCATGCCTGTAATCTCTGTAATCTCAGCATTTTGGGAAGCCAAGGCAGGAGGATCACTCGAGCTCAGGAGTTCAAGAGCACCCTGAGCAACACAGGGAGAATATCAGCCAGGTGTGGTGGTGGTATGCCTGCGATCCTAGCTACTTGGGAGGCTAGAAGTGGGAGGATCACTTACGCCCAGGAGGTCATGGCTGCAGTGAGCCATGATCATGCCACTGCACTCCAGCCTGGGTGACAGAGCAAGATCTTGTCTCAAAAATATATAAACAAATACTCAAGGCCTACAGCATAGTTTGTGTTGAATACATGCTTGAGGAATGAATGAATGACCCAAACAACAATTCATATGTGAAACCGAGTGTGGTTAGTCACAAACCTCCCTTGAAAATAGGAAAAACTAGGGTGGGCACAGTGGCTCACACCTGTAATCCTAGCACTTTGGGAAGCCAAGGTGAGCAGATCACCTGAGGTCAGCAGTTCAAGACCAACCTGGCCAACAGGGCGAAACTCAGTCTCTACTAAAGGTACATAGATTAGCTGGGCCTGGTGATGGGCACCTGTAATTCCAGCTACTCGGGAGGCTCAGGCATGAGAATTGCTTGAATCCAGTTGGTGGAGGTTGCAGTGAGCTGAGATTGCACTTCTGCACTCCAGCCTGGGCAATAGAGTGAGACTCCATCAAGAAAGAAAGAAAGGAAGAAAGAAAGGAGGAAGGAAGGAAGGAAGGAAGGAAGGAAGGAAGGAAGGAAGGAAGGAAGGAAGGAAGGGAGGGAGGGAGGGAGGGAGGGAGGGAGGGAGGGAGGGAGGGAGGGAGGAGGGAAAGGCAGGAAGGAAGGAAGGAGAGAGAGAGAAAGAAAAGAAAGAAGAAAGAAAGAGAAAGAAGAAGGAAAGGAAGAAAGGAAAGAAAGAAAGAAAGAAAAAAGAAAGAAAGGAAAAGAAAGAAAGAAAAAGAAAGAAAGAAAGAGAAGAAAGAAAGAAAGAAAGAAAGAAAGAAAAAGAAAGAGAGAAAGAAAGAAAAGAGAGAAATAAAAAAGAAAATAGGAAAAACTGACTGCTTCCCCCTGGACTGCTGATAGTAAAGGAGTGTCCCTTTAGCCTTCAGGAGTGGAAAGGCCAAAGAGTGCAATGATTGAGATTGTGGGTTCTTGAACACTTATAAGAGATGCAGCCTTGGGCATATTCCTTCACCTCTCTGTGCCTCATTTTCCTCATGTGTAAGGGAGAATAATGGCAGCACCAATCTCATAGAGTTCTTTGTGGATGAAATGACTTACACATATAAAGCACTTAAAACAGTATCCGTGTATAGAGAAAACACTCAGAAAGTGTCGGCTATCATTTTATCAATATCATTCTCCTCTCAGGGATTAAGGCTATATCAGGATACAGCCATGTTTCAACAACCCTGGACACAATCCCATCGAGTTATATCACTACCTATTTTTATTTTTTCAGATCTCAGGAAATAGCAACATCAGCTCCAATCACAGGTGAAGTGGGGATATTAGGTATGCCAATATTTCCTTGCCATGCGTGAGAAAGGGATACATTAAGATAATTTAAACTTCAGGTAATAGAGGCCTCTGATTAGGCTGGTCTAAACAATGAGGACAATTCCTGTGGCACATGATGAGAAGTTCAGAGGTAGGTGGCGCTGCAGCTGGTCAAATTCTCCACTCAATAACATCGTCAAAGACCCAGATTCATTTCACCTTTCTGCTCTGCCATGTTCCATGTGTCAGCGTGGACTGCAGAACAGGACTTTCATGGTTACAAGATGACTGCAGTAACTACAGTCTGGGAATTATATTCTGACACAAGATTCACTAGACAAAAATAAATGTCTTTTCTTGTGTGCTGTTTTGAGAAAAATTACGTTTTGCAGAACCCCCAAGCAGATCTCCCTTTACATCTTATTGGTCAGATTTGGGTCACGTACTCACCCCTAAACTAATGACTGTCAACGGGATCATGATTTACACTAATCAGGATTTGCCGTAAATTTGGAATGGGGTAAATTCTGGAGAAAGAGCAGAGTTCCATAAGCAAGGAAGAAAAGAGGAGCAGCTGTTGGATAGGCAACCAGCAGGGTCTGCTCAGAGAATTTTTGATATTTTTGTATTTCAATACCACTTGTCACATTGGTTTATTTTGGAAGAAGTAGGGCAGAAAATGGGCTCATCTGGATGAAAGTTTTTCAGCAGACTTGTAAACTTCTTGTTTTGTGTTCTCTATGGTTTTTTTTTTGTTGTTGTTTGTTTGTTTAGTATTTACACCCCTGAGATGCTGGCTTTCAAAATCTGGGCAGTGTGAGCCATGAAATTCAACTCTAAGGTGTCATTGGTATACAATTGGCCAAGGGCTTTACCTAGAAACCTGAGGGACTCTATTAAAAAGAGCAATTTTAGTGTCAACGAAAAGTGAAAGGTCAGTCTTATTGCTGGAATTCATATGCTGAGAGACTTTTACCCTACCCTGAAACAAACATAACAAACAGAATGGAGGGTCCCAAAGAGAAGCATACTCGTCTAACAAGTTCAAACATTTTCCTTAATTATATTTCTCACTGTCCCTGCTTCACCTAAAACTAGATAACAGCTTCTGATGAGCATTGGATTTCTGAAAAGGCACCAACGAGAGCCACTATTGTTTAGAGAACTAGTGTTTCCAACTGGAATCTCCAACTCAATTAGGGCATTGCGTCTTACATTTTGGAAATCTATCTTCTGTTCAACATTTCCATTTTTTTTTTTTTTTTTTTTTTTTTTTGAGACGGAGTCTCGCTCTGTCGCCCAGGCTGGAGTGCAGTGGCCAGATCTCAGCTCACTGCAAGCTCCGCCTCCCGGGTTTACGCGATTCTCCTGCCTCAGCCTCCGGAGTAGCTGGGACTACAGGCGCCCGCCACCTCGCCCAGCTAGTTTTTTGTATTTTTAGTAGAGACGGGGTTTCACCATGTTAGCCAGGATGGTCTCGATCTCCTGACCTCGTGATCCGCCCGTCTTGGCCTCCCAAAGTGCTGGGATTACAGGCTTGAGCCACCGCGCCCGGCCAACATTTCCATTTTGTAAATTATTTAGCTAGCGCGAAGAAGTATGGAAAATTCATAATGAAATCTTGTCTTGGTATCTTTTGGGTGACTCAAGTTTTCTATTTATGTAGAATAAAAAGATCCTAGACACTAAAACTATAAAATGTCTACTCCAGAGACATTTCAAGAAAGGCTTCTATTGCAAATGTTGAGTGTCCTTTGAAGCAGAGAACTCATAATTTTGAAGTGAAAGAGTCTTTAAGATTATCCATGGAATGTTTGGCATTGTACAGATGAGGAAACTATTAATAATTTAATAAACTAATAACTCTCAGAAAGAGCAGGTAATGGACAAGCCTAAGTTCCCAGAGTTTGGGAGCTGCAGAATTGAGATTAAGATCCATGTTCCAGGCCAGGCATGGTGGCTCATGTCTGTAATCCCAGTACTTTGGGAGGCCAAAGCAAGGCAGATCACTTGAGATCAGGAGTGCAAGACCAGCCTGGGCAACATGGCGAAACCTTGTCTCAACTGAAAAGCAAAAATTAGCCAGGCACGGTGGTGGTGCATGCCTGTAATCCCAGCTACTCAGGAGGCTGAGGCAGGAGACTCGCTTGAACCTGACAGGTGGAGGTTGCAGTAAGCCGAGATCGCACCACTGCTGTCCAGCTTGGGTGACAGAGTGAGACTCTGTGAAAAAACAAAAAACAAACAAAAAAAACATGTTCCTTGGGATAGATTAAAGGTGAAGACAAATTTTTTGCTACTCCTCCCCTTGAATCTGGCCTGATCTTAGTGACATGCTTCAGCAATACGATGTGACTAAAGTAATGTTCTGGGCCTTCTGAGGCTGGGTCATAGGAGGTCTTGCAGTTTCTGCCTAGGACCCCTTGGACCTCTTGCTCTAGGGAAAGCCAGCAGTAAGGAGTCTGACACCTCTGAGGCTGCCATGCTGTGAAGCAGCTCATCTAGCCAGTGGAAAGGTGGCATGAAGAAATGGATACCTCATGTGCTTTCAGCTGTTCTATCCATCTCCCAGCTCAGATGGCACATATAGGAGTGAAGCTTTCAGATGACTTCAGCCCTGGCCACCATTTGACAGCAGCCACATAAGAGTTCTCAAGCTAGAACTATACAGCTAAGCCCAGCCAGCACAGTCACTGAAGGATAATAATAAATTGGTTTTAAGCTGTGAAATTGGCCAGGTGCCGTGGCTCATGCCTGTAATCCCAGCACTTTGGGAGGCTGAGGTGGGAATACAACTTGAAGCCAGAAGTTTGAGACCAACCTGGGCAATAAAGTGAGACCGTCTCTACAAAAAATTAGAAACTCGCCAGGCATGGTGGCGCACACCCGTAGTCTCAGCTACTCAGGAGGTTGAGGCAGGAAGATGGCTTGAGTACTGAGGTAGTTAGCTATGGTCATGCCACTGCATTCCATCCTGAGTGACGCAGCAGGACCCTGACCCTAAAATAAATAAATAAACCAGCCACTCAATTTTGGGACAGTTAGCTTTGCAACGATCGATAACCAGAACATCCTCTGACTCAACACCTTTGCCCACAGCATTAGTAAAATACATATAACAGGAAACTCAAATTCAAGACAGAACAAATATTCTTCAGGCCGTTGGGAGTTATGTCCTTGTTCTGCTCAGTAATACCATAAAGCATATTTTCAGTCTAAGTTCATTAGAATACAATCCACAAAATGTTTTCATTCTCCATCATGTGACAAAAGTGATATTTATTATTTCTGTGACCATGTAAATCAGGAATCGAGTCATGTTCAGATGATCCCAGGCAAGACACTACTGGATTCTGCTGTCTTTACACCAATATTCATAAATGGCTGTAAATGCCAGAAAGAGATCTTTCACAATATTTTAAAAGGTCCTCTCAAGGATTATCAAGATTAGAGTACACTCTTCAATATTACAACAATTGCACAGCTGATATCATTTGAAGGCATTATTGGTCAATATTTGATTTTGCTCCATAAAGTTCCCTCAGGAAGAAACTAGATTATTACCATTAAGGAATTAATGATTTCTTACCACTAAAGAATTAAACATTGGCCGGGGGCGATGGCTCATGCCTGTAATTCCAGCACTTTGGGAGGCCGAGGCAGGAGGATCATGAGGTCAGGAGATCGAGACCATCCTGGTCAACGTAGCGAAACACCATCTCTACTAAAATACAAAAAATTAGCTGGGCGTGGTGGCACGCACCTGAAGTCCCAGCTACTCAGGAGGCTGAGGCAAGGGAATTGCTTGAACCCAGGAGGCAGAGGTTGCAATAAGCTGAGATCATGCCACTGCACTCCAGCCTGGCAACAGAACAAGATTCTGTCTCAAAAAAAAAAAAAAAAAAAAAAAGAATCCATACACTGATTCTATCACAGCAGCTTTCCAGAGGAAGTTGCCCACAAATATCTCCAAGATTTATAAGCTTATAAAGGCAAACCAATATTGTCCCCTGTGGATCAACTATTGCATCAATCTATTTATACCTTTTATAAATCTTGAAAATGCTATGCCAAGTAAAATAAGCCAGACACAAAAGAACAAATATTGTATGATTTCACTTACATGAGGAACCTAGGATAGTAAAATTAATAAAGACAGAAAGTAAAATGGTGGTTAACAGGGGCTGAGGAGCTGGAGTAATGAGAAGTTACTAATGGTTACACCATCACCACCATCCATCTCCATTAAGTTTTGTGAATATACTTAATGCCACTAAACTGTACATCTAAAAATGGTCAAAATGGTAATTTCACGTTATGTATATTTTATCACAATTTTTAAAAAAACCTTTTACTTGGCCAGGCGTGGTGGCTCACGCCTATAATCCCGACACTTCGGGAAGCCAAGGCCAGTGGATCACCTGAGTTCAGGAGTTCAAGATCAGCCTGGCTAACACGGTGAAACCCTGTCTCTACTAAAACCCCAAAAATTATCCAGGTGTGGTGGCATGCACCAGTAATCCCAACTACTCAGGAGGCCAAGGTGGGAGAATCGCTTGAACCCGGGAGGCGTAGGTTGCAGTGAGTGGAGATCGCGCCATTGCACTCCAGCCTGAGCAACAACAACAAAACTCCTTCTCAAAAACAAAAATAAAAACAAACAACCGAAAAAACATCTTTTACTTTAAGAAAAAAACTAGAAATAAAAAGAAGAATTCAGGAGTTTTATTAGTCAACTTCCCAGCAGGAAACAGATGGCACACTCAAATTAGGACAATTTGAGGAGTTTCATAAAGGAACTCTTTACAAAGGTTTGGGCAGAGCATAAGGAAACCACAAAGGGAGAAAGGTGTTCAGGGATAGGAAGGAAAGAGCACAGAGCAGAAGCCAAAGAAAGAGAAGGCTGTGTGGAAAGGGGCTTGTAGAGCAGGTAAGGCTTTCAAGGGAAGAAAACAGCCTGTAACAAACCTGTGAGAAGGGAACCTGGAACGCACCACTCACATCCTGCTCTCCAGCCTCCTACCAGTATGCCTCATTGCCCAAACCCAACCAGAAGTCAAATGGCAAGAGAACCTATTGATACAGCTCATATAGGTCAGCCTCCAGGGGAGAGAGAAGGCAGGGAAACCTAGAGAGTGGATAGAGAAGGTTCAAAAGGAAGACGCCAGCCACAGTATTCTACCTAATAAGGCTGTGGTCCCCAACCTTTTTGGCAGCAGAGAGAGGTTTCATGGAAGAAAATTTTTCTACAGACCTGAGGGTGG
Source organism: Rhinopithecus roxellana (assembly GCF_007565055.1). NCBI lineage: Eukaryota > Metazoa > Chordata > Mammalia > Primates > Cercopithecidae > Rhinopithecus > Rhinopithecus roxellana. The sequence goes on along the minus strand of NC_044553.1, from coordinate 13,253,438 downwards.
GGAAAGTGGTTTCGGGATGAAACTGTTCCACCTCAGAGCATCAGGCATTAGTTAGATTTTCATAAGGAGCATGCAACCTAGATTCCTCACATGGGCAGCTCACAATAGGGTTTGCACTCCTGTAGGAACCTAATGCCACCGCTGATCTGACAGGAGGTGGAGCTCAGGTGGTAATGCTTGCTTGCCCAGCCCCACTCACCTCCTGCTGCGCGGCCCAGGTCCTAACAGGACACAGACTGGTACCATCCATGGCCCTGGCATTGGGGACCCCTATAATAAGGTGTCTTCAAGGCAGTTACATTTATACATTAGCTGTAACAAATACACAGTTATCAAAGTCTACCCTATCATTAGGCCACATAGCATAGTTAGTAACAACTAGACCAAAACGTTTGTTTTGTGAAAATAGGAAACAATAAAACAAATATACATATACCTGTATACTCGTTCTTACAAGATGTGGCTTTCTCTCTGAGACTCAGAGGCGCAATCAGTCCCACTGAAGCTCTGCATGAGCCTATCTCATCTCTGCACCACCTTCTAAGAGCTGACACCCTAACTCTTCAGAGATCGGGATGCAATAGAATGAGACTCAGAAAGAAGGGGAGAAAAACAGTTACCATTCCTTCTCTATTTTGTCTAAAGCTAACCCTGCACGTTGTGGCCTCCAATTTAAGGACCCATCTCTTTCTCACCCGTCCCTTAAAAGGGGTGTAGGCTTGTCCCATGGAATCAGCAAAATCAAAACATCAGAATGTGTAGTCATGAACCCAATTTATTATCGGTTCTGCTTAGTTCTGGTTCTTGCTTTATAGAGGGGTTTCAGATAAGAATAATTTTGATGCAGCAAGAGAGGTTCCAAGAAATCCTCTCTATTCTTTACAGCTTAGAAATGAAATAGTTAATGCAACCTCTACTTTGTAGACACTCACAAATGATCTGACAGTCATTTTTGCCTGATTCTAACCCTCTCCTGCCTGCCTCAACTTGGCTATTCCTCCTACTTGACTTAAAAATCTAATTCCATTAACGTCAATCCTCCAGGTTAGACCAGTAAAGCCGGGTCGCGGTCTCTAGAAGCTCACTGCTGCTATGCACATATGTTACCTGGCAGGAGAAGAAGAGCCCCTGATTAGGAGGTAGGGGAAGGACAGCCATCTTCTGTAGTCCTCTTTCATTAGCACATTAGCATGAATGAGCTTATCAGATTAGCTAATTGTCACCTGGACACTTTGGACAGTGCAGAGATACTGGTGAGGCACATTTCCACAAAAAGCAGAGGGAAAAGCACAGCAAATGACAAGTCCTGGAAGGGCTTTGGAGCATCCTGGAAGGGCAGGGTTCAATGAGGAAGGACAAACAAGATGCTCCAGAGGACTGGAGAGGTAGGAGAGAAAGCTCTGGATGAGAAGGCGCTAAAGATGAATTTTACCATTTTCAAGCTTTGCTTTGGCCAGGCGTTTGCCTGTTTCCTGCTGGAGGAATAGCAGATACACAAAGCAGCTCAGGCACAAGTGACAACTTGACTCCTGTTTCTTGAAACGGTAACACGAGCAAAGACAAGTGCTGGTAAGATGGAAAACGAGATAACCTGCAATCCCTCCTCCTATAAACACCTAGAAAAACTAGATAAACATACAAATATTTTTAATAGATAGATAAGCATCTAAGAAAGAAAAAGAGAGTATAGTCCTTTGTAACACAGAGACTTGAGTTCTGAGCTCAATTAAAAACAGAAGACAAGACTTTGAGCTAGCATAAAGTGTGGAATTGAAGCTAAGATCCTGGCATAAAACCAGGACTCTGACCTTCAGTGAAGAGAAGGACTGGGGGAAAAAAATCTACCCAATGCTACTGAGAGGTGATAAAGAAATGTGTCTGGATTTTTCTGGGGGCAGGGAACCAGGGGGGTTAAGACAGAGTCTCACTCTGTCACCCAGGCTGAAGTGCAGTGGCACAATCATAGCTCAACTGCAGCCTGGATCTCCTAGGCTCAAGCAATCCTCCCACCTCAGCTTCTCGAGTAGCTGGTACTATAGGTGCCCCACCACGCCTGGCTAATGTGTTAAATTTTTGTAGAGACAAGACCTCACTAACTCCTGGGCTGAAACGATTCTCCTGCCTCAGCCTCCCAAAGTGCTGGGATCACAGGCATGAGCCACTATGGCTGGCCCCCAAGAAATTTATCTGAATCTTGCACAGCTCTAGGTGAGAGAATAACCTCCTCTGGAATTTATACTATAAGGTCAGGGGAGCCCATAAGTGTAGCAACCAACATAAAAAGCGGTTGCAGCTGGGCATAGTGGCTTGTGTTTGTAATCCCAACTACTCAGGAGGCTGAGGTGAAGGATCGCTTGAGCCCAAGAGTTCGAGGCTGCAGTAAGCTAGGATTGTGCTTGTGAATTGCCACTGCACTCCACCCTGGGTGAAAGAGTGAGACCCCATCTCTAAAGGAAAAGAAAAAGTGGTTCCAGGCCAGTGATCGCTAACCTTTGAGATGGCCTTCAATGATCTAGCGATACCACTCGGGTGCCTGGCACCTGCCTCAGAGGGACATACCTCAACCCAGGCCCCAGAGGTTTCCCACAGATAAATTCCCATTGGAGATGCAGTCAGAGTCAAAGCATATCATAAATAATCCTACATAAACAAGTCAGGCAGACATAATTTTTAAAAAATCCACAATAGTTGATCCCCAAGAAGTTCAGATAATAGAAGTGACCATGATATAAGTATATTTTATTTTATTTATTGTTTTGAGACAGTGTCTCACTCTGTCACCCAGGCTAGAGTGCAGTAGCATGACCATGGCTTACTGCACCCTCGACTTCCTGGACTCAAGTGATCCTCCTGTATCAGTTTTGTGAGTAGCTGGGATCACAGGCACGTGCCACCATGACTGGCTATTTTTAAAATATTCTGTAGGGATGGGTTGTCACCATGTTGCCCAGGCTGGTCTCAAACTCCTGGCCTCAAGTAGTCCTGCTTTCAGCCTCCAAGGTGCTGGGATTACAGCATGAGCTACTATGCCCAGCCCCTATGTATGTTTTAAATCATATAAAGAAGGAATTGAAGTCACAAAAACAAGACACTGTATTTTTTTTTTAAATGAAAGTATAGACAGAGTTGAGAAAAAAATAAATAAAACTTCCAGAAACAAAATTTTCACTTATTTAAAAAAATCAGTCCAGGCGTGGTGGCTCACGTCCGTAATTCCAACACTTTGGGAGGCTGAGGTGGGTGAATCACCTGAGGTCAGGAGTTCAAGACCAGCCTGGCCAATATGGTGAAGCCCTGTTTCTACTAAAAATACAAAAATTAGCTGGGTGTGGTGGCAGTCGCCTGTAATCCTAGCTACTCGGAAGGCTGAGGTACAAGAATCTCTTGAACCCAGGAGGCGGAGGTTGCAGTGAATCAAGATTGTGCCACTGCACTCCAGCCTGGGCAACAGAGTGAGACTTTGTCTCAAAAATTAATTAATTAATTAATTAATTAATTAACAGATTAGATCTAGATAAAGTAAGGATCAATTGGCTATAAAATAAATCCGAGAGAATGCTTAGAATGAAGCGCAGATAGATGAATGTTAGACCTTCTCATTGTCTTCTCAACATTTCTTAACTTTTGATATTTCCCCCTTTTTTTGTTTTTGAGACAGAGTCTTGCTCTGTCACCAAAGCTGGAGTGCAGTGGCGTGATCTCGGCTCATTGCAACCTCTGCCTCCCAGGTTCAAGTGATTCTCCTGCCTCAGCCTCCTAAGTAGCTGGGATTTCAGGTGCGCACAACCATTCCCAGCTAACTTTTGCATTTTTAGTAGAGACGAGGTTTTGCCATGTTGGTTAGGCTGGTCTCGAACTCCTGACCTTGTGATCCACCTGCCTCAGCCTCCCAAAATGCTGGGATTACAGGCGTGATTTGGCATGAGACCATTTTTTGTCAATAGAAATGCCAAAAGGATAGACAAGAGAGAAGGAAGGAGATGTACTATTTGAATAGATGGTGGCTGTGAATCTTCCAAAGTATGAAAAGGCATGTATCCTCAAATTCAAGAGCCATAGTGAGTCCCGGGTAGGATAAGCAAAAATAAATCCATACCTGAACACACTGTAATGAAAATGCAGAGACAGAAAGAGAGAGAGAGAGAGAATGCCACTTCATAGAAAAGATAGATTACCTACAAAAAGAAATGACAGACTTACAGCAGATTACTTAGTAGCAATGGTGAAGACCAGAAGTAAATGGAAAAATGTCTTTATATGACTAAAATAGCTATCCTAAAATTCTATATACAAGTCAAGTAAACTGGCATTTGGAAATGGAAGTAAAATTAAAACACTTTCAGACAAAAACTTTAAGAGTTTCTCACTCACAGATTCTTAATGAAAGAACTTTCTAGGGATAGACTTTAAGAGCAGAAAAGGAAAGTCAATCCAGAGCGAAGATGCAAGAAACAAAAGAGAACCAATAAGTTGGTGAATATGGGGATAAATCAAAGCAAACATTGACTATTAGGCACTGAATATGCACAAACACACAAAACAAGAGCAACAATAAAACTGAATGAAACCAGACCAAGCACAATGGCTCACATCTGTAATCCCAGCACTTTGGCAGGCCAAGGCGGGTGGATCCCCCGGGGTCAAAAGATCAAGACTATCCTGGCCAACATGGTGAAACCCCTTCTCTACTAAAAATACAAAAATTAGCTGGGCATGGTGGCACATGCCTGCAGTCCCAGCTACTCGGGAAGCTGAGGCAGGAGAATCGCTTGAACCTGGGAGGTGGATGTTGTAGTGAGCCAAGATCATGCCACTGCACTCCAGCCTGGGTGACAGAATGAGACTTCTTCTCAAAAAAAAAAAAAAAAAAAAAGAAAGAAAGAAAGAAAGAAAGAAAGAAAGAAAGAAAGAAAGAAAGAAAGAAAGAAAGAAAGAAAGAAAATAAAAAAGAAAGTAATGGCAAAATCGCAGTTACTTTTGCACCAATTTAATAAGATCCTTATATTGCATAAAATGAGGCAGGGATATTAATTAACTTCAGGCTTTGTTAAAGTGAGCATGCTTGTTAAAATCTTACAGGTGACTGTGGTTGCCAGGCTTTGAGATGGCCCCCAGTAAGCCTCACCTCCTTGTACTCATGCCTTTGTGTAGCTCCTTCCCAGTTAGTCTTGTGACTATAAAATATGGTGAAAGACATGGTATGTCACTTCCAAGGCTAGATCATAAAAGACATTCCAGCTCTGTTTGATTCCCTCCTGGATCACTCTTTTTGAGGAAAACTAGCCACCATGTTGTGAAGACGTTCAAGCAGCACCATGGAGAGGTCCGTGTGGTGAAGAACTGAAGCCTCCTCCAACAGCCAACACCAACTTGACTGCCATATAAATAAGCCATTTGATAAGCAGATCCCCCAGCCCCAGCCAAGCTTTCAGAAGACTGTAGTCCCTGCTAAATTTGGATTGTCTGTTCTTCAGAGGCCCTGACCCAAACCACCCAGTTAAGCCATTCCCAAATTCCTGACCCAGCAAAGATGTGTAAGATAATAAATATTCATTGTTGTTTTAAGCTGCCTCATTTTTGGATAGTTTGTTATATAGTATTAGCTAACTAATATAACAATAAAGAGAATAAAATTAGATTGTATAACTTTGAAACCATTAAAGAGGAGTAAAGGAATTTTGAAAAAACACTCTATCTCAATAGAAAACTGGAAAGGAAAGGGAAATGTAAAGAAAAATCATTGTGAAAAACAAATGCAAAATAATATGATATCATGCCAGGCATGGTGGCTCATGCCTGTAGTCCCAGCACTTTGAGAGGCTGAGGTGGGCAAATCACCTGAGATCAGAAGTTCAAGATCAGCTTGGCCAACATGGTGAAACCCCGCCTCTACTAAAAATACAAAAATTAGCTGGGTATGGTGACACATGCCTGTAATTCCCAGCTACTCAGGCACAAGAAGGAGGCTCAGGCACAAGAATAGCTTGAACCTAGGAGGCGCAGGTTCCAGTGAGCCGAGATCACGCCACTGCACTCCAGCCTAAGTAACAGAGTGAGACTCTGTCTCAAGAAAACAAAACAAAACAAAAATGAAAAATATAAATAAACCAAATGTATCACTTAAAGGAATATTCCTATGTGTGTGTGTGTGTGTTTGTGCGTGTGTGCGTGTGTGTATATGTGTGTGTGTGTGTGTGTATATATATATATATATATATATATATATATATATATATATATATTTAAATCTAGGTAGGTATACGTTATTTTTTAAACACAGAAAGTTATAAAAGATGAGAAAAGAAATATCAAACAAATAATAAAGCTGGTATACCTATGCTAATATCAGATGAAATAGATTGTTAAGCAAACATCTCCTTTAGCAATAAAAGAGATCACTGAATGATGTAAAAGGAAAAAATATACCAGGAAATATAACAATTACAAATCGTTTGTTCCCAATAACATAGCCTCCAAATAATGCAAAAATTGACAGAACTGCAAGAAGAATTTGAACAATCCACAATCATAGAGGAACATTTAAACACTAATCTTTCTTTAATTATCAAGAAGACTAAAAATTTAGAAAGATTATTTATAATTTAAATGACACTGTTAATAAACTTGATTTAATAAATATAGAGAATTTTCTACCAACAGTTAGAGAAGATACTTTTCTTTCAAGCTTGCACAGTACATCTATGTAAATTGACCATGTATTAGGTAACAAACCAAATATCAAAAAATCGGTATCTTATAGACCATGTTCTCTGACCACAATGCAATAACACTAAAACAAATTCCTGTAATTTTTAAATTTATTTATTAATTTTTAAGTTTATTTTTTTTTTTTTTTGCGATGGGATCTTGTTCTGTTGCCCAGGCTGGAGTGCAGTGGCATAATCTTGGTTCACAGCAGCATCCACCTCCTGGTCCCAAGGGATCCTCCCACCTTAGCCTCCCAAATAGCTGGGACTACAGGAGCAAGCTACCATTGCCAGCTGATTTTTATTTTTTTAATTTTTGTAGAGATGAAGTCTCACTATGTCGCCCAGACTGGTCTCAAACTCCTGGGTTCAAGCAATCCTCCCACCTTAGCCTCCCAAAGTGCTGGGATTACAGGTATGAACTACTGAGCTAGGCCATTTTTTTAAATTTAAAAACATACTTCAACTCTTGAGTTAAGAAATAAATCATAACGAAAGTAGAATATGTTTAGAAGTAAACCATAAAAAAAAAAAATGGAAACACATCCCATGCTCATGGATGGGTAGAGTCAATATTGTGAAAATGACAACACTGACAAAAGCAATCTACAAATTCAATGCAACTCCCATCAAAATACTACCATCATTCTTCACAGAACTAGAAAACAAATCCTAAAATTCACATGGAACCAAAAAAGAGCGCGCATAGCCAAAGCAAGACTAAGCAAAAAGAAATATCTGGAGGTGTCACATTATATGATTTCAAACTATGCTATAAAGCCATAGTCACCGAAACAGCATCATACTGGTATAAAAATAGGCACATTGACCAATGGAACAGAATAGAGAACCCAGAAATAAACCCAAATACTTACAGTCAACTGATCTTTAACAAAGCAAACAAAAACATAAAGTGGGGTAAGGACACCCTATTCAACACATGGTGCTGGGATAATTGGCTAGCCGTATATAGGAGAATGAAACTGGATCCTCATCTCTCACCCTATACAAAAATAAACTCAAGATGGATTAAGGACTTAAATCTAAGACCTGAAACTATAAAAATTCTACAGGATAACATCTGAGAAATCCTTCTAGACATTGGCTTAGGCAAGGATTTCATGACCCAAAAACAAATGCAATAAAAACAAAGATAAATAACTGGTACTTAATTAAACCAAAGAGATTTTACACCGCAAAAAGAATAGTCAGCACAGTACACAGACAACCCACAGAGTGGGAGAAAATCTTCACAATCTATGCATTTAACAAAAGACAATATCCAGAGTCTACAAAGAACTCAAATAACTTAGCAAGCAAAAAACAAACAATCCCATCAAAAAGTGGGCTAAGGACATGAATAGATAATTCTCCAAAAAGCATATACGAACAGGGCAACAAACATATGAAAAAATGTTGCACATCACTAATGAGCAGGGAGACGCACACCGAAATGCAATGCCGCCTCACTCCTGCAAGAATGGCCATAATCAAAGTAATAGTAACAATAGATGTTGGTGTGGATGCGGTGAAAAGGGAACACTTCTACACTGCTGGTGGGAATGTAAACTGGTTCAACCACTGTGGAAAACAGTCTGGAGATTTCTTTAAAAGCTGAAAGTAGAACTACCATTTGATCCAGCAATCACACTAAAAGGGTGATTTACCCAGAGGAAAAGAAGTCATTACATGAAAAACATACTTGCTTGCACATGTTTATAGTGCACAATTCACAACTGCAAAAACATGGAACCAGGTGAAATGCACATCAATCAACAGGTGGATAGAGGAACTGTGGTATATGCAGTCGATGGAATGCCACTCAGCCATAAAAAAAGGAATGAACCAATGGTATTTGCAGCAGCCTGGATAGGATTGGAGACTATTATTCTAAGTGAAGTAACTCAGGAATGGAAAATCAAACTCGTATATTCTCACTCATAAGTGGGAGCTAAGCTATGAGGATGAAAAGGCAAAATAATGACACGGTGTACTTTGGGGATTTGGTGGAAAAGGTGAGGAGGGAGTGAGGGACAAAAGACTACAAATTGGGTTCAGTGTATACTGCTCGGGAGATGGGTGCACCAAAATCTCACAAATCACCACTAAAGAACTTACTCATGTAACCTAATACCACCTGTTCCCCCCAAAACCTATGGAAATATATATATATATTTTGAGACAGAGTCTTGTTCTTCTTGCCCAGGCTGGAGTGCAACAGCACAATCTTGGCTCACTGCAACCTCCACCTCCTCCTGAGTTCCAGCAATTCTACTGCCTCAGCCTCCCAAGTAGCTGGCACTACAGGCATGCACCACCACGCCCAGCTAATGTTGTATTTTTAGTAGAGATGGGGTTTCACCATGTTGGTCAGGCTGGACTCAAACTCCTGACTTCAGGTGATCCACCCACCTTGGCCTCCCAAAGTGCTGGGTTTCCAAGCATGAGCCATCACGACTGGCGAAATAAAAATTTTTTTAAAAAGAAGTAAACAATAAAAATACTTTACACAATCCAAATAGTGCATCCTTAATAAATATGAGCAGAAATTAAGAAATTTGTAATAAATTAAAAGCTGTTTTCTTCTTGTGTTTATATGCAAGCCAAACGTCTTTAAGAAAAACTATTAAGTTATAAACAAGCAATAACCTAATAAGAAGGCAAACATCAGTACAAATAAATATTTCATAAATAATGAGAGAATACTATGAACAGACTATGAATATCTGCTTTCATAACAACAAATTTGGAAACATAGGTAAAAAGTTAGAAATTTTCCTTTGAAAATAAAATTTATTAAAGCTGATTCAAGAAAAAAAGAAAACTAAAGACTGTAACATTTTTTAAAAATTGGATCAGTTATAAAAATAATCTATCCACAAAACAAACAAAAATACCAGACTCAGACACTTTTATAAAATTCTACCAAGTTTTCACAATATAGATAAACTGTATCTTCCACAAACTGTTCCAAAAAAGAGAAAAAGAAGAGAAGGTCCCCAACTTACTTTCTGAAACTAATATTCCCTTCACTTGCGATACAAAAGCCAGGCAAAGATAATATAACAAAACATACATTAAAGGAGAAAAGCCACATGATTATCCCAATAGATGTACAAAAATATCTGATAAAATTCAATCCTCCATTATTCAAAAGCAAAACAAAATAAACAAACCCCAAAACTCTAGAGAGATTAGCTACCGTCCTCATGAACCTACAACAAATATCCTATTTAATGGTGAAACCTACAGTAAACATCCTATTTAATGGTTATAAGCATTTCCTTTAAAATCAGAAAGAATGCAAGGACAGTCAGCATCAACATTTCTATTCAACATTGTACTGACTGCTCTAGATAGCATGGTAAGACAGGGAGACAAAAATGAAAGGTATAAAATTGAAAAGAAGGAAATGAAGCTGTCAATTTTCAAAGACAGTAAGATTGGTTCAAAGAAACAATATAAGACAAGTATAAAAGTTCAAGGCTGCTAAATATAAGATCAACATACGCAAATTAATTGCATTTCTATAGAACAAACAACTGGAAAATGTAATTGAAAGTTTTCCATTTATAATAGCCACATGAGCTAGAAGGAACCTAGGGAAAATACACAACAACAAAAAACACTTATGGAAAAAATATGAAACTTTATTAAAGAACATGGGGCCGGCCACAGTGGCTCACACCTATAATCCCAGCACACTGGGAGGCTGAGGCAGGAAGGTGTCCTGAGCTGGGGAGTTCAAGATCAGCCTGGGAAACACAGCAAGACCTCATCTCTACTGAAAAAATAAAAATAAAAAATTAGCCAGGCACACACCTGTTAGTCCCACCTTCAGCTACATGGGAGACTGAGGTGGAAGGACTGCTTGAGCCCAGGAGGTTGAGGCTGCAGTGAGCAATGACGGCATCACTGCACTCCAGCCTGGGTGACAGAGTGAGACCCTGTATCCAGAAAAAAAAAAAGAACATGATAGAACTAAAACAAAAAGAGATATACCAAGTTAATAAATGAAAAGACTCAATAAAGATTGCATCTCTCTAAGTTATTCTAAAAGTTACATTCGATGCCAATCAAAATCTCAACAATGAGATCACTTGGACTCGGGAAGGGGAACATCACACACCGGGGCCTATCATGGGGAGGGGGGTGGGGGGAGGGATTGCATTGGGGAGTTATACATGATATGAATGATGAATTGATGGGTGCTGACGAGTTGATGGGTGCAGCACACCAACATGGCACAAATATACATATGTAACAAACCTGCACGTTATGCACATGTACCCTAGAACTTAAAGTATAAAAAAAAAAAAAACTCAACATGATTTTTCATGTGACAACTCTTATTGTATAATAGAAAGCTAAGGAGAGGCTAGACAATCCTTGTAAAGAAGGAGGAGTTAAGAATGGGAAAGGGGAGCTTATTCCAAACAGGGTAGCATTACAGCATCAGTAGACAAATAGAACAAAATAGAGAGCCCAGACAGAGTCTCTTTTATATATTTATATGAGTGCTTGATATATAATAGAGAAGACATTACAAATCCATGGGGAAAAAAACGTATTATCCAACAATAGTGCTAGGACAATTAGAAATTCATATGGAAAAAGATAAAATTGAATTCTTATTTCATACCATAAACAAAATTATGTCATTCCAGAAAGACAAAAAACCCAAATGTTAAAAAAAAATATATAAAACTTTTAGAGGAAAACATAGTAGAATATATTTGTGGCATCATAATAAAGAAAAATATCTTTTAAAAATTAGTTTATTTTTGGATGGGTGCGGTGGCTTATGCCTGTAATCCCAGCCCTTTGGGAGGCCAAGGCGGGTGGATCACCTGAGGTCAGAAGCTCGAGACCAGCCTGGCCAACATGGTGAAACCCTGTCTCTACTAAAAATACAAAAAAATTAGCCAGATGTGGTAGTGGGTGCCTGTAATCTCAGCTACTCAGGAGGCTGAGGCAAGAGAATTGCTTGAATTGGGGAGGCGGAGGTTGTAGTGAGCCAAAGTCGTGCTACTGCACTCCAACCTGTACAACAGAGAGAGACACTGTCTCAAAAAATAAAATAAAATAAAAACGAAAATAATTGTTATAGAATTAGGGGTTCAAGTGCAGTTTTGTTACATGTATTTATTACATAGTGTTAAAGTCTGAGTTTTTACTATAACCATGACCCAAATAGTATACCTTGTACCCAACAGGTAATTTCTCATCCCTCGACCCCCTCCCACCTTTCCATCTTTTGAAGAAGGATATGTTATTTTTTTTTGAGACGGAGTCTCGTTCTGTTGCCCAGGCTGGAGCGCAGTGGTGAGATCTGGGCTCACTGCAAGCTCCGCCTCCTGGGTTCACGCCATTCTCCTGTCTCAGCCTCCCGAGTAGCTGGGACTACAGGCGCCCGCCACCTCACCCGGCTAATTTTTTGTATTTTTTTTTTTAGTAGAGATGGGGTTTCACCGTGTTAGCCAGGATAGTCTCGATCTCCTGACCTCGTGATCTGCCTCCCAAAGTGCTGGGATTACAGGCTTGAGCCACCGCGCCCGGCCGAAGAAGGGTATGTTAAAAAATATATAAAAAACAAAAACCTTAAAATATGAATATATTTTACTACTTTAAATTCAAATATTTGATATGGTATCATGAACAAAATTAAATACAAGTCACAGATTGGAAGAAAATATTTGCAAATGATGCAACAGTAGATCTGTGTCTAAGCCATATTAAAAATTCCTAAAACCCAGTAAGAACACCAGGCATGGCGGCTCACACCTGTAATCCCAGCACTTTGGGAGGCCGAGGCTGGTGGATCACCTGAGGTTAGGAGTTCGAGGCCAGTCTGGCCAACATGGTGAAACCCCATTCTCTACTAAAAACACAAAAAAGTAGCCTGTAATCACAGCTACTCGGGAGGCTGAGGCAAGAAAATTGCTTGAACCCGGGAGACGGAGGTTGCAGTGAGCCCAGATGACACCACTGAACTCCAGCCTGGGCAATAAGAGCAAAACTCTAAAAAAAAAAAAAAAAAGAAAGAACAGGGAACAAATTTTAAAGCAGAAGTTATGAATAAAAAATTGACAGAACAAGAAATTTGAATGGTAAATAAACATATGAAAAATATCCTCAACTTCAATAACAATTAGATAAATACAAGTTAAATCAATGGGATACTATTTCACCATCATCAGATTGGCAAACATTAGAAAACTTAGAAAACTGAAGGTTTTCATATTTTACAAGAAATTATACTTTTCGATGTCCTCCCTAAAAAATTATTGAGGCCTGGCATGGTGGCTCACTCCTGTAATCTCAGCACTTTGGAGGCTGAGGCAGGAGGATCACTTGAGGCCAGGAGTTGGAGACCAGTCTGGACAACACAGCAAGACCCTGTCTCTATTTTAAAATGTATGTATATTGAGTATGTGTACTTGGAAGCACCCATTGCTACACTGTATCAGATAAAACAATGCAAACATTCTAACTGTCCCTGAATAGATATATTCATTCAGTGGGATACTTTACAGCAGTTTAAGTAAATGCATTAAATCTACATATATTAACATAAATTAATCTACAAACTATGAAGCAAGTGGAAAAAAACGAATTCCAACGAATATATGCAGTATTTCTCTTTTGCTAAATACACAAAACAATAGTTTATATACCCATACATATATTGTAAAAGGACAAAAGCATTCATGGGAATGACACAATAACTTCAAGGCAGTGGTTGCTCCTGGCAAGGGAAGGAAAGAAAAGAGATGTGTTTTTAGCAGTATCTGTTATATTTCATTCCTTCAAAATACAGAAAATTCTTTTTTTAAAATTTTTTTTTAAATTTTACTTTAAGTTCTAGGGTACATGTGCACAACGTGCAGGTTTGTTACATATGTATACATGTGCCATGTTGGTGTGCTGCACCCATTAACTCGTCATTTACATTAGGTATATCTCCTAATGCTATCCCTCCCCCCTCCTCCCTCCCCCAACCCACGACAGGCCCTGGTGTGTGATGTTCCCCTTCCTGTGTCCAAGTGTTCTCATTGTTCAATTCCCACCTATGAGTGAGAACATGCAGTGTTTGGTTTTCTGTTCTTGTGAGAGTTTGCTGAGAATGATGGTTTCCAGCTGCATCCATGTCCCTACAAATGACATGAACTTACCTTTTTTATGGCTGCATAGTATTCCATAGTGTATATGTGCCACATTTTCTTTTTTCTTTTTTTTTTTTTTTTTTTGTGACGGAGTCTCGCTCTGTCGCCCAGGCTGGAGTGCAGTGGCCGGATCTCAGCTCACTGCAAGCTCCGCCCTCCCGAGTTTACGCGCCATTCTCCTGCCTCAGCCTCCCGAGTAGCTGGGACTACAGGCGCCCGCCACCTCGCCTGGCTAGTGCTGGGATTACAGGCTTGAGCCACCGCGCCCGGCCTATGTGCCACATTTTCTTAATCCAGTCTATCATTGATGGACATAGAAATACAAACCAAGTAATAATAATAATAATAAATGTATTGGTAGTGGATAGAAATGTGATAGATTCCTATTCTTTTGGGGGTGTTTGAAAAGTGTCATTATTAGTCATTTTAAAGGGGAATTCAGAGACCTGAGATTATGGTTGCTTGTGTGTGTGTGTGTGTGTGTGTGTGTGTGTGTGTGTGTGTGTGTGTTTAAGACCAAGTCTTACTCTGTCGCCCAGGCTGGAGTGCAGTAGCGCGATCTCAGCTCACTGCATCCTCTGTCTCCTGGGTTCAAGCGATTCTCCTGCCTCAGCCTCCCAGGTAGTTGAGATTACAGGCATGAGCCACCACACCTGGCTAATTTTTTGTATTTTTAATAGAGATGGGGTTTCACCATGTTGGTCAGGCTGGTCTCGAACTCCTGACCTCAAGTGATATGCCTGCCTTGGCCTCCCAAAGTGCTGGGATTGCAGGCATGAGCCACCACGCCTGGCATAAGCTTTTTTTTCTTATTATCTTATTTTTCTTAAACTCTCTATAATGGTTATGTATAACTTTTGCAATCAGAAAAAAATATGAAAATATGCACAGATAACCTTGACAATCTCTCAGGCTATGCCATTCCTACCTATGGACATTCTAAATCAATCATTTAAAATCAAATTCTAAAGTTTGATAAGCTGGTTGCCAAGTGAGTACTCACCATAAGACTAGGTTGTGGCACAATAAACTGGGTCATTCCCATCATCTTAGTCAAATCAGCCTCTGCACCACTGATCTGAATATATTTAATAATCCCATTCATTATTGATGGCAAATTGATCAGAGCAATTACACATAAATATGTGAGAATTTTCTGATTGTATCAATGGCTACATTTTCCCCTAACGATATATATATGTGTAGATTACATATGTGCATATGCCTTTTTATATATACATATAACTTTATCATCCCATGAAATGTCTTGCAGAGATGAAGTATTGAGGTGATTCTGGAATTGGTGCAATTCTGGGAATTAAAGGAAGTAGAGATTCTTTTACTCCTGAGTCATTGTTTTGTCTCCAAACAGAAGATATGAACAGTTGCCCAGTGACCTCTGTGAAATGTTTATGGTCTCGTGTCAGTTCCCAACAATGAGTTGTCCACATAATAGATGCACTTTATTTGTTGTACATAGTCCTTTGATGTGTGTCAAATTTTTTATGTTTCCCTTTCTTTTTATCTGTTCTCTCACTGTTGATATTGTCCTGTTCTTATTGTCTTTCTAGATTGAAAGGACCAAATCCACTTTAACTTGGCATGGCAACCAGCACAACTCTGATGAGCATGTGGACACTTGATGATGTTTGTGGTGCTGCTATTGAAGGCTCCAAAACTGTGCTGACAATAGTGCCTTAAAATCATAATCTGGGCCAAGTTTGGTGGCTCACGCCTGTAACCCCAGCACTTTAGGAGGCCGAGACAGGAGGATCACTTGAGCCCAGGAGTTTGAGACCAGCCTGGGCAATATGGTGAAACCCTATCTCTACCAAACAAGAACAAAAACAAAACTAAACTAGAAAAAAAAAAAAAAAAAAAAAAAAAAAACTTAGCCCAGTGTTGTGGCACACACCTATAGTCCCAGCTACTCAGGAGGCCGAGGTGGGAGGATTGCTAGAGGTTGGGAGGCAGAGGTTAACAGTGAGCCAAGACTGCACCCTTGCACTTTAGCCTGGGAGACAGAATGAGACCTTGTCTCAAAATAAATAAATAAGTAAACGTCATAATCTGATCTATCTATGCTTACCACAATATGAATACTCTAAATACCATAATATGAATACTCCATCTATAGATACCACAATATGAATACTCTGGTGCCTATTGCTCAAGCATAATGTTGCCAGATATGGCAAATAAAAATATAAGATGGCACAAATAGTTTTTTTTTTTTAGTATAAGCATATCCCAAACATTGCATGAGATGTATTTATACTAAAAAATTATTTGTTGTTTATCTGAAATTCAAGTTTGACTGAACATCCAGAATTTTATCTAGCAACCCTACCCAGGTACCCTGCTTTAAGGTTTTCAAACACTTGGCAGAGGACACACCCAAAATGGAAGAGTTGAGAATTTTCTTTTTCTTTTTTTTTTTTTTTTTGAGACAGAGTCTTGCTCTGTCACCCAGGCTGGAGTGCAGTGGCCGGATCTCAGCTCACTGCAAGCTCCACCTCCTGGGTTTACGCCATTCTCCTGCCTCAGCCTCCCCAGTAGCTGGGACTACAGGCGCCCGCCACCTCGCCCGCCTAGTTTTTTGTATTTTTTAGAAGAGACGGAGTTTCACCGTGTTAGCCAGGATGGTCTCGATCTCCTGACCTCGTGATCCGCCCGTCTTGGCCTCCCAAAGTGCTGGGATTACAGGCTTGAGCCACCGCGCCCGGCCCGAGAATTTTCTTAAAAGAAACTCTATCATACTCATTTGGATAGGAGACAAAGAAAACAGCTGCAACTTTAAGTCAGCTTCACAGTGGTAGAGGTGTTTCTCTCAGTGCACAAACTCCGTGATCAGATTATTGTGAGCTCTCTCTGGGCAACATAAAGAAGCTTGAATGCCATATGGTTACATTCTGAGTCACCAAAACTCTCTGTTCTCCTGCGGTGGCAGCCAGCATCTTCTGTGATGCTTTCACTAAATGGCAGAAATAGAACAGATTCAAGGGAATGTAGACTAGTGGATGCAAATGCATTCATGGAGAGAAGTTATATTCCAAAAAGATTTCAAGCCCTCCCCTCCTATCTCCTCTCTCAACATCACCCACATCTGCCCCAAAGCATTCACGCTTAGGGTGTTCTCATAGGAAGCTGTACTCTGAGGAGCACACAAACATGCCAAAACATTAGGACAGAAAAAAAAAAAAACCTACTATATTCTCTGAATTAAAATCAGTTCACAGAAAGTAAAAGAGAAGCCTACTGCTAGTTGTGAGTTCAATGATGAAGTATGTGAAGGCTGTGAATGTCATCTATTGTGGGACATGTAATAAGGCAACTTGGGGGAAATCTCTTTAGTATCAGAGGGTCACAACTACCAACAAGAAGAATGTTCACGCTTAGTTACTGGATGCATAAGGTCACTGGCAGGAATACCTGTCAAAACTGGCTTCTCTAAAACCCTTTCTCCTTTCTGGTTTGTCTCCTATCCCACGCCCGCAGCTTTAAATCCCATCCAAAAATAAACTGGGTTGTTCTGCTTGCTGTATCCCTAGATCCTGGCCCTGTGCCTGGCACACAGTGGACACTCAAAGCTATTTATTAATGAATGTAGAGAGAAAACTTCAGTCACCCATTAAAAATAGTATTTTTTTTCCTAGCCAGAGTCGTGCTCTGTTGCCTAGGCTGAAGTGCACTGGCACAATCAGCTCACCGCACTCTCAAAATCCTGGGCTCAAGGATGCTTCCACCTCAGCCTCCCAGTAGCTGGGACTACAGGTGCAGGCAACTATGCTTAGCTAATTGTTGCTTCTGGTTTTTTTGTTGTTGTTGCTGGTCTCAATCCTCCCTCGTTGGCCTTCCAAAGTGCTGGGATTGTAGGCATGAGCCACCGCATCTGGCCTAGTCACCTATTTAACAAATATTTGTAACTGTTTTTTAAAAATTTTAAAAGCTGGTAATTTAAGGGTACAGACCAACAGCTAAAGAATATAGCTATGCCTCTTTTAAAAAAATTGTTATACTTTTTCTTATATTAACTGCACTATAGAACTTAAATTTTTAATTAAATAAATTAAAAAGCAATAAAAGATAGTATGAAGTAACTTATGTATATTTTAGCTTTTAAGCATTTGCCCTATGTTATGGAATCCGAAAGACTCAAATCCAAAGAGCGAAATGGGAAAATCAATGGTTTTAAAAGAAAATGGTTTTGCTCTGTGTGTTTTAACAAATGAATAGTTAGATATTTAGCCCATCATTGCTACATGAAGAAATCTTAGGGCCTACCTGACATTACAGGTTTAGAATTCTAAGGCTTATTTTGTAACATGGAATCTTTGCATTATTGTGAGACTATTAAAATAGATCTAAGGTGATTATTCTGGAAGTAGCATAAAAATAAGCTACATTGACTCAAATGAACTAGCTCTCTGACTTTTTCCATTAGTAAACCTTCTTGAATAGGGATCTTTGACCAGCTATGGTATGTTTGGGTTACCTGCATGTCTGCTCTTAAGAATATACCTTTCCAGACAGCTACTTGAGGAGACTGAGAGGGAGAATGGCTTAGGTCCTTCCAGTGAGTTTGAGTCCAGGAGTCCGATGCTAATCGAGGCAAATAGTGAGACCTCGTCTCTAAAAACATGCATAAATATGTATGTGTGTGTGTATATATATGTATATATGTTTGTGTGTATATATACGAAGACATATATGTATATATATACCTTTGAGACTGAAAGAAGCTATGATTTTGATCTGGAATTGGCTTTTAATCTTTTTCTCTCCAACAGTGTAGCAAATTAAATATAAATCATCCAACAATCAGTCCTTTTCTAAAACTGATTTGATACTTTATTCCTAACAAATAAAGCATATAGAATGAGAACCATAACATTTGATTAAAAATACACACACGTGTATACATACACATATGTATATATAGAGAGAGAGACTCCTGGCTTTGTTATGCAAAAATGTATTAAGCTGGCTTCCTTTGAGGGTCACATATACATCTGTGCCCATCCTTAGCAAACACTCACCTTAATGCCAACACATCCAACTAAAAACTGAAATCCATGAGACATGCATTATGCGTTATGTCTGACCATTGCAAAGCATCTGACCTGTCTTTGCAATAGTTATTATGCAGACATAACCATGGATCACAATAGAAAGAAGCACACACCACTCATGTTCTGCCGACTAGAGTTACAGCCAAATTTAAATCCCAGCCTGGTGAGTGGATTCCATAGTAAACTGTTATGCAGAAAAGCTTCTGTCACCTACCACTGCCGCCTCCCGTTCATTTTCTGGCAAAACGTTAAGACTGAAGACACCAACATCAATTAGAATGTAAACCCATCTCTGCCTAATAACAAATCCTCTCCATCCCTGTCTAGCCAGAAACAATCCGCCTGCTTGTTCCTATTTTCATATGCTCTCCTCCCAAATTAGCTTTGGTTGCATTCCCATGACTGGATAGTATTGATCTTGAGTTAAGAAGCATAGATCATGTAGAACCTGCATATCAGAGGTGTTAATGAATGAGTGGCTCACCTACATTTTGAAATCTAGCATAAACAGTCTGCTCTTAACATTTTTAGAGGGTAAAGAGCTCTATAATGCTGCACAAATAGCTCCTGGGAATTCTGATATTCTACCAATAGCATTGCTTCTGTAGTCTCTGGCCTTTGGGGTAAGAATCGGGGTGAAGAGCAATACTGCATTTTTTTCCTAAAAGAATCTTACCTAAAAATCTCTCTCTTCAATGGCTTCAGTGACTTCATATTGTTCTTATAATTTAGTCCCAACCAGTGTTTTTCTTTATATATCTGGCCTATTCCCTTAGCATAATGTCTTCTAGTTAAAAAAAAAAAATGAATACATAAAAACAGTGAAAACAGTATTTGTGGGGAGCACAGGGGGAAATAGGAAGATGTAGATCAAAAGGTACAAAGTTACAGTAATGTAGCATGAATAAGTCTAGAGATCTATTTGCACAACATGAGGACTCTAGTTCGTAATATCATATTGTATCCTGGTAATCTGCCAAAAGAGTAACTTTTAGGTATTCTTACCACACACGTGCACACACACACACACACACACACACATACAGGGAAGTATATGAGACAATAGGTTTGTTAATGTGCTTGACCGTAGTAATCACTTCACTCACTACATATATGTATATCAAGCTAAGTATCAAAAAATCATGTTGTGCACCTTAAATATATACAAAAAAAGATATTTCTGAGCCCCAGATGTTATTGAGGAATTTCAAATGATATTTCATACAAAACAATTTAATTCCTAATCAACAAAAACAGTATGAAATAGTCCTTTGAAGTTCACTGAAAAAAAAACAAAACAGAACAAAAATACACACTAGCCCTAACATTGGACTAGGCCTGGGTTTCAATTCTGGCCCCCTACTTCCTAGCTATGTGACCTTCACTAGCTACTCATCCTCTCAAAGCCTTGGCTTTTTCGCCTTTAAAATGGGGATGATAATAATTATCTTACTGTGGCTGGGCACGGTGGCTCACACCTACAATCCCAACACTTTGGGAGGCTGAGGGGGGTAGATCACTTGAGGTCAGGAGTTCAGGACCAACCTGGCCAACATGGAGAAACCCTGTCTCTACCAAAAAAAAAAAAAAAAATCAGCCAGACATGGTGGTGCACACCTGTAATCTCAGCTACTCAGGAGGCTGAGGCACAAGGATCGCTTGAGCCCAGGAGGTGGAGGTTGCAGTGAGCTGAGATCATAGCACTGTACTCCAACTCCAGCCTGGGCAACAGAGCAAGACTCTGTCTCAATAATAATAATTATTATTATTGATAATAATAATTATCAATTGAAAAACAATAATAATTATTATTACTCTTATTATCTATTGTGCAGACTGAATGTGATAATGCATCTGCAATAGTTGGCACTTAGTACAGAAAGGAATAAACATTAGCTATGACTGCTGGTCTCATGATTACTAACTCTGACTATACTGAATAATAAATTGGAACAATAGTGTCTTTTGGGGGGGAAAAAAAAAGAATATGATCTCAACCCTTTACCAAGGCCTTCAAGGCCAGTAAAACTCTTTAGCCTCAACCTCATACCATTCTCCCGCTCCGCGACAGATTGGTCACTATGCAATAGGCACACAGAGCAACAAGCACAGGGCTTCGTGCTTCTTGCTCCCTCTTCCTAAAGTGCTCTTTCTCCAGCTCTGTACATGTCTCTGGCTCCTTATCATCCTTCCAGTGTCAATTTAAACACCCCCTTCGCAAAGAGGCTTTCCCTGGCCACTCTATCCGAAGTAGCTTTCCCTAGCACCTCCCCAACTTCCTGCAGTTCTCTTTATCACATACTCCTGTTTATCTTCTTTGCAGCACTTATTACAATCAATAATTATCACTGGACTATAAGCTCTGAGACATCACCACTGTATCTGTATTGTGTAGTATAGCACCTGGCAAAAAGTTGGTGCTTGATATCTGTCAAATTAATTATTGAATACATAAATGAATAACTAGGCTAATAATATGCATTTTCTCCTCTTTTTTATTCCCATGTATAGCATCCAGCACCATACAACATGGAAGAATTTAACACAATAATACTATTTTTGAGAAATAATAACATTGAGAAGCAGACATTTACAAACATTGCAGACATGTCTAAATAGCCTGACTTTCAGAAATATCACTGGTGAAACTGTTGAGCAGATTCTCTAAAATTATTTTCTTTTTTATTTTCTTTTTCCTTTTCCTTCTCCCCTTCTCCCTCTCCTACTCCTCCTCCTTCTTTCTCTCTCCTTCTTTTAAATTATGTATGACGTTGGTTATTAGCATCTCAGTCCCCCAGTTTTTCTACCTTCAAGCTTTTCCCCTCAACTGTTGCTCAACGTTATGAGCTGATGTGAAGCACATATCAAGAAAGAGTTGGTCTCCTACAGTCAAATGGTCCCCTGAAAGACAGTCTTTCAGGGATGTGGCCAGGCACGGTGGCTCACGCCTGTAATCCTAGCACTTTGGGAGGCTGAGGCGGGTGGGTCACGAGGTCAGGAGATGGAGACCATCCTGGCTAACACGGTGAAACCCCGTCTCCACTAAAACTACAAAAAATTAGCTGGGCGTGGTGGCGGGCGCCTGTAGTCCCAGCTACTTGGGAGGCCGAGGCAGGAGAATGGCGTGAACCCAGGAGGCAGAGCTTGCAGTGAGCCAAGATCACGCCACTGCACCCCAGCCAGGGCGACAGAGCAAGACTCCGTCTCAAAAAAAAAAAAAAAAAGAAAGACAGTCTTCCAGGGATGTAAGTGGCAAACAAACCCAGAGTATAAAGCAGCACATTTATATTTGGAAGCAGTATGTTGGAGAAAAAAAGACATTAGAGTCAGGAGGCTGGAATTTCAGTCATTTTGCCACTCTGGGAATGATAGAAAGTCAATTAACCACTCTGTGCCCCAATTTTCTCATCTGTAAAATTGAAATGTCTCCTATGTTGCCTACCCCACAGGTAGGAAAGGATCCATTGAGTTGATCATGTGAAAGTACTCTGCAAAATACAACGGATTTCCAAGTTAAAGGTATTATTATATTAAAAGGGAAACACTACATCCACTTTAGTAAACTAGACAAGGGAAGGGCAAACAACGGTCATATCTTGGGAGCAATGGGTATAGTGACCATATTTTCAAAACTCAAATCAGAACATATCTTTTGGCATATGATCTGACACATGGTTTGACCACATGACAGAATATTTGAAATAAAAAATGTCCTGAAAAATCCAGGACATGTGGTTGCCATGGCAATGAGGAGCCATGGGGAGGCTGTGGGCAATGAAAAGACAGGGTCGAATTGGCAAGCGTAGAAAACTATTTTGCCAGCGATGTGCAGGACAGTTTGCAGTCAATCGATGTGGAAGATAGAAAAGACAAGAAGGAAATTTTACTAATTTGAGTGTGAGGTATAATCATCTTGAATCATGTTCACTTTGGAAAATTCTTCCCACCCTCTCCAGAAAATCCAAGGTAGTCTCTGGTTTACATGAACATGGAACTAGAAGAGAGGTTTTGGATAGAAATTTTGTTGGAATGAACCTAGTCCCATGGTAGTCCTGTATCTACCCTCAATATCCCAAGGGCACCTCTAAATTAAGAATAATCTCATGGCCGCTCAGTTCTCCAGACCAAGGGAGACTCCCTTGAAATACCCTAGTGTAAACCCAAATCTGCCTCCCTCTGAATGGAAAGACCATGGAACTCTTCACCTCTCAAAATTCTGCTCTTCATGGACTGCCTTCTGCCTCCAGCTTTCCCCACACAAAATTAAAGCAACTCTTTTCTATGTGCAACTGTTCAGAAAATATTTTTGCTGTTTACAACTCCATCAGAGCTTGTGACAACACAACCTTGGTGTCATATGAATTCTACTGCCAACTTTTAAGTCAGAAAGTCAGATTATTTTTTTTCTTATGGCCAGGGTCAAAATTAAGGGGCAGATAATATTAACAAGAAGGCATAATGATTGGACTCAGAAGAAGTGGGTTTATAAAAAGTTTAACTCTTTTAACAACTTACATAGATTCCTATTAAAATTAATAAATCACATATAAGGGGCAAGCCTTGTTTCATGGGGGCACATTTCCCCCCATTCAGCTCTCTTATTCCATTCCAGCCCTTTAAGACCCCAAGACCTCTAAATTCCATCCAGTGCCTATCACATGCTATTGAGTTGGCATGTTTGCAAATTGCATGCAGTGAGATCCTTCCATACCAATAGCCCTGTCTCAGATTCCCCAGCATCGCAGCCAAACTAGTATTGCCTGCACATTTTCTTCATCTTTTCATTGAGTTCAGCGTGGCAGCAGCACATTCCTTAGCACAGGCTCCAGTCGGCATGGTAACTAGTTAGGGACTGCAAGTTGCCTTCTGGCAGACTCCTATTGCTTTCTGAGGGTGCTTTCTCGGGGTTGGGGGGAGGTGCAGGGAGGGGACGGCAGTGGAGGAAGTAGTGAAAAGAGGGTGGAGAAAGAATTGATTGGGTTGGGCTGGAGGGGGAAGGGCAGAAGAATGACTTAAACGGGCTTTTTTAAAAGAGTTATCTGGTCCACCCATGGTGTTGGTGCTAAATTGCCTGGGCTGAAAAAAGTCCTAATTGGGGTAGGGAGGCAGTGACAAAGCAAAGCTTGTTCAAGCCTCGGAATCTGCGCTGTTGATAGTGCAGGTACCTCAAGGGTGGTTGGGAGTGATTGCTGTGTTGACTTTGTCTAATTGCAGGGGAGGAGTTATGTGGGCTGTGGCGGGCAGTGTTACACCCAGTGGGGTGGTGGACAAAAACTGGCATAACCATGCAGAGCTAAATAAACTGACTGACAAAGCTCTTGGCATATTATTAAAAATCTGGCAAAATGTTCATCTCTTGATAAAAATGTAGAGAGACTAGTAATGCATAACTTCATCCCACGTTGGATTTTAAAATGACTAATGCCAAGTTGTCTGTCAAAATTAATAGGGCATTGCTGCTTCTTATAGAACAAAAAAGAATTCTCATCCATTTTATTCATTGCTAAAAAAATCATGTATCTGCCAAAAATTTCATTTAGACAAAAAGGTTCAAAGGTAGTTTCCTTGATTTTAAAGTACTGTGAATTAAAAGCTACTTTTTCTCAGGTTTGTTATTATCAAAACCACAACTTCATTAAAATGTAAAGCATTTTATTCTTTGAGAATAGATTAAAACTCTGTATTCAACCTTATATGGAGAGGTATTAAAACTCCAATTTTGGATTATAGCTTTATATGAGTTTGGAGACTTTTTTAAAACTTCCTTTATATCAAGAAACACGTTAAACGGTTAATTGACTGTTGAGTAGATACTCTACATCATCATAGGAATTAATCAATATATTGACTTTTTGACTCTCTGACTTGCTATTTCATGTGCTAATTTAACAGTTTCTCCTTCCTTCTTTGCTTTCCATGAAGCCTTCATGCATGCTGTTCTCTACAAACTACTTTTTATTCTAAGTTTTACACATATAGGGTAACTTACTATTCTAGGATCTGAGTACATTTTGTGTGCATTCAGGCCTTAAAAAGAAAGTGTAAATAATACTCTACCTTGTCATATGCGTAAAGTGTATGTGGATAGCTATTTCCTTTCTTATTTTCCACACCTCAATGCTTGCAATTAAATGGAAATGAAAAACAATTCTTCTGAAAATTTTAAAAATCTTTTAAAATATATTTTAATCCCTACTTTGCCTAATGAAACAATACATTTTCTTATTCATAAGTTTAGAATTTTCATTAATTTTTTTTCAAAAATAATTCTGAAAGAGTGTTTTCCTCAAAATCCTGTGTCTTCTCTAATTCTGTTCGTAAAAGAAATTCAATAAAATAGGAAAGTCAGTGAGGCTGGTGGCAAGACTTTGCTCTTAAAGTCTAATAAATACTTCAGTTTGGTGATTTGCTTCTTCTTAAAGCATCTACCTACAATGGAGTCTGTAAATTCTTTTAGGAAACTGAGACACTAGAAGCATCAACACTGGTATACGTCCAGGTAAAAGGAAAATACTGATACACTCCCAGGTAAAAGAGAAATATACAAATATTCCTTAAGTGCAGAAGGAACAAACATGTAAATAAGAGATGGGCTGCTTCCCTACTGTTCATGTTTGCTCACTGCGAACATTTGGTTCACTTGGCTTGGCTCATTATTTCAGCTGGGAAAGTCACTATATGAATTATTAGCAGATTTCCCAGCTGAAAATAAATGTTTACCAGTTTAGGGGGCTGGGGTTTTTTGGCAAAGATCTGGCTTTTTGTCTGACTGGCTCTTTTTTTGGCATGCACATCCCTGAGGTGTGTAATTAAAGTAAGGGAATTTGCAAATAGTGCTTTGGGGCTTTAATGAGTAGAAAACACAGGATATTTCAGCAATTTTAGTGCCTAATGTCAGAGTGTGCATTTTCTGTGCGAGGTATCACAATAATAGGGTTCTGTGATAATAAAGGTGCCTGCAATACCATGCAAAGAAAAAGAAAAATGACAGCATTTGTTCCTAAATTCCAATACAAAATACATGAAAAAGAACAATCTACATTTAAAACAGACGGACTTTGAACTTGAACATACCCTCAGAATTAATGGCTATTAAATCAGCCCAACTTTGCTGAATATTGAAATTCCCTTCAGGACAAAGATCTTGGCTGTTGATATCAGGTTACATTACAAAATTGAATACACAATACCCAATGGTTCTAATCATAACCAATCCACCCTTGCTGTGAAATTTTTGAACAGCTCAAAACCTGAAAAGGTATTTTTAAACCTCAGGAATCTTGAGGGGAAGGGTAGAAAGAACAATGAACATTTACTGAGCACCTGTTATATGCCAGATAGTTTCACATGCCTATCAAATTTCATATTGTACAATAAAAACCAGGTAAAAAAACTATTTGCACTTATATTTTTGTTTAAAAGAAAATAAAGTTCAGGCTGGGCATGGTGGCTCACGCCTGTAATTCCAGAACTTTGGGAGGCCGAGGTGCGGGGATCATCTGAGGTCGGGAGTTCGACACCAGCCTGACCAACATGAAGAAACCCTGTCTCTACTACAAATACAAAATTAGCCAGGCGTGGTGGTGCCTTCCTGTAATCCCAGCTACTTGGGAGGCTGAGGCACGAGAATTGCTTGAACCCAGGAGGTTGCGGTGAGCCAAGATCGCGCCATTGCACTCCAACCTGGGCAACAAGAGCGAAACTCCATCTCAAAAATAAATAAATAAATAAATAAATAAATAAATAAATAAATAAATAAATAAAGTTCAGAGAAATCAGGTAACCTGCCAAAGACCACATTGCTAGTAATCAATGACATCAAGATGTGAGAGAGGACAATGCCAACAAAGAGTAAACACTCCGTGTATACTGACTAGTATTATTGTTGAACTCCAAAACCCATGCTCTTTCCAGCAAAGTTCACTTATTATCTTTATTTCTCTTCTACACAATTTATTCTAAAGAGGGATGAAAACTTTGTTCCCTCCTCATCCCTCAGTCTTTGATGGTTCTCATGAGTAAAATTTATATCCAATTTGAAAAGCAGAAACTAAAATTTCTTGCTCCATCCCATGCATAACAGTACAGGAAGCCACGAGTTTGTGCTTCCTGGGTCATGGGAAGGGCTTCTCAATCCTGAAAGCAAGCAACACTTTTAATACAGGACAAGGGAGGCCATGACAGGAATGGATCTTACACAGAATCCTGGAAGAAGGGGATACTTTGATCATAGCCAGAGGCCAGAATGTATCTCCTATATTACCACATAATATAGAAAACAGGTTTCACCTTGCTAGGGCCCAATTTTATCAATTATAAACTGATAAAATTTACAGTTGGAAAGGATTGGTCCAAATGATGTAAAAGTCCCATTTTTTTTATTTAAAAATCTAAACTACCAAATAACTCTTGGCTGATGACCAGAGGGTCATAAACATGAGAATTCCCACAGGATAAGCTTCAGGTAACTACCTATCTGGTGGTCACTACACAAAGACATCTGCCAGCATTTCAGAGCCATATTCCCCAGTGAAGTGATTATCAAGTTTCTAGCACATATTTCCCACAGTGATATGTCTTGATATAATCCATAAACTAAGTTCTCAGGTAAAACATTGTCTTTTTGTTTTTAAGAGATGAGGTCTCACTCTGTCACCCAGGCTGGAGAGCAGTGGCATGACCACAGCTCATTACAGCCTTGAACTGCTGAACTCAAAGCAATCCTCCTGCCTCAGCCTCTTGAGTAGCTGGGAGTACACATGCACGCCACCATACCTGGCTACTTTAAAAAATTTTTGTAGAGCCAGGCTCTCACTTTTTGCCCAGGCTGGTCTTGAACTCCGGACTTCAAGTCATCCTCCTGCCTCAGCCTCCCAAAGTGTTGGGATTATGGGTGTAAGCCACTGTGCCTGGCCAAACTTTGTATTTAAAAGGCTTTTTCTCCAGACCTTTCATTTCCTGATATTTTGTCTTATCTTCGCCTTTCTGTGGACTTCCTCTTATTCTCTAAAAACCCTGGAAGAATCATTGACAGACTACAAACCTGAGGCTAGGGCACTATCCTAATTTTCTGGTAACCAAGAAAAATATGAACAATTTGTATATATGTGTGTTATTATCATCTCCATCAAAATTTAAAGAAATTTGAACATTAGGATTTGGAGAGATTTGTTAGTTCAAGGGCCAGAAATGCCATTTGGAGCACATTTTTTTTGACTCCACTGGAATTTAGAGTCCTACCAGGTGGATCTCACCACCTGTCCCTGTCAGCACCTCTCATACATCCTCATTTTCCTCCTTCTTACCCTGTTTAAATTCCAAAAGTCATGATGATGATGATGATGATTAATTTGAGACAGAGTCTCGTTCTGTTGCCCAGGCTGAAGTGCAGTGGCATGATCTTGGCTCACTGCAACCTCCGCCTCCCGGATTCAAGCGATTCTCCTGCCTCAGCCTCCCAAGTAACTGCGACTACAGGCTTGTGCCAAAACTTCTGGCTAATTTTCATATTTTTAGTAGAGATGGGATTTTACCATGTTGGCCAGGCTGGTCTCGAACTCCTGACCTCGTAATCCACCCACCTCAGCCTCCCAAAGTACTGGGATTACAGGTGTGAGCCATCGTGCCCAGCCTTCTTTTCCAAGCTCCCTCAATTTCCTTGCTGCTCTGTCACTGTACTGTACTGGCAAATTCTCACCCCAGTTCATTCCAACTTCCTGCCCATTCTGTGTCTGCATCCCTGCCACTAAATGTGCTGGAGAAAACCACACAACCATGCTGGTTGGTCTCATGCTAAATCATGGTCATTATAACCTTCTGTGAATCATGAATGCTGCCCAACTGTCATTCATTGTCATTCATTGTCTATTCCCTCTTCCACCCTCCTCAACAACTGTTTCATCACTTCTCTCCTCAGTCCTTCACAACCTGCCTGCCCATCATCATTCACTTGCTTCCTGTTTCACCAAGAAAACAGAAGTGCCCAGGACGATCTTCTTCATGTCCCACCATCACATCTCCCTAGCTACCAGCATCAGAGCCTGTATACTCCACCATTACTTTTGTGACTTTGGATAGATTATTGAGGCCAATCAGGACCAGTCCCTGACTCATGTACTAGATCCCTCCCCTCTCTCCTGCATCATGAATTTCCCTCCTTTTGCTGGACTGTTGCAATAACATACAAACAGGTTCTTGTTTCTTTCATTAAAAATAAAATAAGCTGGGTGTGGTGGCTCATGCCTGTAATCCCAACACTTTGGGAGCCCAAGGCAGGTGGATCACCTGAGGTGTCAGGAGTTCCAGACCACCCTGGCCAACATGGTGAAACCCTGTCTCTATTAAAAATACAAAAAATTAGCCAGGCATGTTGGCACCCACCTGTAGTTCCAGCTACTTGGGAGGCTGAGGCAGGAGACTCGCTTGAACCTGGGAGACGGAGATTGCAGTGAGCCGAGATTGCACCACTACACTCCAGTCTGGGCTACAAGAGTGAAACTCTGTGTCAAAAGAATAAAAATAAAAATAAAACAGCCTGGACACAGTGGCTCATGCTTATAATCCCAGCATTTTGGGAGGCTGACGTGGGAGGATCCCTTGAGCCCAGGAGTTCAAGACCAGCATAGGCAAAAAAATGAGACTCAGTCTCCAGAAAAAAAAAAAAAAAAATTAAAAGATTAGCCAGGCGTAGTGGTATGCACCTGTAGTCCCAGCTACTCCAGAGGCAGAGGTAGGAGGATCACTTGAGACCTTGAGTTCAAGGCTGTAGCAGTGAGGCAGGATCATGCTACTGCACTCCAGTTGGGGCAACAGAGACCCTGTCTCAAAAACAAACAAACAAACAAACAAACAAACAAAAACAGAAACAAAAACAAAAAAAAACTTTTTAAATTAAAATAAAAACAAAAATCTTTTGATGCCATATCTCCCTCCAACTACTGCTCCATTTCTCTGAACCACTTGACAGCAAAACTTCTCCAAGAAATTGTTCATATTCACTGGTAACTTTTGTCCTCCCAATCTCTCTTGAACCCAATTCAATCAGCTCCCCCTTACTTCTTCCCTCTCCATAGCAAACATTCCATCAAAATGTCCTGTGTTCAGGTTACTAAGGACATTGACAAGTCCATTGGCCAGTTCTCAGTCCTCATCTTATTCGTACTTAAACATTTCATGTATCTAAGCGCTCTCCTCCTCTCCCTGCCCCCAAACACTTTTTCACTTGCCTTCCAGGATGCGGTGCTCTCCTGAGTTTTCTCCTGTGTCTTAGGCCATTTTTCTTCACCTCCCTGACTCTGAGTTGGAGTGATTCAGAATTTAGGGCTCAGACCTCTTTTCCCTAACAACATTCGATTCCTAGAGGATGTTATCAGTCCCACAGCTTTAGATACCATCTCTCAGTGCTATCTAGATTTCCATCTCCAGTCTGTATGGCTCTTACCCTAAGCTTCTATCGTGAAACAAAATCTAGGTTCTCTCTTGCTCCCCAGTTATGTTATATGAATTTCTCTCTTCTTTCCCTGTCTAATACCATAATTCCTTGAGGTCTGAGATCCTATATTGTTCTTATTGATTTCCATTTAAGTGCTTTGTATCTGATACCTGCTGACAGACTTTCCTAATACTGCCTACCTGTCTAGGTTTCTGAAAACCTTGTATGGAGGAGGAGGAAGAAGAAAAAAGAAGAGGAGAAAGAGGATGAGAATGAAGAGAAAGAGGAAGAATAGGAAGACAAGGATGGCTTGTGATTATTGTGCACAGCCCAGAGAAACTGAGTGGTGTGGGTTGTCAGTTGCCACTCTTGGGGAAAAGGCAGCAGAGCAGGCTCCCTCCTGAGCAGCCACGGGAAAAGTTACTGCTGTGGTGAATTTACTGTGGTCTAGGAAACGCCCAATTCTTAATACTGCAAACCAGAAACTTCAGATTTTTAGAAAGTAAATCAATCGTCCTAGGGCAGACTGCCTAATCTTTCTCCTAAGTCTGATATTGCAAATCAGAGTACCATTTTGTCAATTTACATTGAGAAATAAATGTTACAAGACCTGAAAGCTCAAAAACCACATGATTGGTGGGCACAGTGGCTCATGCCTGTAATCCCAGCAATTTGGGAGGCCAAGGCCGACAAATCACCTGAGGTCAGAAGTTTAAGACCAGCCAGGCCAACCTGGCGAAACCCCGTCTCCACTAAAAATACAAAAATTAGCTGGGCGTGGTGGTGCGTGCCTGTAGTCCCAACTACTTTGGAGGCTGAGGCACAAGAATAGCTTGAACCCGGGAGGTGGAGGTTGCAGTGAGCCGAGATTGCACCACTGCACTCCAGCAGACTCTGTCTCAAAACACACACACACACACACACACACACACACACACACACACACACACACGAGCAACATCTTCTCTCCCTGCAGTCAAGAATTGACTTGCTGAGCAAAGTTCTTGAAATGTATATGATCTATGCATCCTGTCTTTCTCAGCAGACTTACACAGGAAGAAAAATCATAGTCGGGCTTTTGAGACATGGTAGCTAAGTGAATCTTTCCCCACATTGCAGCCAGAGTGATATTTTTTGGAGCACACATCCGAGCAGGTCACTCCTTTAAAACTGTATATTCCTCCTTTTTTTTTTTTTCTTTTGAGACAGAGTCTTGCCCTGTCACCCAGGCTGGCTGGAATGCAGTGGCACGATCTCTGCTCACTGCAACCTCTGCCTGCCAGGTTCAAGCGATTCTCCTGCCTCAGCTTCCCGAGTAGCTGGGATTACAGGTGCCTGCCACCATGCCCAGCTAATTTTTGTATTTTTAGTAGAGACAGGGTTTCACCCTGTTGGCCAGACTGATCTCAAACTCCTGACCTCAAGTGATCCACTCGCCTTGGCCTCCAAAGTGCTGGGATTATAGGCGTGAGCCACTGCGCCCGGCCTAAAACTGTATACTGTTCTTAAAAGAAGAAAAATCCTCAACCTACTAGTCCTACAATGGTCTGGGCACTTCAGCCTCTGTTTTCAGTGTAAGAACTGGATAGGAATGTGGGCTCTGGGACCACACCCCAACGGTTCAAATCCTTGTTCCTCTCATTCCCGGCTCAGGTGATTTATTTACTTATATTGTGCCATAGTTTCCTCCTTAATAAAATGGAAATAAAGATAGTGCTTAACTCATAGGATTATAATGAAAATTAAGAGAGTAAACTTCTTTTGACCATGTCTGGCAACTGCCAAAAACTCAGTAAATATTATCTGTTATTATTGAAAACCACTCTGCGTCCAGCCACGCCTGCCTTCTTTCCATCCCCCAAATAGGCTGCAAACCAAGATCTTTCCAGCCTGGCTGCCTGAGCAGATGCTGCCCTGTTCAAGGTACCGTCCTTATACCCACCTCCTTGCACCGTTTCACTCCCACGCATCCTTGTCTCTCAGATCTAGTGTTACTTCCTCAGGCAAGTCTCCTCCTGAGACCGCAAGTTCTGTCTCAAGTTTCCTTCATTATGTTGGTGTGTTCTCCTTCCGGTTTGTGCCTGGCTCAGGTCAGTCTTCAACCTCTAGAGGTCGTCTCCAGGCCTTGGCACTTTTTCCCAGAGTCTGATACATGCCTGACTCATTGTAGGAACTTCATACCGATTTGTTGGGATAGATGTTTAGTTGATGCTTAACCCAGTCTGAAAGACTTTGGCCAGATCTGGCCTTCCAGGGACAAGCCTGGACCAGCTCCACTGTCTTTGGCTTACGGGCTCTTTTTTTCTCCCCCTACCTCCCAGGGTTCGCCAACCCCCTTCTGATTAACACATTCTTTCTTTGCATGTGTTAATGAATTTGATGAGGTTTCTTAGGGTCCTAAGAAAACTTTGCATATCTATGCTCTGTTTTAGTTCACGTTGTTTTTAAAGTTTTGCTCTCGGTAGGTGTCTTATTTCCCTTATTTCCAAGTTCTGGCAGGGGCAGGTGGATGAAGGTTGTCTCATTGTGTCTCTCTATTACTGACAACACACCTGGACCAGGATTCTACGTGGCAGTGGAGACTCCCTGGTGTTTTGTATTTAGGTGAGTGTCTGCTCACCTTGCCAAGGGAACACTCCATCTTCTACACTGAACTTCTAAAGTCTGATCTAGGTCTGTCCCTAGCCTCCCTCAACTCCATCCCCAGTCTCTACCAATCTGTTCCCTCTCGTCTCCTAAGATAGGGCCTAGCAGATACTCTCTCCAGAGAATACACTAGGTTGCTATATAACTCCATTTAATGGAGGTAGGTGGTCAGGTGTGTTTTTCAATAACCCAAGAATACAGCACTGCTCTGGGGATGAGTTATTGTCTTAAATGGAAACATTAAAACTAGCCCAAGGGCAAGAGTAATAAATAGAGAGTCATAGTTACCACTCCATATTTGTACTGTATAATGAGACATATGCAAATCCTCCCGTCAATACCAGGCAAAAGTGACTATAGATACAAAGATTCCATCCTGCTGTCATAAACTCTCTGTCAAAAAGACTCAATGCTATGTTAACAAAAATAATTGATCTACAATATACATCCTGAAACCCTGGATGTCTGAAAAGCATTGCTCTGGGTTTTCATGCTGTTTCCACAATGCTAAGATCTAGTGTAGGCCAGAGATGTGTGTGGAAATGGCACAAGAAGAGGGCTTGTCCAATCCAGTGCAGAATTTAGCAGAAGGTAAGAAAGGACACAAAACTCAGGTTAAAGAAAGCCTCTCTCTGGAGTATTTCTCGTCCTTTATTTTTACCCCAGATCCAAGACTTGTGGTTAATTCAGATAAGCACTTGACCTTTGTGGGTGCTTATCCAAAGTCAACCTTCCCGTGTCTGAGGGTCACCTGTAACTCATTAATCTCAGTCCATTATTGTTTTGCAGGGATGTCTGTTCCATTTAAGATATAAAACTCCTATACAGATAACATGGTAGGTTAATGCACTCACCTTTCATTCCTTGATTGCTGGGTTCAAACCGAACTCAATTCTGTTATGAGTAAGGATTATGTTTTGATATGTTCCCTGTCCCCAGGAGCCATTTGCCTACAGGTCTTCAAATCCTAAAAGGATGTTGCAGGCATCAGCATACTCTTCAGGGCCCTATACAGGAGATTCCAGGGAATAGAATGGCCCAGAGGTTACTGGGTCAGGACTGGAAAGGAAACAACTATTTAGGGAATCTTGCTAAGTGCATGCTTCTAAGGGTGCTATCAGTCTTTTTGCCACTCTCAACTCTTAAGATGAAAACAAGGCCATTATCACTTTTCAAAAAATAGCAAATTGCTTTATATAGAATCTAGTACTGTTGTACTATAGGTAGTTCTCTACAGCAAGAAATGTGCTAGCAGGCAGTCAGGGGAAAAAAGGCACAAGCTCTTTGCCGTTTTTCGAACATCACACTTTTCTAGCGTTCTCTTCTTTATGATTTAACTTTATTTCCTCTTCAACTAAGATATGCTAATCTATACTCTCACCTGTGACAAAAATCAATGCTGTAAATCAAGAGGGAAATAACGACCAGGCATTCGTCTATCTATGAGGCATCACTGCCATGCACAGTGAATGGCTTGCTTCTCTGGAGTCAGACTGCCAACAATAGAATTCTGGGCCTGCTGCTGAAAGCCTTAACCTCTTCCAGCCTCAGTTTCATTAGCTGAAAGATGGAAACAATAAGAGCACCTACCACAGAGAGTTATTGGAATCAAATAAGATAATGATATATAAAGCTCTTAGAACAGTGTCTGGGCCGGGTGCGTTGGCTCAAGCCTGTAATCTTAGCACATTGGGAGGCCAAGGCAGGCAGATCACTCGAGTTCAGGAGTTTGAGACCAGCCTGGACAACATAGAGAAACC
Source organism: Rhinopithecus roxellana (assembly GCF_007565055.1). Lineage (NCBI taxonomy): Eukaryota > Metazoa > Chordata > Mammalia > Primates > Cercopithecidae > Rhinopithecus > Rhinopithecus roxellana. Next base: position 13,218,656 of record NC_044553.1, on the reverse strand, counting down.
CCGTCTCTACAAAAAATACAAAAAAATTTTAGTCAAGCATGGTGGCATGCACCTATAATCCCAGCTACTTAGGAGGTTGAGGCAGAGGATCACCTGAGCCCAGGAGGTCGAGGCTGCAGTGAGCCGAGATCACACCACTGCACTCCAGCCTGGGTGAGTGACAAAGTGAGACCCTATCTAAAAACAACCAAACAACAACAACGACAATAACAATAACAACAACAAACAGTGTCTGGCATATAAAAGGAGCTCAATAAGTGTTAGGTGTTATTGGTACTTAATTGCTTTGACTCATGCTATAGAAACCAAAGGTGCTTTTTCTTTAAATCTGTGGCTTCTCCAACCACCTGAAACAAGTGACTGAACTCCAAACAAATACTTCTGGTTCTTTCTACCTTGCACGGCCATGTCACTCTTCCCTCCTGCTCCATGCCCCTTGAATCCCAAGCAGTTAAAGTACAAGGGAGTGGCAGGGAGTGAGGATGGTGCAGTCCAAACCGCCTCACTTAATTAATTTCAGCCAACTCCTGCTGCTGTCCACGCTGCTGCCGCCTCAATTACCCTTGGAGTTAACAACGGAAAGTGGCGCACAAAGACTTTTACTTAATAGCAAGAAAAGGAAAAATGTACTGTCGATACATATTACTTGTCAATGTAAATGCTTTCAGGAGCCCTTCGCTGCTTCTTTTCATGTTCTTCGAGTCTAAGAACCATTTAGAGAAGTCCCGCTGTTCTAGCACCCTAAGGACATGTAAGAGGATGCTCGCAGGCAGCTGAGAAACAGAGCTTCTATTTATGTGGAGCAAGGCAGGCCTAGATCTTTGACTAACAATAAGCAGAATATCTTAATCACAAGCATTCTGAAGTCATGCCAGTGGAGTGCTTAGTGTTTGCCAGCTTGCTTTTCTTTCTTTTTAGAGAATACAACTTGGGAAAGATGCAAACACATGCAGGTAGGCTCTTATTTTAGGATCCACTGTTATTTTCCCATTGGGAGCATTGGGAGAGAGCTACCTAAATATCAGTCCCAATCCCCCCACCAGGAGGGGTCTAGAATTTCTAAAAAGAGTAGGTGCAATCTGGCAGAAAAGTGAGACAGAGAACTTCTCTTTTTTTTTTTTTTTTTTTTTTGAGACGGAGTCTCGCTCTGTCACCCAGGCTGGAGTGCAGTGGCCAGATCTCAGCTCACTGCAAGCTCCGCCTCCCGGGTTTATGCCATTCTCCTGCCTCAGCCTCCCGAGTAGCTGTGACTATAGGCGCCCGCCACCACGCCTGGCTAGTTTTTTGTATTTTTTAGTAGAGATGGGGTTTCACCAGGTTAGCCAGGATGGTCTCGATCTCCTGACCTCGTGATCCGCCTGTCTTGGCCTTCCAAAGTGCTGGGATTACAGGCTTGAGCCACCGCGCCCGACAGAGAACTTCTCTTGAAATTATATTTGCACCACTGGGCACGGTCAGTCACTTACGCCTATAATCCCAGTGCTTTGGGAGGCAGAGGCAGGAGGATCACTTGAAGTTAGGAGTTCGGGATCAGCCTGGTCAACGTGGCGAAATCCTGTCTTTACTAAAAATACAAAAATTGCCCAGGTGTGGTGGCACACATCTGTGGTCCCAGCTACTTGAGAGGCTGAGGCAGGAGAATCGCTTGAACCCAGGAGGCGGAGGCTGCAGTGAGCCGAGATGGCACCACCGCACTCCAGCCTGGGCAATAGAGCAAGACTGTCTCAAAAATAAAAATGTTTACACAGAAAACAGTCTGTTGTTTGGAGTCCATGTTTACTGGGGGTGAAATTGTAGGACTGATGGAGATTTTGAGGGGCTGGAGTCCACCCCCAACTCCTACCCCTCACCACCTCAAAGCACCCTTCACTTTGTATTCTGACACCAGGACTCCCAACTTTCATTCCCCATGCTTTTAGGAGCCTTTACTACACATTCAAGGTAGTGTCTTCAAGTCTTCAACAGAGATGATGTGTTAGAGTAAACATTGTTTGTGGTGTAGGAAACGGGGACATTTATTTGCCTGGAAAAATGCCCGGCACTATAGGTGCTCAAATATATTTGTTGAATACATTTCTGATGTTATGGAAGCTACTAAGGTAAAAGCCTTGGAAAAGAGGCTGCCACCAGAATAACTCCTTGCGATTTTTAGGATTTAAGGTAATCATTAAATATATTTTGAATAACTTCTTTCCCCCGATTGAAGCAATTAAAATGATCTCTGTATAGAGTATAGAAATTGTTTAGCAATATGCGAGGCTTGGCAGAGATCACCTACTGTCTTCCGATTTTTAACAATATCTATTCTATCCATCTCTTTAAGGATAGACGCCCCCATGGCCGGGCGCGCTGGCTCACGCCTGTAATCCCAGCACTTTGGGAGGCCGAGGCGGGTGGATCACGAGGTCAGGAGATCGAGACCATCCTGGCTAACACGGTCAAAACCCATCTCCACTAAAAATACAAAATATTGGCAGGGCGTGGTGGCGGGCACCTGTAGTCCCAGCTACTCGGGAGGCTGAGGCAGGAGAATGGCATGAACTAGGGGGGTGGAGCTTGTAGTGAGCTGAGGTCACACGGCTGCTCTCCAGCATGGGCAACAGAGCAAAACTCCGTCTAAAACAAAGGATAGACGGCCCCATTTTTGTTGGGTACATGACTTCCCAGATGATTGTATTTCCAAACCCCTACCTCCTCTGCAGCTAGCTGTAGGTACATCGCTAACTTCTGACCAATGAAATGTGAACAGAAGTAATATATACAACTTCTAAGCTGGCACTTAAAGGAAAGGAGTATGGCCTTTGCTTCTTCTTTCTCCTCTTCCCACTGGCTGGGATGCAAATGTGATGGTAGGTGCTGGAGCAGCCATCATAGACTGTGAGTTCAGAGTTGTGGGTTGAGGATGATGGAGCAAAAGACAGAAGCAGCCTGCACCTCTGACACCCCCAAGCCTCCCTGAAAGCCTCAGACCACTTATACTCAAACCCTTACTTGAGAGATAAATAAATTTCTATCCTGTTCAAACCATTGTATTTTAGAATGCCTCTGTTACTTTAGCCTAACCTGTATTTTAACAAGTATTAACACCATTAGAAAGGAAAGTCAAAAAAGAAAAAACTTGCTACATTAGAACGGAAAGTTAAAAAAAAAAAACTTGCTACATTAGGAAGGAAAGTTTTTTAAAAACTCCATTCATTTGAAACAAAAACAAGTAGAACAGAATAAATTATTGAGATATTAATTTGTTCTCATATTTTCCTTCTCTTAGTTCAACTACTACTTTCAGAATAAGTTCATATTGTTGTTGACTCACAAAAGATAGGTTGGTCCTGGTTTCTAGTGCTGTCGTAGGACACAATGACACTAACAGTAAGAGACAAGTCCAGCCTACTTTCTCTTTTTTCATGACCTATGAGACAAGAATAGTTTTTATATTTTGTAATGGTAGGGAAAAAACAAAAGAATATTTCATGGCATATGAAAATTATATAAAATTCAAATTACAGTGTCCATAAAGTTTTATTGGAACACAACCACATTCATTCATTTAAATATTATTCACAGCTGCTTTCACGCAGTTGAGTAACTATAACAGAGACTGTATGGCCCAGAAAGCCTAAAATGTTTACCATATGACCTTTTACAGAAGAAGTTTGCCAATCCAGCCCTGGAGTGTCTTTCCTGCTGTTTTTAATGAAAGGTAGATATATATTGTCAGAATTGGTTCCCTTCACTTTGAAGTTTTAAGCTATAGGATTATATCCATGCATTTAAGGATTTTTTTCAAATAGCTTGATTGTAATCATCAAGAATATTTGATTAACTGATAATGAACTTGCAACAGTGGCTGAATTGCATTGCTAGTTGTTTTGTTTTTTTGTTTGTTTTTCAGACAGTCTCACTCTGTTGCCCAGGCTGGAGTACAGTGACATGATCTCAGCTCACTGCAATCTCCCACTCACAGGTTCTAGCGATTGTCATGCCTCAGCCTCCCAAGTAGCTAGGATGACAGGCGGGTGCCACCACACTCAGTTAATTGTATTTTTTAGTAGAGATGGAGTTTCGCTCTGTTGGCCAGGCTGGTCTGGAACTCCTGTCCTCAAGTGATCTGCCTGCTTTGGCCTCCCAAAGTGTTGGGATTACAGGTATGAGCCACCGCGCCCGGCCACATTGTTAGTATTTCTGAGTCATAATATTTCCTGGAATTTTAATGATAGAGTCTTCAGTCCCACATTCAGCTTCACTTCATATGGTATTGGTTGACAGCAAGCCCTGTTGCTATATGTTGCCTTTATAATGTTTCTTGTGCCTCTCTCTTCAACTGTATTCCTACAGTCATGATAGTCATTCAGCTCCTTAGTAATTAAAGACCAAGCTTTTGCAATAATGTCTGAACTGGTTTTCTTGCATCTAATCTCCTCTCCTCCCTTCCATCCCTTGTCACCAAAGACATCTTCCCTTTAAAAAAGTACATGACTAATTCCAATATTTAATTACATAGCTACATCTCCCATCTCAAAAATATCAGCCCATCAATTGCTTACAGAATAAAATCCAAACTCCTTAGGCTAGTATTCATGATTCTTCATGGCTTGTTCTTACTCTATACTCTATCCAAACTGAACCATTTTCTCTTCCCTGTATACCTCTGTAGGACAGACTTTGTTCTCTGGTCCATCATATATACCTCTGTTTATACCATGATCTCTTGTCTTCAAACCTAACCCTTCCTCTTCATCCCTGCATATTCAAATACTATGTATTTTTAAGACCTAATTCCAATATTAACTCTTTCATGATGGTTTCTCTGACTCCTGTATCCCCAGCCCAATGAGTATTGTGGACACCTATGGCTTTTTTCTTGCCTGACGTTATTCATTCACCATTTCTTCAGAATGATTTGGATACTTCTAGGATGCATTGGTTTTGCTTTGAGAATACAATCAATCTTGGGGATGCATGCAGTCTTGATGGAATTATAACTCAAAATGTCCCAGTCTTTCTGGTGAGGGGATGGAGATATGAGATTCACTAGGCCAATCAGAATTGCACTTGTGCACGTGCTAGTAATGTCTCTCTCAGGTTGCAATTTGACTCTTGACTCATTTTGTGAGCATAGAAAATGGCTGGAGCTCACTGATGCCCTGAAGAGGCCAACAATGACTCCTACTAGTGGATCCCTGTAGCTGACCTACTCTAGTTCTTGCAAGTGTTGGGTTCTTTGACCTACAGTTTAATTTCATGAAGAACTCCATATCCGTCCAATGAAGTTCTTTGTTAAATTAGCCACTACCAGTTTCTATTGTTTGCAGTCAAAGGCACTGACTGATAGAAGGGATGATCATTCCTTTTCCCAAACCCTCATAATACTTTACCTAAACATTTCTTAGGGCCCCTAACATTTCCAACCTTGTATAATAGTTGTTCATGTCATTATTTTCTTTGTCTTACACAATGGCAGTTCCAGAATTCAATCCAGAAAGAACAATCAGAGTGGAAGGAGAAAAGTATAAGGGAATTATCATTACTCTTTATTAGAATAAGTGTTTTCTTTTTATTTAGATTGTGTGTTTAAAATCCATGAGAGAATAAAGTTTTCTAAAAATGCCTTTATTTTTATTTATTTATTTATTTATTTTGAGCAAGACTCCGCTACCCAGGCTGGAGTGCAGTGGCATGAATTCAACTCACTGCAACCTCCGCCTCCCAGGTTCAAGTGATTATCCTGCCTCAACCTCCCGAGTAGGTGGGACTACAGGCACACACCTCCATGCCTGGCTAATTTTTGTATTTTTAGTAGAGACGGGGTTTCACCATCTTGGCCAGGCTGGTCTCAATCTCCTGACCTCCCGATCCACCCTCCTCGGCTTCCCAAAGTGCTGGGATTACAGGCGTGAGCCACTGCGCCCGGCCTTATTCATATTTTAAGACTAATAGAAACATCAGTTTTCCATATTAGAGCACACTTATTTGAAGGAGAGATGGCACTGAGATTACAGTGGGGTGAAATTCTCCCTCCCCTTCCAAGGCTTCTTTTGGTATGGCCAGTCAACTTAAAAGACTGTGAGCCGTTTGTAACCGGGTGGTCACAGTACTTGCATGGACCTAATAAAGTGTTTGAATCAAACAATCACAGGTCACTGTACCATCTTGTATTATTTTTTTTGCCACCTTTCCAATGAGATTTCAAGGTGTATATTTTTCCCATTTGGAAATTATTTGAATTACAAATCTATTTTAACAATTATCATTAAACACCCACCACTATAACGGGCACTCTTCTAAGTGCTGGGAACACAGTCAAGATCAGGCAAGATTACTGTCACACAGAGCTTGTATTCTAGTGGGATGTATGTCTACTTAAGATATGAAAATCACTATATAATAATTCATCTCCTTATTTATTATGAGTATAGGACCAAAACTATTCATCTTTCTCCCATGTTACTTTGTGTTTCTGCCTCTTCTTTACTTCTGTTTCCAGCTATAATTCAGTTTAATTCTCTTGTTACTTTTTCTCTTGTTACTTTTATTGCTTTTTTCACTTTTCCCACTATTTTTTTGTGTCTTCTGATATTTGAAATATTCTTAAAAAATAACAACACATTATTGTTTAATCTTTTGTACAAAGTTCCTAAAACTAAGAAATATTAGTCACACACAGCTAGTATCTATGAGTCATAAACTCTTAATAACATAAAATTAAAAGGAAGAGCTTCTTACCGGGTGCGGTGGCTCACATCTGTAATCCCAGCACTTTGGGAGGCTGAGGCAGGCGGATCACCTGAGGTCGGGAGTTTGAGATCAGCCTGACCAACATGGAGAAACCCCGTCTTTACTAAAAATACAAAATTAGCCGGGTGTGGTGGCACACCTGTCATTACAGCTACTCAGGAGACTGAGGCAGGAGAATCGCTTGAACCTGGGAGGTGGAGGTTGCAGTGAGCTGAGATCGTGCCATTGCACTCCAGCCTGGGCAACAAGATGTCTCAAAAAAGAAAAAAAAAAAAAAAAAGAAAGAAAAGAAAAAGAAAAAGAAAAAAAGAACTTCCAACTAACTAGTGTTTTTTGTTTCCCAACCAAGAAAAACGTACAGATATTATTTATATCCCATTTAAAACAAATTATTTTTCCAGTTTTATTGAGGTATAACCGACAAATAAAAATTGTATATATGCATGGTGTACAACCTGATGATTTGACATTCATATTCACTGTAAAATGATTGCCACAATCAAATTAGTTGACACATCCATCACCATACATAGTTACCATCGTGCGGTGGTGTGTGGGGTGAGGACACTTAAGATCTACTCTCTTAGAACATTTCAATACACCATTAATTATAGTCATCACACTGTAAATCAGATACTTGGAACTTATTCATCTTATAACTCAAAGTCCATACCTTTGACCAACATCTCCCCATTTTTTCCACTTACCTGCCCTGGCAAAATTTTAAAAATAAATTTTATTTCCAAGTAGCATGTTTAATGATAGCACTCACTAAGTCATCAAATCTAAAGAGAGAAGAACTACTTCCCCAAAGAGGGGAAGGTAGTAAGGAAATTTCACTAACAATCAAAGAAATATAAATTAAAACAATTAGTATCATTTTTGCACATTTTAGGCATTGAAATGTGTTTCCAATGCCATTCAGACTGATGAGGTTGCAGCCTCACTGAACTTTGCACTGATTTCTGCCAATACTGTAAATACCTCATAAAAATCATGAAAATGTTTACTTCTTTTGATCCGATATTTTCACTTCTAGGATTTATTGTAAGCAACTACTTCAACCAACATAAATACATATGTGCACAAAAATAATCCCTTTACAGTTATGTTTAATCATACATATAAACCAAAAATATGTCAACATTTGGAATAAGCCTTAATAAATTTAATTGTAGCATCGCAATTATTAAGCCTATTCAGAAGCATAGAAAAATATTTATTAGTTAATGACAAGTTATTTCATGTTGCCAGATTATTGTATCTTTAATTCTTTTTTATAACAAATTGGGATATAAGTAACTACCGAAACAAGTAATAAACTATGAAGTCACAGTAGCAAAACAGGAAATAGCATGACTATCCTATTGTGTCATCATGGAAACATACATGATTTTAGAAAGCAATATATACATACTCAATTCAGCAAATGTTAATGGAATACTACATATCACACACTTTGCTAGGCTGGGAGGGTGCTAGACTGTGGCAGAGGCTATTGGCTACTCACCAAAATCTATGTACCCTTTTTCTTAGGCACAGAGCTAGAATACATTTGCAGTTAGGTAGCCATGTGACTAAGTTCCAGCCACATGGAATGGGAACAGGACGTGTGCCACTCCCTCCCTGGCCCATAATGCCCTCCCATTCTCCTCTGTACTCTTTCTCCCTTCCAGCTGGCTATGATGGAGATAACTACAGTGACTATAGAATTTGAAGATGGCAAAGTCTCTATCAGCCTGGTACCCTAAAGAAGTGTGTGAAGGAGAGCTACTGGAGATTCTGTTCATATTCCCAATACTCTGACATGAGCAAGAACTAAACTTCCATTGTCCTGACCCCATTACTTGTTTGGGTGTATTTACTACTGCAACCTTGCCTACCCTATCAGACATGGAATTACAGATTATTTATTTTAAATGTTTTTATTTAAAATTATTGGCTGAGCACGGTGGCTCATGCCTGTAATTCCAGTACTCTGGGAGGCTGAGGCGGGTGGATCACGAGGTCAGGAGTTCAAGACCAGCCTGGCCAAGATGGTGAAACCCCCGTCTCTACTAAAAATACAAAAATTAGCTGGGCACAGCGGCAGGTGCCTGTAATCCCAGCTACTTGGAAGGCTGAGGCAGAGAATTGCTTGAACCTGGGAGGCAGAGGTTGCAGTGAGCCGAGATCGCGCTACTGCATGTCCAGCCTGGGTGACAGAGCAAGACTCCATCTCAAAAATAAATAAAATAATTAATTAAATTAAATAATTATATCCCATCAATTAAATTTAAAAATCCTAAATCACCATGTCATTAAGCCATCTTTTCTTTTCTTATTTGCTAAAATGCCTACAGCTTGCTCAATACAGTGAAAAAGTAGACCATCTTTGTTTCTTACCGAAAGAGGTGATGGGAAGTTACAAAAACCTAATTAATTTTCTTGTTTGTCAATTTAAAATTTGTTAGGGTTCAGAAGACATTTGAAAAATGTTTAAATAATTCCAAATTATACTCCTCAACTGAGATTTCATGTCTCATATTTCAGACCAAAGTAGATTTTTTTTTTTTCATTTCTTCATGAACTTTCTAAAAGGAAAAAAAATTTCCACCTATTGGAATGCTATAGTGGTCTCAATGTAGCATTGAAGTACATTGTAGTTTGAAGTACAGTGGTCTTCAAACATGTACTATTGTGGGGTTTTTTTTGTTTTTTTTTTGAGACGGAGTCTCGCTCTGTCGCCCAGGCTGGAGTGCAGTGGCCGGATCTCAGCTCACTGCAAGCTCCGCCTCCCGGGTTTACGCCATTCTCCTGCCCCAGCCTCCCGAGTAGCTGGGATTACAGGGGCCGCCACCTCGCCCGGCTAGTTTTTTGTATTTTTTAGTAGAGACGGGGTTTCACCGTGTTAGCCAGGATGGTCTCGATCTCCTGACCTCATGATCCGCCCGTCTCGGCCTCCCAAAGTGCTGGGATTACAGGCTTGAGCCACCGCGCCCGGCTATTGTGTTATTTTTATGTAGCATCCATAATAATCATTATTGGGGACAAAAACTAAATGTATCAGTTTAATTTCATAATCTCTACTAAAAACTTGCTTAGAATATGACATATACATTAGAAACTGAATGCTGGCAAACACACCTGCACATTAAGATCTAAGTATATTTAGCAGAGGGAAAATCTTTAAAACAAGAAAAAAATTCATAAATTAGAACAAATACTCAGAACTGAAGGTATCATATGCCTAATTGTATTTGTAACACACAGGTTTAAAACATTTTTTCATCCATGTGTTTCAGAGTCCTTTCACCTTTTTTACATTTCAGTCTGTCTTAGAGTGTATAGGTTAAGGTTTTCATCATAAACAATCTTTTGTTCAAGTGAAAAGAATTCATCCTATCTCAGGCACAAGATTCTGAAAACCCCCTCATCACAAACTCCCTCTTCAGGTCAGCAGGGTGCCATCGGCACCAACAATCTTTTTCTATTTCTTTCTAAATACAAACACAGAGCACCTCTCCCACAGTTGGATTGCAGTAAGTATTCCCAGATCTTAGAGACACCTGAAAACCTTGGATCTCCTCAAAGAGGTAGGAATTGTTAAACTGAAATTCAACTCAATGAGAAATTAGGTTGTGCAAATGTAATTCACCGTAAAAGGAGGGCTGTCCACTTTAAAGTTAAAATTACCACATATTTATCATCATCTGACGATATTAACCTTGTCTGACTTTTAGCTTCTATAAGCCATAAAATAAGTTTGAACTTAGTTCTCTCTTTGTGTCTGATGGCAAATAAAAATTGTAATGTTTAAAAGCCAGTAAACAGGAATTTACCCTCAGGTATCGTAATTAACAAGGCAGTAAGGTTAAAGCTACCTATTAAGGAAGAGAAAAAGTGCCTCACTCTTTGTTGAGTAAATGGGGCATGTGGGGAGGGTGTACACCCCAATACTCTCTTCTCTAAAATGAATGTCACTCGGATTACAAATTAAAATAATAACCTATTCCACACAGGTAGATAATTGTTCTCACGGTTGTACTTCTCATTTGGTGTTTATGGGAAGCACTTCAGAATTACTTAATATGATTTTAATGGCAGTGGGAAAAGAAGTTGAAAGCTTAAAGAAAGGAACAAAGGTAAAAGGAGCCCAGGATCCACCTCCGCTGCAGCAAGTGGCACTGAGGCCAGCTGCAGGTGCGCATACCCCGGGCTGGAGGCTGGAGACAGAAGCCCTACATCTGAAATGTGGTGTTCTCATGGGTTGCCTCTCAAAGCTGATGCAGGGCCTGAGTTGTTTTTTAACTCACCCTTATATTTAAGCTATTTAAACAACTGCAAATCTGAGACTCACAAGAAATTAAAGGGAGGAAAAATTAAGAAGCACTTACAAGTAGTCGGCTCACGCCTGTAATCCTAACACGTTGGGAGGCCGAGGCAGGCAGATCACCTGAGGTCAGGAATTCGAGACCAGCCTGGCCAACATGGTAAAACCCCATCTCTACTATAAAACACCAAATTAGCTGGGTGTGGTGGTGGGCGCCTGTAATCCCAGCTACTTGGGAGGCTGAGGCAGGAGAATCACTTGAACCCAGGAGGCCGAGGTTGCGGTGAGCCAAGATTGTGCCATTGCACTCCAGCCTGGGCAAAAAGAGCGAAACTCCATCTCAGAAAAACAAACAAAACAAAACAACAACAACAAAAAAAAACACAAAGAAAACAAAACAAAAAAACCAAGTAGTCATTAAAAGGCTGACTACTTAATGTACCTTAACAGTAACTGTACCTGCCAAGGGTAGGGAGGGATCACCACCCCAAGCAACCTGACTGTAAAAGGATAAATGCATTCAAGTATGCATTCATTTATTAATTTATCCCAGCATTTATTCAACAGATATAGGATGATGCTGTAGCTCTGAGCTGGGCTCTGTGCTAGGAGATGGGATTATTTTTAAGAACAAGGTAGACCAGGTTCCTGTTTTCAGAGTGGGTCTGCGTGATGATTAGCTGGAGTGCAATGGCACGATCTCTGCTCACTGCAACCTCTGCCTCCTGGGTTCAAGCAATTCTCCTGCCTCAGCCTCCCGAGTAGCTGGGATTACAGGCGGCGGCCACCACACCTGGCTAAATTTTTATTTTATTTTATTTTTAGTAGAGATGGGGTTTCACTACATTGGCCAGGCTGGTCTCGAATCCCTGACCTGGTGATCTGCCCGCCTCGGCCTCCCAAAGTGCTGGGATTATAGGCATGAACCACCGTGCCTAGCCTGATGATTAGATTTTGGGAATCAATGTAAATGGCCATCTTATTCACTGTTTCAAAACATCATAGAAATTTATAGTGACTTCATTTTAATTACTTATCTCTTTCATTTGATCAACAAATATTTAGTGACCACCTGTTGTGGATTCATCAGAACCTGCTTTGGAAGAGCACACTTCACTTACATCCTGTCTAAACTAGATGAGGTTCAGGCTGAGTCAAACTCTCAATTATTGCCTTCTGAAATTGGATCACTCCCAAGGAACTGTATCTTTTTTTTCTTTTTCTTTGAGATGGAGTTTCATTCTTGTCGCCCAGGCTGGAGTTCAGTGGTGTGATCTCAGCTCACTGCAACCTCCACCTCCCAGGTTCAAGCAATTCTCCTGCCTCAGCCTCCCGAGTAGCTGGGACTACAGGCACACACCATGCCTAGCTAATTTTTGTATTTTTAATAGAGATGGGGTTTTGCCATGTTGGCCAGGCTGGTCTCGAACTCATGCCTGCATCTGCTTATTCTGTGCTTCAGCCAGTTGGATACAGCCTGTCAGCTATACTATATTTATTTCTATTTCATGTCTTTGTTCCACTGTTCCCTGTCCTCCATATTCCTCTCTGCTAATCTAATTCTTACTCATTCTTTTTTTTTTTTTTTTTTTGAGACCGAGTCTCGCTCTGTCGCCCGGGCTGGAGTGCAGTGGCCAGATCTCAGCTCACTGCAAGCTCCGCCTCCCGGGTTTACACCATTCTCCTGCCTCAGCCTCCCAAGTAGCTGGGACTATAGGCGCCCGCCACCTCGCCCAGCTAGTTTTTTTTTTTTTTTGTATTTTTTAGTAGAGACAGGGTTTCACTGTGTTAGCCAGGATGGTCTCGATCTCCTGACCTCGTGATCTGCCCGTCTCGGCCTCCCAAAGTGCTGGGATTACAGGCTTGAGCCAGCGCGCCCGGCCAAATTCTTACTCATTCTTAAAGGCCCAACCCAAAAAAGTATTCCTTTCTTCCTAGGGATCTTCCCTAAGTTATATTACATCCCTCACCTGAACCTATTGTCTATACTTCTCACTGTCATCTTGTGACATCTTTTGTATCGCAGCTTTATTTTGTGGCTATGTTTCTTTCCATGTATGTCCCAAGGCAGCATGCTGCAAATGCCACTTGCCCCTCTAGAACCATCCTCTACCTTTCTCTACCCTTCTCTGTAGAGTAGGACACAGACCTTTGTGAAGTATGTCAGCGAGTTCCCCTGTGTTCTGGCTCTTGGTTGAGTTTAACCAATGCAAGCCACCAGCAGGAATCAGTGCATGGGAGGAGAGGGTGTGTAGCATTTGCTGCCCAGTGCCCACCATGCTGGGATGCACTGGGTCAGCATTCATCTCCTGAAGGCCACTGCATCCATCAGGTGGCCCTCTCCTCCAGCTACAGCCACAACCACAGCTCCGGCTAGCCTTGGATTCCAGTTCCCAGCCCTTTCCTTGACCTCTTCAGGCTTATGGGTGGTAATGGCTCCCAAGTGTTGCTAGTCTCATGTGCTTCACCACCCCTTGTGGTTTCCTGTGTCCCTGCCAACACATTTGTAAATACTCCCTTCATTGAAGTCTCCTCAACTGCCATGCTTGAGGACACCATCAATTACCATCCTTAAGTGCCAGGACCCTGACTGCTAGGGCAGCAACTGTGGATTTTGCTTCTATGTATTCCCATGAGTTATGCTTCCATATAGTCCCCACAACATCTAGCTCACTGTGGGGCTTAATAAGCATTTGTTGAAGGAAGGAATAAAATCATGGACGGACTACCATACCTGAATTAACACTAGATACTTCACAGAAGAAAAAGAATCTCTATGAACTATGGTTCCTCAACTAATAAGAAGATTCACCTTCACCTAGTACCTATACATAACCAAACATAGTGCTATTTCATTTTTTCTTATCGTGTTTCTTCTTGAATCTGTATTTATGACATTAATTAACCTATATTAAAATAGTTCATATATTTAGTCCCACTTATTCTGGGGAAAAAATTAGTTGGACTCCGATAAACTGGGTTAGTTGAAATGAAACTTACGTTTTTCTCCTTCTTTGCTTTTCACTTATTTTAATGGAGTTTCTTTACTGATGACCCAGTCATACCAGACTTTGGCCTCCTATTTTCAGTCCTTTTTCTGGACATGTTTTTGCATTTCTCAATCAAATGGATACAAAATTAAATAGATCTGATGAATACATAAGCTTTCAATCACTTGAGAAAGTCCCAGCTTTTTCACCTGCTTATCTCCACCCTTTTCTACTGAATATCCTAGGTGCCACCTGACACATGCCTGTCACACATGGGTGAGAAAAGAAGTACGTTAGTTCTGTGCAGTGGAGATGAAAAGATAGTGTACATAGATAACCTGGAGAACAGGTTAAATGACTCCCTGAGCAGTGATCTTTTGAGAGGCTGTCACTTCTCGAAAGTAAACTCAGATACCTGCAGCCTGGTCTTCCTCCCTCAGTGGTCTTTCTTAAGCAACCCTCAAGCTCTTCTGCCTTGTCTTTCAGAGTCAGAGGACAGCCTGTTACCACAAAATACATGCTCCTTGAACCATAATGGTTTGAGCAGTGCCACTATCTGATTAGTATCCTTTTAGCATCACTATGATTGTTCACCAAGAATAATATTACAACTAATTGCATTTATATATATATTTATATATATTATATATTATATATATAATATTGCAACTACTATTGCATTTATAGCCAATATTCCATGAAGAAATAACTGTTTGGTAGTTTGCTAGGTCAATGAACAGCAACAGTAGGTTGATTGTGGTGGGAATACCAGGGTCCTGCTATTCAAAATCCTAACAGTGGTGTAGGTGGATTGAGAGTTATAACCATTAACCTTGAGGGATTAAAAAAAGACAAAATTATTTCAGCCAAATGTTTCATAATTTCAGTCACCATGGAATTAAACCTATGAGAGATTTTGCATCAGTTTCCATACCTAAAAATTCAGAGAGAAAGAAAAAAAACTATAACAAACTAGCTTCAAATTTTTATTTTATAAGAGAAATGATTCATGATTAGTGGCAAAGAACTACATACTGACTCTTCTGAAAATGTATTCAACATTATTTCCACTTTCTCCCAGGATGAAATTGTGGGGTAAAGCCAGTGGGTTTTCAAAAGATAAATTTAGCAATCACTATAAAATGTAGAGGGGTTTAATCCTCTCTACAGCAATTCCCTCTTACCTATAGTTTCACTTTCTATGATTTCAGTTATCTGAGATCAACCAGGGTTCAAAAACATTAAATGGAAAATTCCAGAGAAAAAGAGAAATCACATTCACAAAACTTTGATTACAGTATATTGGCTTTTGTGTGTTCTTTTGTTTTGTTTTGTTTTGAGACAGCGTCTCCCTCTGTCACGGAGGCTGGAGTGCAGTGGCATGATCTCGGCTCACTGCAACCTCCGCCTCCTGGGTTCAAGCAATTCTCCTGTCTCAGCCTCCCAAGTAGCTGGGACTACAGGCGTCTGCCACCATGCCCGGCTAATTTTTGTATTTTTAGTAGAGACGGGTTTCACTATGTTGGTCAGGCTGGTCTCGAACTCCTGACCTCAGGTGATCCACCCACCTCAGCCTCCCAAAGTGCTGGGATTACAGGCGTAGGCCACCGTGCCTGGCCAATTACAGTATATTGTTAATAACTGCTCTATAATATTAGCTGTTATAGTTAATGTCTTACCGTGACTAATTTATAAATTAAATTTTGTCATAGGTATGTATGTATAGGAGAAAACATAGTATATATAGAGTTCAGCATTATCCAAAGTTCAATATTATCCATAGTATATATAGAGTTCAGTATTATCCAAAGTTTCAGACATCCACTGGAGATCATGGAACACAACCACTGTGAATTAAGGGGAGATACTGTAGTTTCTGATCTTTATTGCATTTTGAGTGTATTTAGAGGTCTGCTCCTTGAACCATGCTCGTTTGAGCAGCACCACCCACTGCCCACCCTCTAGAGATAATAAGTAAATAATCAAATATCCAAAATAAGCTTTCCTCTTAGAAATAAGGAGATGAAGAGTGGTAAGCAGCAATGAGCAGTGGCATGGGTGGTACAGTTTGAACTTTAACATTTTGGCTTTCTTCACGAATAGAGATACTGATTCTTTTTCCTCCAAGATGCTCTTCTTTACACTTACACTACTATACTATGTAACTACTATAACTACTATAACTTCTATGATCATCCTTTAGGATTAAAAAAAACTGAAACCATTTATTTCTTCATGACAAGTGAAATGGTAAAAAAAAAAAAAAAAAAAAAAAAAGGAAAATAGATAAAGAAACATTTTACAGTACAAGCAAACACAAGCAGCTCAGGTGAACATCAGAAATGGGGAAGTATCCGGACAATTTTGCAACATGGAAGAAAGTCTTTGAGGTAAGTAATTGAATTAGAGACAGCTAGCATAGCTTTATGAAAGCGATACTTGTGTACCTTACTAGTTGGAATGCTTTAGAGGGCATTACTGCCATAGAAAGAAAATGGAACACAATGGATGTCATATAATTGTTAAAAAGCCATTGAATGTTATTAACAATGAAGATTATTGGCTAAGACTGCATCTATTGTGTAAGGTAAAATAGCTTGTTGGATTAAAAAACTGTTCAAAACCTGCAAAAAGTGAGTGAATGTTAATGGCAATTTTTTTTAAAAACTGAAGAGGGGTTATCAGCAAGGGTGAAAAATTAGCTTTGAAAGCAAATGACTAAAATTGGAAGAATACACACGATCCAACCTCATTACATTGGACTATTGTGGTATCTTCTCTGACACTAGCTACTAAATTTCCAGGTACTTTTAATCGTATTATGTTTACAGTCTTAAAATAAACCCCCTTTCTGAAGAAGGGATGGAAAGGAAGGGCCACGTTTAACAGAATACAATTCAGTGTGTTGACTGTAATTATTGGAGCACAAATTCTTGACTTTTTCAACTTAGCTACTTAAAAAGTACAAACATACCTTTTCTTCTATCTGTAGAGACAACATAGCCAAAAATCAATGCTATCTTACCTATATTATTTACCTGTGTATATACAAACTTGGCTTACAGTAAATTATTAACATGCTATATATCTACAAACAGGTAGGCAAATTTGACACTGCTAAAAGATCTGACTCATCATGGTCTATCAAAAAGACTCCGTCTATAGTATTAATTCCTCTTAGGAAGTTTAGACAAGTCAGAATGACCCAAACTTTTTATTGTATCCAATTCAGTCATAAAAGGTGGGTAGAATCTCCAAATCTTGGGCCAGGTACAGTGGCGCACGCCTGTAATTCCAGCACTTTGGGAAGCCAAGGCGGGCGGATCACCCGAGGTCAGGAGTTTGAAACCAGCCTGGACAACATGGTGAAACCCTGTCTCTACTAAAAATACAAAAATCAGTCGGGTGTGTTGGTGGGCACCTATAATCCCACCTACTTGGGAGGCTGAGACAGGAGAATCACTTGAACCCGAGAGGCGGATGTTGCAGTGAGCCAAGATTCCACCACTGCACTCCAGCCTGGGCAACAGAGTGAGATGCCATCTCAAAAAAAAAAAAAAAAAAAAAAAAAAAAAAAAATCTCCAAACCTGTTTCTTTAATCTTGAGTGTAGTATTTTTAGGATACATAAATCTGTTGTGGCAAAGAGTTTGTTTTGTTTTGATGGCTTATGATGGAAGTCATATTTTCTGCAATCTGTTCTAAGCAACTTTTTTTTTTTTTTTTTTTTCCCGAGATGAGTCTCGCTCTGTCACCTTGGGCTGGAGTGCAGTGGTGTGATCTCCGCTCACTGGAAGCTCCGCCTCCCGGGTTTATGCCATTCTCCTGCCTCAGCCTCCCCAGTAGCTGGGAATACAGGTGCCTGCCACAACACCAAGCTAATTTTTTATATTTTTAGTAGAGATGGGGTTTCACCGTGTTAGCCAGAATGGGCTTGATCTCCTGACTTCGTGATCCGCCCTCCTTGGCCTCCCAAAGTGCTAGGATTACAGGCATGAGCCACCGCACCTGGCCTCTAAGCAACTTTTAAAGAAAAAATAAAACAAAACATAATCAGGGCAGATTCTACAACAAGTAATTGAGTGAAAGTACTATAAGTTACAATCCAATTGTAAATCTGATTGTAAATCAGAAAGTTCTGTAAGTTATAATCTGATTGTAAATCTATGTCATAGTTTAAATTAGATTTTGAAAACTAAAAAACCTTGTGAGACACTATTGAATGCTCAAAATTATGGAGAATTGATATTCATATTGATATGTATATATGCGTTTGCTATTGTCTGTTAATAATGACAGCTGTTACAATAACAAGGAATTGCATAAAATTCATTTGAACACAATGGGTCTGATTCAGCAACTTGGATCTGTTAAGAATATCTTCAGACCGGGCGCGGTGGCTCAAGCCTGTAATCCCAGCACTTTGGGAGGCCGAGACGGGCGGATCACGAGGTCAGGAGATCGAGACCATCCTGGCTAACATGGTGAAACCCCGTCTCTACTAAAAACTACAAAAAACTAGCCGGGCGACGTGGCGGCGCCTGTAGTCCCAGCTACCCGGGAGGCTGAGACAGGAGAATGGCGTGAACCCGGGAGGCGGAGCTTGCAGTGAGCTGAGATCCGGCCACTGCACTCCAGCCTGGGTGACAGAGCGAGACTCCGTCTCAAAAAAAAAAAAAAAAAAAAAAAAAAAAAAAAAAAAAAAAAAAAAAGAATATCTTCAGTAAAGCACTTTATTGTACGTAAACACTACTTTACATTTTGTAGTAAGTATTATATACTCTACTATATATTTTGCTCATTGACCAGTTACATTAGAGAATGGATTTCAGTGACAAAGCTATTAAAATATGGAGAGTATCTTATGTTAAAAGAGTTTAGTGTATCCAGATTGTAGTGGTGGTTACATGAATCTATACGTACATTAAAATATTCACAGAATAGTACACCAAAAGAAGTCCATTTTACTGTATGATGATTCAAATAATAAAATTAACTCTTTTTTTTTTTTTTTTTTTTTTTTTTGCGATGGGTGTCTTCATCACATTGCCCAGGCTGCTTTGCACCACCATAACCAGTCAAAACTAATATTCAAGATGTAACAAATAGCTTAGTTTTTTTAAATGTTTGTGCTGGGCTCTGAAAGATAAAATATAACCTGTGGCATAAAATAAACATTTTTAAAGTTATAAATAATGTTAAGACTATAAATAACAAAAAAAAAATTTTAAAGTATAACCCCCCAAATATCACAAAACAATCTATCACAGATGGAATCTGGGACTCTGAGCTTTTTCAAGGGAGAATTTCAAAGCTAGTAAATCTTTACAACATAAACTTCCTACAACCTCAAAAGATGAGATGGCTTTCCTAGGGTTTACTAGTTGGGAATAAATATTTTGCTCACCAATTAATAAAAATAATTGTAAAATTGTGTTTGCTTCATAGAATAAGAACTGGAAGGAAACTTAAAGAATCATTTGATTATCTTCAGGCAGGTGTAAATAAAGGTATTTAACCAAAGCTTACAAATCTCTTCTCAGAGATCTCCAAACAAAGAGATTCCACAATGGCCACCAATGAACATATTCTCGTGTTTTAGCACTAGGATAGCTAAGCTGGGGATGTGAGTCTGTGTGTTTCTGCCGAAACAGCTCCTATGTTAAGTTCTTTCATCATCTTGGATCTCTCAAGGTATGGAGAACTACTATAAAAATTCCTCTTCTAGAAAATATCCATGCTTTTCAAGACATTAATTGCATTCTCTCTTTAGCCGTTCTTCTTCAAGTTTAACAAACCTACCCTTGATGTGCTATGCTCATAGAGATGACCATAAGACATTTCTATCAAAATAGCTCTTTCTGTTCACTTTGGGTTGTCCACATCCTTTGTGTTTTAAAGAACAGTGACCAAAGTAGGCCCTGTACTCAGCCCAAGTCCCGAGAGTAGAGTGCTGGAGTGCTTCCTGGGCCATGCATACTATGTTTCTCTTTCTTTCTTTTTCTTTCTTTCCCTCTTTCTTTCTTTCTTTGTGCCTGTCTCTTTCTTTCTTTCCAGTCATTTTCTTTCTTCTCTCTTTCTTTCTCTATCTCTCTTTTTCCTTCCTTCCTTCCTTCCTTCCTTTTCTTTGTTTTTAGCATTCTTGGGAGAAGAATGTGTTGTATATACAAACCACATACAAATGGGCCTCATGTAAAACACAAAACCCCGGTAAAGAAGCACATGGTTCTTTAGTTAATTTTTTAGTTAATGATGGAAGTGCATGTAAGAATATAAAAAAGGAGTATCCTCCAGCCAAGGATGTACAAGTAAGTGACTGAAATAAAAAAGAAAACTCCAGGCAGTAGCCAGAGTAGTTACCATTCCCTTTCTATCAACACTAGGGGGGATGTGTAGACCCCTTTCTCTACAGCAGCAGAACAAAATTAAACGAGTTTTATAATTGGCAGACATAACAACTTACAGATGACTACACAATTAAATGAGGAGCCATCTCTGATATTTGTACCATAATAGGAACAGAAATATCTAGACCTGTAGACATAAAGTTGATGAAGACACTTGACATTAAATTTCGAACTTCAAGTAACACCCATAGACCAAGATTTTTTTGTAATTCCTGAGTCAGTCCTGATTCAGAGAAGTGACCAGGTTGGCATAGGCCAACTTTGGATATGAACAGGACCCAAAGGAGGCCCAGCAGAGACCCATAATCAGCTAGTTGATGAGGAGGAAGACCAAACACAGAATCAGAACAAAGGATTCTGTAGTCTTAAGGACAAAAGTGTTTGCCCGCCCATTATTGTGGAAAGGATCCATGCTTCAGGTGAACCCTCATATATTTTTTACTGACTGGCATATTATTCATTCTGTGGTATATTTCATTTCTCTTCACTGAACCTTTTGCAATCTTTAAAAAAATTCCTGCTTATGTACTCATTCTTTATTTTTTTATTTTTTGGTTTTGTAATTTAAAAAATGCAGAACGGTTCACAAATTTGCATATCATTCTCACGCAGGGGCCATACTAATGTTCTCTCTGTTGTTCCAATTTTAGTGTATATGCTGCGGAAGCAAGCACTACATTCCCCTTCATGTGCCTGAACTTAGTGGACACAAGAGAGCTGGCTTCTAAATTCTGTTGCTCAGAGTACATAAAAACAAACAAGGCCTGGCATGGTGGCTCACGCCTGTAATCCCAGCACTTTGGGAGGCCGAGGCGGGCGGATCACGAGGTCAGGAGATCGAGACCATCCTGGCTAACACGCGAAACCCCGTCTCTACTAAAAATACAAAAAAAAATTAGCCAGACGTGGTGGCGGGCGCCTGTAGTCGCAGCTACTCGGGAGGCTGAGGCAGGAGAATCACTTGAATCCGGGAGACGAAGCTTGCAGTGAGCCAAGATCACGCCACTGCACTGCAGCCTGGGCGACAGAGCGAGACTCCGTCTCAAACAAACAAACAAACAAACAAACAAATAATCAGTTTCCCCTGTTACTGTTTGCATGTGCCACCTATTATTTACCCAAGGGTGAGACCTGTTTTGTGAAGAGGAAAAGAAGTTCTGCTCTAGAAACTGTTGAGTGAAGTTTTTGTTTTATATTGCAGGTGGGGGAGGAATGCAGCAGGGAGGTTTCCATGAAATTGGCATTGTCAGTTGCCCAATGCAGAACTTGTGGTAGCTTGAGCTAGTCACTGTTTTAAATTCCTGAAAAAGCCAGGTGTGGTGGCATGCACCTCTAGTTTCAGCTACTTGGGAAGCTGAGGTGGGAGAATGGCTTGAGCCCAGGAGTTCTGTGCTACACCAATCGCATGTTTGCACTAAGTTCAGCATCAATATGGTGACCTCTTGGGAGCAAAAGACCAACAGGTTGCCCAAGGAGGGGTGAACCGGCTCAGGGCAGAAATGAAGCAAGCCAAAACTCCAGTGCTGATCAGTAGTGGGATCACATCTGTGAATAGCCACTGCATTCCAACCTGGACAACATGGTATCTTATTTAAAAAAAAAAAGGAAAAAAAATCCTGGAAAAAATAAACCCTGAAAATTGTGGGCCCATTTCCAGTTTTTCTCCGCTTCCCTGACAAGAGGTATTGGTGCAAAAGAAATAGCAATTTTTGCCATTAAAAGTAATGACAAAACTGCAACTATTTTTGCATCAACCTAATAATATGGGTCCGGGGAGGAAACCAAAGATTAATGCCTCAAATAAAGCAGAAGTCTTGTCATGTAACTGCCCTTCTTAGACTACTTGGGCTGCTATAACAAAATACCATAAACTGGGTAGCTTTAAAACAGCAGAAGTTTATTGCTCACCATTCTGAAGACTGGGAAGTGCAAAATTGAGGCAGATTTGGTGTCTGGTGATGGCCCTGCTTTCTGGTTTGTAGAGGCCACCTTCTTGCTGTGTCCTCACAGCAAGATGGAAGGGGTAAGGGTCTCTCTGGGGTCTCTTTTATAAGGACACTAATCCCATTCATGAGGGCTCCCTCATGAATCACTTCCCAAATCACTTCCCAAAGTCCCCATCTCGTAATAGCATCACCTTAGGGGTTAGGATTTTAACATGAATTTTGGAGGGACACAAACATTCAGATGATAGCACTGCCCAAATGCTAAATGCAAACTCATTGTTGTTCAATGTGTTATTTAAAGGCTGTGCATTATTGCATTATCGTCCCCTTGTCCTCTTTCCTTCTGTAATTTGTCCATATTAGGCTGCTCTATCTTCTGGCAGTTCTCCTCTCCCTTCTCTCTGGGTTTCATTCCCTAACAAGGGCTCTGTGTCTGTCTCCCTGCCCAAACCCATTGGTAACTGTAACTACCACCTTAGTCTTGCCCAGTGGCAATATCTTCACCCATAGATTTAACTGAGGCAAAACTATTACCTGTTAAATAACATTAGCTCTGCAGCATAAACACCTGAGTTAAGAAAAAATTACTAGTACACAAGTCACACATAGTGTTGGGGAATATTAGTTCTAAACATCTGACTTAAGAAGAAATGACTAGGAGACAAGTCATACATAGTGTTGGAGAACACTAGTCCTACAAGACATAAACAGATAAGGCAGATGAGGTCCAAGCCAGTTTCTCTATGGGGAGATGTCTTCCACTTAATATAACTGAATACATTACAAAAGAACGAAAGAAAAGAAGTAAAGGAAGAAAGAAAGAAAAGAAAAAAAAATCCAATAAATCCACACTCAAAAAAAAAAGGAGGCAAACTGGTATGGACAGAACAATTAGGAAAACAACGATAAATTTCACTTTACATGTGCTAGACAAAGGAGTCAATATCACGAAAACTTAACCGTAACAAAATATTTTGCTGAACAGTATTTGGTCCTATATTAAGAAATCAATGTCCATAGACACAAGTTTTAGTTTAAAGAAACTAAAAACTTAAGATGGTCAGATTAAAGATGTCTTTCATTTTCCTCTTTATAAGTTTATGTATTTTTCAAATTATTTGGAAGGAAATTTTGGAATCAAAGAAAATTTAAAAACTGAAAATTCTTTTATGTACTTTTCCTGTTGAATTAGTATTCTGTTTGTGAAATAGGAACGTGATATCCCCAAGCTGCTGTTGATGTCATCCAGTTGTAGCTAACTATGTGCTTATATAATAATTGAAGTGAGGATGAGAAATATATCTTACAGAAAGTGACAATATTATGCCTTTATACTTTGTCAATATGATCCCAAATGTGAAGATATTTGAAAATATCTGTTACTGATTTTTTTTCTTTTCATCTAGATTAACAACACTACAGAGCTATCTATATTTTGGTAGTCACCAAACTTTTAAAAATGTCAATATCATTATACATGTTATCCATTCTCTACACCAGGATTTTTCAACCTTGGAACTATTAACACTTTGGGCCAGACAATTCTCTGTTGTAGGGTGCTGTCCTCTGTAGTGCAGGATGTTTAGCAGCATTCCTGATCTCTACCCAGTAGATGAGAGTTGTGATGACTAAAAACATCTCCAGACATTGCCAAATGTCCCCTGGGGGGACAAAATTGTCCCTGGTTGAGAAACACTGCTGTATAGTGAGTTATTACTATCCAAATATTTTGATTATCTTTTTAACCATTACCTATTACCCCAGCCACATTAATCATGCCATGATTCACATTGATCACAATGATTAAAGAAATTATAGATTTACTATGGTGCTCAGGCACTTACCATTAGGCTATTAGACAAAGTCTGGGAATACACGGAGAAAAAATTCCCATAATTACAAAAAATAAAAGATTACACGGAAAAGCAAAGGTGTTGGCTGTACACTAGGATCAAATGACATTCATTTGTTGAAGTAGTCTGAGTGACTCAAAGACATACAGCAGCTATTATTCACTTAGCTACAACACAGCAAATATTAACACATATTTTGAAAAGGAGAGATGTTGCTTCATGTGACAATACTGATAATATTTAAGAAGAGATGTTAGTGACTCATCAGACACTCAGGCAGTCATGATTTTTCCCCTTAAATGTCACTAATGATTTTTCTTACTGCCTTTTGTATTTAAGCACATGTTCAGTGGCACCCACAATCAAAATTCTATTACAAAATGCAATATCGAATATCTTACTTTTATTTTATTTAAGTAAATATTGTAAATGATCATAGTGAGTAACATAAACAATAAGTATTATTTGTACCACCATTCTTCTAGATTGTAGTGATTTTTATTTCATCACTGTGAATGGTGGATGGTCTTTTGTCTCCTCTAAATATCCCATTCCTCATGGGATAAATTAAAATGACCCATAAGCAAAGTTAAGTTTTAAGCGGATTTTTTTTTTTCAAATAGGCAGCCTTGCCTTTTACTATTATCCTCCAATTTCCTTTTTACATTTTCAAGGATAATATGTGAGTTTTAAAACTTGTTTAATTTAAAATGACTCTTTTTAAAAAAAGAAAACACTGTAGTGGGATGCCGGGATTGCATTCATCCCAGCATGCCCCACCACTGTTCTTTGGATGGCAATCACAGGACCCAGACATCAAGCTGTGGAAGAGATTCTTCCAAGCAACAGCATCTGGCTCTTTGGCAAACTGAACAGGCAGTTGCCCTGGTGGCTTTGGAGTTGCCTCTGGGTCTGTCACAGGGTAAGGCTGCTGATGGAGTGTCTGGATTCTCATCTCCTTTTTCATTTCACTGTCTTTCTCATATACATTTTGAGCATCAAGAGACCCACTCTCTTCCATAAGGCAAATACTGCCCTCCTTAAGCCTGATGAACTTTTAAATAAACCGTGTTGTACTTCCATAAGTATCCCTTTCCATTGCCCACATCTCTTACGGAAGTGTAAAAATAGGCAAGCATTCTGGCATCAGCAACACTAGCATTCTATTTCACACCCCACCTACAGAGAGAATCAGAAATTCAATGCTCTATTCTCAGTCCTGAATATTTTAAGCTTGTATTTTCACCTTCTTTACTCATAATAGATCGTTTTGCCAGTTAAATTTAATAAATTCATATTTATAATATGAATAGCTACCTAATCTCATAAAACTTTTTTTTCATTCTTGGGATCACATAATCTAAGCTGGTAAGGTGGTATAAAGACTGTAGGAGCTTAGTTTGAAGAATTTATGGCACTTTAAAATCATAAGTGCAGTCCTTGGAACAAACAAACACCTTGAATACCAGAATCAGCAGCTCCAGAACAAAGGGGCTCTCATACCTTCTTAGCTGTGAAGGAAATTAAAAAGACCAAATTTGAAAAATAAAGAATGAGTTTTTAGAGGTTTGGGGATTAAAAAAAAATTCCTCAACCTGCTGAATAATTTGCATGAAAACTATTAATCAATATGGCTTCTCTACAGACCACAGGCTATGCACGGGCACTATTACCCACAATTCATACCCAAAAGGTAAAGTACTATTGGTGAGGATGTGGCTCAAAGTCTCTAGCGTGTCCAAACACACACTAGATCAGTAGGACTGATTTGTAAGAGGTAGCATTTAATTCTTCCTGTGAGAATTCTTCAGAAAAAAAGAAACCGTCATGCACTGGCCACCTCATGGAGACTCAGTTTTCATCTGTTATTTGATCAGCACATTCAATAACTCCATCAATAACCTATGAAAACTTCCATGAAAACTTCTGTGTTATGAATGGAAAGTGAATAAAATAGAGAGGGGGAGAATTTTTGTAAGAAAGACTACATTTGAGTGTAAGTTGTTACTCAAAAAATCCTAAATTCGAGGGGAATTTAAACCCATTAATTTCTAGGACTGACAAGCAGTTGAAGCTAAAATGGACAAAAATAAATAACAGTAACTACTTCTAGCCCAGAAAGGGGGTTTTAAAAAGTAAATTGTATTTGTAATTAATTAATGCTTGCTTTTACATTCTGTTTGAAATAAGATAAGAATGTAATGATGGCATATATGCATATATGGTCTCTATCTTTTAGCGATGAACTAAAAGAATATAGAATTAAATCTAAAGTTTGTTTTTATTCCTAACAAAAAATTATTTTTTACTGAGGAGCACATATTCTAAACACATAATAAATCATACACTCAGCTGCCTTCTGATTTTATTTTTTAGAAGCAAATTAGATTTGAACATTAAAAGTCATATACTTTTGTCAGTTCATGCAAACAATTCCTACAGCTTTCCCTGGGAACATTGCTATGGATGAGCAGTACAAGTCCTTACAACTTAGAGCAAATCTCTCCAGGCTTAATTTTCGGCCAGAAGAGAGCAATGAAAACTTTTAGATCAAATGTTTATTATTACTATTCGATTATTTGAAATGAGAAAAATACAAACCTCTAGACATAATCAATTCCTGACAATTGCCTACTACGTAGTAGGCGCCCAGATATGCTTGTTGAATGCATACACGAATGAATGAATGAATGTGAGTTCATGTTACAATAAACTTTTGAAAAAGTACTTATGCTCTGGAGACATTCTGGCTTGATAATCACAAATCTTTAGATAAATCAGAGACTTCAATAAATATTTTTGCACGTGAAAAAAACAAATTTATCCATCCCACCATGTGTGCACCAATTGGTTAATAAACCAAATTGATCAAAATGTGCAATTGGATTTAAGAATATATGGTCTAATGTAAAATGTTGTT
Source organism: Rhinopithecus roxellana (assembly GCF_007565055.1). Classification (NCBI taxonomy): domain Eukaryota; kingdom Metazoa; phylum Chordata; class Mammalia; order Primates; family Cercopithecidae; genus Rhinopithecus; species Rhinopithecus roxellana. Next base: position 13,191,494 of record NC_044553.1, on the reverse strand, counting down.
TGCTTTTACTGAAATGTTTTCATTAAGACTCTAGACTTGACTGAAGTTATATTTACCCTATGCCAACTACCAGGATATTAAAAATATTTCTTGATGATAATGAAATTGTTTGGTTTCCCTCCAATTCCTTGGTGAATATCTCATGTTTACAGAATATCTTTTTGTTAGAGAAAGACTTCAACCACTTCAACCACTACTTCTGGTTTTTGGTTAAAACAGTAGGAAAAGGTCAGAGTAGACTTAAGCCCAAGATTCTGTTGATACTCAAGATCTATACCCCATGCCTGTTTCTTCTGACACATTTTGCTTATCTGACACATTTTGTCCATCAAATACAAGAGAGCATAATCAAAAGGGTTACTGCTTTTCCAGTAACCCAGAATACACCATCTACACGTGGGGTGATCTGTGTGTCCCTTAAGTGATGGCTTTAATCATCATATTTGGGAGCTAAGTATTGGAAGCAATGATATCTTTGACTTTTTGCATGTTCATTGGTTGAATAAGCTGCCAGGAAACTGCCATTTAGGCTAAGAGTTACTGTCTGTGGTTGAACTCACTTAAATGGTATTCAATAAATGATTAGGAATGTCATTATTGAGTGGCTATGCAAAGTCAGACACTTGTTAATAAAGATGCCTCCAAGCATCCATAGGTTAAATGCTAAGAAACAGATTCACAAATGGAAGCAAGTCTCTTTTTGCTCTTATGTTGTTGGGCAAGTAAGACATCTAGACTTCAAGCTATCCCTAGGAGACCTGGTGTCCTCCTTACTCCAGCTGACACACATGGCCTCACCAAAAGCAGAAACCAGAGCTTGGTTGATAAATAGTAACTGAGTACTTCAACGTTTGCAATCTGAAAAAGGCATTTAAAATGAACAGGTGAAACTCTAGATCCATCATGCAAGGAGGCTTATCTAACATTGATGGAAAGCTGCAAAGAAGGCGAGAAGATTCCTAAACCACACCAAGTAGCTGATAGTTGACTCTCACCAAAGGGAGGTTACAATGTTCTAGAGACTCACCTGCCCTAAGGGAGGAAGAGCAGGTACCTGGGGTTTCGTGGATATCTCCAGGCCTGCTTGTCTTCAGAGTCTTGAAGAGGCTACCTAGCCCGTGGGCAAAATCACAAAAGTGGCAAGTCTATAGGAAGTCTGTAGATAAATCGATGGAAGCAGGGAAGGAAGTGGGGTATGCTTGATTGAGGGAAAACAGAGCTGGCCCCAGGATACTGACGGCTGCAGAAGGAAGCGTGCATTTGTGGAAGGAGCTTTCCTGTGAGGCTATGCCTCAAGGGAGGGGAGTGTATTCAGTTGGCCTTGGAGGACAGGGTCCTTCCTCCTCCACGAGGCTGGATGTGTGCAGGTGTCCGCAGGTCAGCCGCCAAAGCGACTACCTGCTCTTCTCTCTTCTCTCCTAGACACTTCCGACGGACTCAGACCCCAGCAATATCTCTCCCTCGCACTGCGCTTGGCTGATCAAAGCGAGAAGCTTTGCGAACTCCCCAGAGGGTGCACGCTCCCCATCTAATCTTTGGTGAAGAGAAGCGACGGCCTGGTCACAGTGCGCCTGTCAGCCTGCAGCCGGCCCTGGCTCACACTGGGGCGGGTTGTGGGGGATACTGATGGGGGCGCCTCTTTCCCTGGCTGTCTGAGCCTTAGCTGGGAGACTGTGCTGGGGAAGAGGCAGGGGCAGAGCCAGTTCCGAGGGGTTTAGGATGCCAAGCAAGAAGGGCCTACCCTTTCGCGAACATCGAAGCACTTCGTGGAGACCAAACAGAGTTTGCCCCTTCCCCAAGCTGTAACGGCCCCGGGGGTCTTGGGACTGCGGAAGAAAACCGCGTCCTCGAGTCCTGGCGCCCGGGAAGGCCAGCAGTCTCAAGGACCAGGCCCGGCACCAAGGACTGCCACTCCTTCCGTGCCGAGGGCGGGATCCCGGGGGTCCACCAGTCCCACGCTGTCTCCCCTAGCTCGGCGCCCTAGGTCCGAGGCGGCCGGCGTGAGGTCTCAGCTGGCCGCACCTCGCCCAAAAAGGGAAAAGACCAGAGGCCGCCGACGTCTCCTCCCAGTCAGAAGTTGGGACGCACTAGGGTGTAGAAAGGTCGGGATGTTCCCCCACCCCAAACCCACACGCGCTTGCGAGCACACACGCAGACACAGAGACACGCGCGCGCGCACACGCACACACGTAAGCTTTGCTCCCCGGGCCTGAGAGCCGGAGAGGGGGCGCTTTGGAAAACTTGGCTGATTCGCGGGATGACCATGTGCGCTCACGACTGTACCCGCCAAACATAATCTTAATTTTACAAGATGTTTTTCCCTATAACTTTTCTGCAAATGAGTCAGAACAGAACCCAGTTTCCGAGGCAGCCCAGTCTGGTTTGCTAAATATCTCAAAATGTACCAGGTGGTTCTAAGCTTCCAAATCCTCCATCGAGCGGGGGCCGCAGCCGCCCTCACCCGGCTCCGCGCGCGCAAACGGAAGGGTGCGAGGTTTGCGCAGAGAGCCAGGCAGCCCGGGCGCCTCCAGCGGGGCGGCGCAGCTCGAGACCCGGCGACCCGCCGGCAGGGGCGTCCAGTCCCGCGCCGCACTTGCCAGAAAATAGCCCGCCTGACCACAGCCGGCCCTGGCGCTTGCACATTAAGAAACTCAAATTAAGAAGTGGGTGAATTGGGAAAGGAGGGAGCCGGGGGAGTTTGCACCGTGTATCTCAGGTATGAGCACTTTTCCCTGACATTGATGCAACTGCATTAGAGTTAATGGCAGCAGCCTGCTTCTCATTATTAATTGTCTTTGTGTTTGGATAAAGTATGTAATCTTCTTCTCAACCACACCATTAAAATAGGTTGCCTTTTCAATTAAGAACTGTCGTGAGCACAGCAGTCAATTTTCCTAATGAAGATGCATTATATTTTCACTTTTTTTTAAATAATGGAAAATCCCAGGTTTTCATTAGACACGATTACAGAGAAATACAAGAGGGCTTCTCTAAAATTCACGCGGTCATGTAGTGCATTAAACGCCAGGCTTTTAAATAAATTGAAATTTCTGCAGATAAAAGAAAAGCATGGCTATCAAATATGTTGAAACACGCTTCATTCAGATTTTTAAAAGCAAACATGATGAGTTCATTTTTCCAAATGCACTTAACAGATACAACAGTTTTTAAAAGTATAGTGACTGCCTGAAAATTCACCATAAACTTTTTTTTTGGGGGGGGGGTCCCTTCTAGTTGACGGATGATCTGCAGATCTTAAACTAAGCGGTGAATGTTGGAAATGCACTATGCACATTTAGATAATGTTCGGCCTTTGAACAAATGCCTCAGATTAATCATTCAGCAGCACAAACGGTCTGGACTGTGCACCTACAATTAGTTTTTATTTGTTTGTTTGTTTATTTGCTTTCTTCCTTGCTTTCATTTTCTTTTCTTTTCTCTTTTAAGACAAATTGAAAGCCAGTGACGCTGGTAGAACTGTTTAAAATTCTATACCTTCGAGATAAGCAACTTTCCAATTGTTGCAAAAAAATTAAAAATTGCAAAATTCTAATTTTGAAGTTTTAAAATTGGTCAGAAATATTCATTCCTGAATCCGAAAATGGAAAGTTTGCATTCATGAACAAAAATGAAAAAGTGTGTGTTATTTATTCTCTAACCTTGGGAATCTGGGACCATGTAGTGAAAGGGATCTGTCAAGATTTCTGGGTATTTTGTTAATAAAAAATTAAGGTTGCTATCTTTTGCGTATGAAATACTGTTTCGGGTGAACAATTTCTGTCTTTTTCTTTCTCCATTCAATGTGAATACTCTCATAGGAGCCACATTAGGGAATACTGTTTGAGAGAAAAATAAATCAAATTCTTCTAAGTTGAAAAAAATAAAGTTCCCAACAACCGCCAGATTTTTCTTTGTAAGGCAACATCAGTTGGTTTCTTGTAGACATGATCTTTTCCAGGTTTGAGGTGTATGTTTTTTAAAAATTGAACTCTTTTTTTTTTTTAATCAACCAGCCCCTTAAAATGATCTGCAAAGGGAGGGAAATTAGATTTTCGATTAAAACCTTATCCCATCTCGAAGGATTACTTTATATTGATTCTTAAATATGGCTACAATTGATGGACTCTAATTAAAAATCCAAAGGAAAAGTCTGTCGTGCCCATATAAAAGAAGCTTTTCATATACAGGAAATAAAGCTTGTAAAAGGTTACAAATAAAAGATTAGAGATTTATCCAAACTAGTTTAAAGCTTCACTGTGGTTTTCTTTTCTTCTTTTTTTCCTTTCTTACAAAACCATTCCTGGGTCTTTTTTTCCCCAGTTTTAAATGAAGTTTGCAAACAGGCAAGATATTGGACTGTAATGGTTGTTTTATATCAGCTCTGTAAGCTCAAGGCTGCTGCCTGCAGTAGAATTGATTTCAAGGAAACTTCAGGACCAGGAGATGAAAATTATGTAAACTGACAGCTACCACCCTTCATCAATCCATCCACATTCCCATCCACACCCTCCTAACACACACACACACACACACACACACACACATACACATACACATACACAGACTTGCCTCACACTTCTCTCTGTCTCACATCCACACATGTCCTTCCTATCCCTCACCATAACCTTACTCTGCACACACCCTTGGTCCCCACACTCTCAGGGACAGAGGCACAGCTCCCGGCTCACACTCTGCTCATAAATGTCTCACAGCCCCACATCTCGCACTTGTCACACAATCTTAATCCGTTTCATTCCGGAACAACATGGTCCTCTTTTCCTCTTTTTCACATTTGGAGTTTGTCTCCCTACTCTTTTATTGAGACAGCCCAATCCTATCTTTGAAGTTATTTCTTTCTCCCTTACCTCTTTTTTGAGGCAACCACAGTGCAGGGAGTGAGAGACCCAAGCTTAATTTATAAGTGATTTGCTGCCTTATTTTTTCCCCTACATTCTGTCTGCATTTCCAATCTTAAATCCTTATTTAAAAAATTATGGTTAGTCTCATCAAAGTTTATAATAAAGACATATCTAAAAACCTAATGAAAAAATGACTTCTTTCTAGGTATTATGGTGCTTCTAAGGCAAAATGTAGTCCCTCACTGTCCACTGAATTGCTGAAAAGATTGGAAATTAATGTTCATATTTCTGAAGTCAGTGTTAAGGAAGTCTAACTGGCTCCTTTCCCTCAAGAGGCTATGTTCTCACGGAATATGGGTTTTGTTCTTCTTTTTTAATTAGCCTGGAAGAATCCTGGGATGTCTTCTCTCCCCTCCCCCTCCCCCACACCCCACCCCCACCAAAGTTAATAAACTTGGAGGAAAGTTTGGAATATTTTAAACTGGCCTGGCTTGTGCGGTGGAGAAAGTGAGCCTAGTTAGTGCCACGCATGAATCTTGATTTCAAAATATGAGTATCAGACATATTCTGGAAACTGCACACAAGCTCTGGCAAATAATTTGATTCCCTTCGTATTGGTTTTCTTAATTTAGCTTCTGAATGCTTATATCTCATATGCATAGCAAAATAATTGTGCAAGTGGCAATTAAAAACCATCCACTTGTTAATGAAAATTATCTAAAAACACAAAGCATGCTACCATAAGTCAGATTCATAGAAAAAAAATGTTGAAGACACAGGACACAGAAAAAAAAAGTTAAACACAGAAATACAATGAACAGATAGTAAATTGGAAGTTCAAGAACTTACTGAAAATCAAGAGTTAGACTTTTCATCCAAAGAGTCTTTTTCTCCCACCAAGCATCTAAGGTTTTCAGTAAAATAGCCCAACCCCCTTCCCCCAAAGCCAGTGGCTTTTGTCCTGACCTAGAATAGGGTTTGTGGGGACTGTACCTGAGCCGGACTGTCTGCAATTTCCAAATTGACAAGAAGAGACTGGAAGATAAAGAGCATGTTCTTACAGATGAAGAACAATTTTGCAACTTTTCCAGGCGACACCCAGGAGAAAGCTTGCCTGCTACCAACTGCTGCAGAGTCTGGGCAGAATTCCTCTAGAAAGAAAAAGAAAGTCTTTCCCCCCCCTCCCTGTCTGCCTCTCTCTGTCTCTAGTTCTCTTTCTCCTCTGTGTCTCTCTCTCTCTCTCAGATCCAATCTTTTAAGAGCTTCAGCACATTGCTAAGCTAAAGGGAAATTCTCTTTGATAAAGCAGTGTTTCCAGCTTCTGGGTTTTAAAACCTAAATCTATATTCAAATCTGGCTGAAGGTGTGTTCTGGGATTTATGAAAGCCTCTTAAAGGGGTAAATTTACCAAACCGTGACAAAATCATCACAATCTTACTTTAGACATCTGAAGTGGATGAGAATTTTAAAGAGACCCTTGTTTATTTAACACTGTCCATTTCCAACTCGTAGTTTATTGGCCCGGTATTTCTGCGAAGTTATTAGACTAGAGTGCAAAGGAGAAGCGGGAGCTGTCTGCTGCCGGCCGCTGGAAGGGCAAAACCCTCTCACGCCCCACCACGCATAAATCTGCCCCTGTCAAATAGAACAGGGGGATTTTTAGGGAGATTCAGCTGCCCTCGCCATCTGGGAGGACATTGCAAACCTCTACATCGGGCTTGAAAGGTTTCCCTGGACACTGAACCCTACAGCAGATGGATCTCCCAGCCCAAAATGGTTTACTTGGTGGAGCTCACAAGAGCGTGTTCTGATATTTCTCCATCCCACCCTATGCTCACTGTCCCCGAGGCCTCCCTCCGGCCTTCCCCTCTGCCAGATCCACAACGTTCATTTTTCTTCTTCGGCTCTTTTATGCTTTAAGCATCATTGTGATCAAACTGGGGGAAATGTTGTCTTTTCTAGGGGTAGGAAGGAGACTCTGCTTCAGGCGATCGGGGTGGATTTGCCTTTCCTTCATCGAAAGCATCGTGACTCTGACCAAGGGCACCCAACCAGTGCCTCCGACAGCCAGCGCCAAGAGGGTCATAACGCCTGGGGCGTTGGTACCCCCTCCCCACCACCATCCCCATTAAAGGCTTCGGGGGCGGTCGCCAGGTATTTCAGTACAGTGGGGGTGGGGTGAGAAAAAAAAGGTCCGTACTCACCCTCCCCCCCCCCGCCCGGGCCCCTAGAAAGTCTTGACTCCTGGGAACGTGACAGCCAGCGGGTCTCCGGACTGGAGCTGTTGTTGCAGAGGGCCGGGAAGGAGCTGGGCGGGCCCCGGGCCCCTCGGGGGCTCGAGGGGCCGCCAGGGCCCAAAGCTCTAGAGACACCTGTGACGGGGGCCGCGGCCGCGGAGTCCTCAGCCCCAGGCCGAGCAGGAGCCGGAGCCCAGCCCGGCTGCTGAGGGCTTGCTGCCTCGTGCGCACTCCCGTAATTCGTTAATTGCTGTAAATCCCAAGGACGGCCACATTTGATTACACATACAGTATAAGAACCGACAACAAAGCGACGAATTAATTACCAACTTCATTAACATAGGTCCCCAAATTAAAAGCAGCGAGCTGTTTCTTTGGGCTCACTAGCCGTGGTGGTGATGGTAGTTGGTGGTGGGTGGGTGGCGGGGGGTGGGGTATTTAGGAAGAGATTTTATTTTTCTTTTCCTGCACTGGGTGTTGTGAAGGAAGAGCTGTCTTCTGCTCCCACCCCCACCCCCCTTATTCACACACACTCAGCAGTTCCACTAGCCACCCCCCACCCCATACTCCGCCCCGTCTGTTTTTGCTTTTCTAGGGACTCGGATCCGTTTGAAACCTGTCCGGTCCCTGCTCTCTATGCCAGGCAAAAAAGTTGGGCTAGGGATCGCACTCTCCAGCTCGGGTCCCCAGGTCCCATCACTTCCCAGTCTCCCGGCTCTCAGCCCGGGGCTCGGGCGGCGCCAGCCCAGTTAGCTCCAGGCCTCGCAGTGTCGGGCGTTTGGTGGCGTTTGTTCTAACACAGAAGCTGTTTCCAACGGGAGCCTCCCTCGCTCGCTCCCTTTCCCAATATCTTGTCGACCTCACACTCGCATCCTCGAGGCCCGATGTGGCCCCAGCTACTTCCCCTAAATGGGCCCTGGGATTAGATTCCGGGGTTCATGTTCCCTGCAGTCTGTTGTGGGCTTCTCAATTCCAAAAAAACCCCAGGTGCCTACCAGAAGCCCGGGTCTCTCACTCGGGGATCATTTATTTTATATGTGTAAGGATATTTATAAGGGCTTAGGGAATAGAGAAGACACTGAGTTTTAGAAAATAGTTTGTTCTTGGACTTGTGTATCTTTCTGTCTCTGTTTTCTGTACATGCTCACATCGCACTCCCAGACCTCCCTCCTTTACCCTTTCTGGCAGTCAGCGTGTTCTGGCCCTGTTTGAGACGGTATAGTCGTGTTTTTGAGTTTCAGTCTGACTTGCTTTCTGCCTGTCATCCACACACTTATTGCTGGGGTTGAATGTGATAACCCAGTCAATCCCTATCCCTCGCCCTTCTCCAGCATTTACTTAAATATTTTTATCTTCCATCTTCCATTGCATGGGTTTCCTTTCTTCCCTTCCCTAAAAACAAAAAACAAAAAGAACGAGGGGAAAGGAAATTACGGAGTAAAAGAAGCAGGGGAAAAGAGGGTAAGAGAAGAACTCCCTGTCCATCACTTTAATTATACAATTAGTTCACATGCTCCGGCCCATAATGTGTATTTTAAGCAAAGCTCAGTGTCTTTAAAGAACATTCTGGTAATGTCGGAGGCCTGGATTTGTTGCCTGCTCGTCCCCCCGTGCAGCAGCGGCCTGTTTTCCTCCCCCTGTTGTGTGTTTTTATTATTTTCCCTCTGGCTTAGATGTGTCAATCATTCTCTCCCTGCCATTGGTTGGAGAGTTTGCGTCAAAAAGTTGCCAGAGAGGCGCTTTCTCAGCAAATCTCCCTGAGAGCGGGACCGACCTCAGCTCCAACTCAGCCTCTACTGTGATTAAAAATAAAAATTGCTAGAGCAGCCCTCACTCACCACATCTACTTTGTATGTATTGCAGAGGGGCCCACGCGTGTTTAGAACTCTAGCCTCCTGCCTCATTTTCTGTTCTTTAAAAAAAAATTTTTTTTTTTGGTTGTGTTTGACTTTTCATGGAAGGGTGAAGACTGCAAGGTTTCTAACTCAATACTCTTGATTTCTTTTAGGATAGCTGGCTATTTGGAATTTAAAGGATATTTGACTTTTTCTAACCTCCCATGAGGCTGTAAGGTAAGTGTCCGTCTGTCTTGTCTATATCCATACGTACGTGTCCCCGAGTCTGTCGGCCATCACCCAGTACCTCCAATAGACCGACCGATGCCCCTCTGCGAACGTGGAGTTCTGTAGGCGGATGTATTTTTTTCTCTTACAAATTTTGAGGTGTAATAACGATCGTTGCAAAAAGAAAAACGTGATCTAGAGATGAGAACGGTAGTGAGAGAGAGGCAGAGAGCGTGCTCCTGGGGGTCGTCGCTTCTGCAAAACGTCGTCGCAACGCTGCGAGTGTAATCTGGGATGTTTTGGAAGGTTGTGTTTGTGGTTTTGTTTTTGTCAACGCCGTTCTAGGCTTCTCCCCGCGATCTTTGCGTTTTGGCCCCCAGATCGGGTTGGGGTCGTCTGGATGGATCCCAGGGACCTTTTCAGAGTCCGAGACAAAAAGATGCAAATGTAACTAGATGGATGGATTGAAACAACAATAATAAAAAGCCAGCGCCTTCTTGGGCCCGCGCGCCGGAAGCCCGGTTCGCTTGCCGGTCGGCCTGGGCCGGGGGGCCGCCGCTCGAGCCCCTGTCTGCCCCTGATGAATGTGAGCGGAAACCGGAGCGGATAACCGAGGAGGCTGGGAGCGCTGGCTTCTCGTTGCTCCGGCGCTCACTGCTTGCTCTCTTTGGCCTCCTCTCCCTCAGCCTAGCACAGCTCGGTTCTCTGTTTCTCCCAAACGCTTCCAGATCTCCTTTTTGTGTTTAAATACCCACCACACCCCAAAATGCAAACCACCCTGGGTTGTAATTACGCAGCCTCCCAACCGCAGGTTGTCGGGGTCCCCGACCCTGGTCACGAGGCCGAGCGAACGTGAAGAGTGGTTTTTCAACTTGACTGTGCCGTGTACGGTTCGCGGCCAGCCCCACGTAGCCCTCTGCGCGCACCTGGAGCTGGCAGAAGTGGCAGCGAGTGGCCCCTGCTCTGCCCGAGGCCGCGGCCAGGCCAGGGACCGGAATCCTCCCGCTGGGACCGCGGCCCCTCAGCTATTCTCTGGCGGGGAGCCACAGGGCTCGCCCGCGCGCTCGCGCACCCCCTTCCCAGGCTCGGGGACAATAAGGTGTTGTGGGTCGGGGCCAGGCGGGGGCCGAGGGGTTCGCCGAGGCCCAACCTGTGCCCTGGGTCGGCCCAGTGAGAACCACCCGAAGGTCCCTGCCAGATCCAGGCGCGGGCGACGGGTCGCGCTGCAAACTCCTAAGAAGTCTTCGCGTTGCTGCGTTCAAGTGACTCTTGAAATCGATGCCCGATTTCGGGACACATTTTTGGAAACCCAAGTCCTCTGTCAGGATTCCATCGTGTTGGCTTTTGCCTCCTACACAGACGAAATGGTGCGCGGGGAGCGAAGGCCGAGCGGCGCTGACCCTGCGGTGGTGGATTGCTTGGGGAGGAGAAGGTGAAGAGGCTCCTAGAAATTATCCGCCCCCGCCCCCCCATTCTAGAGCTTCGGCGGTCAGGATTTCTCCTGCTCAGCTTGGGACTTTTTCCAGGCACAAAAGTTATTAGCAACAGAGAGGGGAGTAGGAGAGGAAACTCCTCCCCCCAGAGTAAGGTAGACACCCAGACCTCAGCGCTAACACCAGGGCTTTCTCCCAACGATAATTAATAGTCAAGGCCAACCCTTTTGGCACGTTTCTTCCTCCCTCCCTCGCGGGTGGCAGAGTTATTTGATTCCCCGAGACCAGAAACTTTCACTCGAGTTCGCCGGAGAGAGGCCAGGGCCGGCCGTTTTCCGCGGTGCCCTCCCGTCTCCTTTTTCTTTCTTTCCTCCTCTTCGTCGTCCTCCCAGCCGCAGGCCAGTCGCCAGTCCGCGTAGTTTTGTTTCCTTTCCATCATGCAGAAAATTAATCAGCCCGGACGAGAAGCAGAGCGGAGCATGGCGGCCTGTAATTAAGGGACGTGTGCCCCTCGGATTATCTCGTTAGTTTATCAAGAAAACATTTATTATAATTAATTCTCGGACGAGGTAATTATTGTTGAGCGAGGACACAGCAACTGGTAGATGCGCTTCTTGGAAGAAAAAAAACAAGGCGGGGGGGAGGGGGAAGCGACAGATTGCACGAATTGACCGTTAGATATAAGGCTGCGCGGGCGACGCGGGCAGTGGAGCGGGACCTCGGGCGCCAGGCCTGCGGGGCTGCCGGGCTGCCGGGCAGGGACGCGGGACCCAGGCACTCGCGCCTGGAGGTGCGGTCGCCGATCGGCTGCCGGGACTCGCCGCGCGACCGCGGCCAGCTTCTAGGTATGAGTTCTCCAGAGGTCACCTCGTGAGCAGTCATAGTGAGGCGTGGATTTTTGAAAAGTCATTTCTTTTCCCCCTTCTGGACCCCGCTGCGAGATTGGAAAAGGGCTTTGAAAGTTAGATTGAAGGGCCCATGCCTTCTATGCAGAGTGCATACTAGGCCAGTTGTGGAGAGAATCTCTTAGTTTTGGTTTTTGGTTTTCCTCTTTTCCTTTTAAAGGTGGATCCAGAAATAAAAATGAAAATAGTCTATTCCGAGAATTTTAGCCATTGTGCAATGGTAAGAGCAAAGGAGCCCCTGGAAGGATCTCGGCCCTGGTGCTTTCTGCGTGTTACTGCTTTTTATGTTGGAATGTGCTACTTTATTGTGTGATGTGTCAGGCATTTCTAATTTGGTGAGAGCTCGACATGTAAGAACATTTCCATATTTCTCAAGGGTACACCTGACATGATTTTACGATTCTCTATAGTACTGTAGTTCAGAACTTTGCAAGGTAGTACGATTAAACAAAAAATCTCCAATCTCCGGTATAGACGCTGTTTAAACACATATACAACTGTATTTTAAAGCAGTCGTATATGTGTTTAAACAGCCTCTAAGCTGAAGGTTTTTGTTTATTTTCCCAGCCTCCAAAGAACAGCATTTTGAAAAGAAAAGACAATGCAAAAACATGAAGTCTGTATTGTAGGAGTAACTAAATTAGTTTTACTGAGGATAATACAAACTCCTTCAAGAAAGACATTTATAAAATTACATTAAATTAGATCTTGGGGTAGAAAAGTGTGACTTTTGTGCTCTGAATTTAAATCAGAAAGAAGTTACAGTTACTGAGTTTCATTTATGGACTTTTGTGTCTTGCTGTCTTAAGCAACGTAAATATGAAAACGCGGAGTCCTTTAAACTCAGTAAGACCTTTATCTTGTATCCGCCATTTTGAAGCAATCTGTCATGGTATCAAAGTTTCAAAGTAGAGATCCTTGCATATAAGTGCCACATTTTAGGAAAATAAAGGCCAGACTTGCAAACTGCCAGTCCATATTAACATCTACTTTGAATCTCTTTGCTGGGGTGCGTGGGTGGGGGGGGTGTAACACAGCTGAAGAAAGTAAATAACTTTTCTTTTTCTTCCTTTCTTTTCCCCCTGGAGCTCTTTTTCTTATAGGATTGTAGGAAACTTGAAAGGTAGGGAGAAATTCTAGTAGTTTCACAACTTTGGGTGTTTGTGTATCTACTTTCTTCAAAACTAAAATGTGCAAAAGGCAGTTAGAGTTAACAGGAAGCTCTGCTGCAGCTGCGGAAGACCCAAATGTCTGAAAATTTGCCTCCCGCAGGATCTGCAGCCTCCACACATCAAAATCAACATGGAAGCAGCTTGCACTACAAATGTGGGGTCCCGTCATTATCTGATTGGTGGGATTCTAACTTTACTTCACAATTTCTGGCAAGCCCTGTGCCAATCTTGAAGACTTTTTTGCAATATGTTTAAATATTTGATGGGTGTCTATTAAAAGTTAAATACTTGTTTGTTTAGCTTTCATTCCTTAGACACATATAATCAAGGTTCTCCAAAACCCTAATAAATCTGTTACTTACCTCGAAATCTAATTACCCAGACTACTAATTAGGTGAAAATGATTACCGGAAATGACTTCAAATGTGGAATAATAGTGGTTGAGCGGTTTTTCCAAGTTTGTCGTTTAGTAAGTTGGTATTTTAGATGTTAAACGCACTGACATTTTAGGTTCGCAGCAGTTGAAAGTGGTAAAAAGCTAAGGTAATTAAAATCTCTGCCATGGAAAGGCAACAGTCTGGGGAGAGGTAGATTTCTTGAATTGTTTCTTTGTTTCTCACCAATGGGCTTTGTTATCAGCATTATTTATTTAGCCAAAGAGTTCTTTGTCTCTGCAAATGGCCCCAATCAAGTTTTGTTTGAGACAATTAGCTAGTGCCAGCCAATGAGTCCTATGCAAATGTAGGGATAGGAATGCAATGTGTGCATTTGAAGGCGTGGGGTTTTGTTCTTGGGGAAGGCAGATTGTAATTGCTTTCTTCGGGTACTTTTTTTTTTAACTTTAGGGTGGGGGTGGGGAAGACAGGTTTATCTGGTCTCCCTCCATCCCCTCTAGTTCCAGAGCAGCTGGGGGTGGGGGTGGGGATGGGGGTGGGGGGAGTGTCTGCAAGTCCTTTAAAAGCCTCTGCCTCGCCTAGCCCGAGCTCTTTTTAAGTTAGTGGTGAAACGTGGAAGAACTGCTGCCTCCGAAGCAGTAAACCAGCCCCTCTGTTTGTTTGTTTGCTTTGCCCTTAGTTCCACTGCTCCAAACCCACCCACCAAGGACTCTGAACCTGTCCACCCCGGGCGCATCAAGATCTTCCAGCTGGGTACCCCCGATTTGGGCCGACTTTGCACCTCCAAACAACCTTAGCATGATGTCTTATCTTAAGCAACCGCCTTACGCAGTCAATGGGCTGAGTCTGACCACTTCGGGTATGGACTTGCTGCACCCCTCCGTGGGCTACCCGGGTAAGTGAGCCCTGCTGCACTCCCGCAACCCCCTTCCCCACGCCCATCCTCCGGGGATGCAACACCCTGTTCCCATGGAACACAGGGGTTGGCAGTCACACTGTCCCCACCCAGCTTCAGGGTAGGTCTCCACTAGGTTTGCCTTCTGAGGGGGGCATTTACTCACCAAGCAGAGAACAGGGGTTGGGAGAAGTGAGTAGGTGGGTCTGCAACAGTTACAATCACATCACTTTATTCTTAATTCAAGTAAATAAGGATCGGCATCAGAGTGGGATGAGGAAGGTTACTGTCCTTGTCATTTGGGCAAAAGACCCCTGCCCATATCTCAATGCCCAGTTCCTCAGAAGTGTCCTCTTGGAGAAGCCGAGTTTTCTCTCCGTAAGTCCTTAGCACCCTCGGGCTTTGCAGTTGTTCCCTCCATGCCCGGGCCTTCCCCTATGACCTCCAGAGCCTGCTTTAATCCCAAGAGGCGTGACTTCCTCCAAATGAGGGTGCTTTCCTTTCCGATCAGATCTGTTTAAAATCCTCCCAGAAGGAGAAGTATGAACTATGTCCCCATTTTAAAGATGGAGGAACAAAGGCCCGAGGTGTGCTAAAAACCATGGGAACAGGATCCAGATTTCCCCCATCAATTCGAGCTGCCAGTCTGTCCTCGCAGATCCTTTGACTTCATGGAATAGCCTTTTTGTGTTGTGGTTTGGGGGTTGATCTTGGAGAAGTTTTGTTTGTGTGTGTGTTTTAAAAAATGTTTCATTTGTTAACTTTCCAAGTGATGCTCTGATTGGAGCAATCCCAACACCAAGACGAGTGGGGAAAGAAGCAGTGTGTGTCCTGGGTCCCCGGGGAGCAAGGCTGGGGAGACGGTGGGGAGAGCATTGGTAGGCTCCCAGTTGAAGGGCTGTGAGGAACGGGGGACTGCTGCGGGGTGGAGGGCAGGGGCGTCGGAGAACCCGCGGAAACGCCTATGACTGAGAAACTGCTCCCCCACCCTAAAGGGCCCTGGGCTTCTTGTCCCGCAGCCACCCCCCGGAAACAGCGCCGGGAGAGGACGACGTTCACTCGGGCGCAGCTAGATGTGCTGGAAGCACTGTTTGCCAAGACCCGGTACCCAGACATCTTCATGCGAGAGGAGGTGGCACTGAAAATCAACTTGCCCGAGTCCAGGGTGCAGGTAGGGCAGATGCAGGCAGAACCATTCTTCCTGATCATGCCACCTTTCCCCAGAGTATGGGGCTGTGGAGAGCCCCAGGTCTTTGAGAGGACTGAAGGAAGGCTTGAAATTCTCCTTCACTCACTAAGGGGCCAGGAAACTATTCTCCTCCCTGTCCTTTTTTGCCTGCCCATCACCACTTAATCCTATAAGCAAGGGTCTTCAAGGCCTGGGTTGCTGGTGGACAGAGACCCATCCTTGAGCAGATTTCAAGAGT
This sequence comes from Rhinopithecus roxellana, assembly GCF_007565055.1. NCBI lineage: Eukaryota > Metazoa > Chordata > Mammalia > Primates > Cercopithecidae > Rhinopithecus > Rhinopithecus roxellana. Next base: position 13,176,108 of record NC_044553.1, on the reverse strand, counting down.
AGTCACGTGGTGCTGTAACCCTTCCCTTCCTCTGTATAGAAATCCTCTCCTATTCTCATGGACTTGTACATGTGAAAGCAGCTCAGCTCCTGGACAGTCCAAATATTTTTACAGATGAAAAAATAGAGTAAATGACTTGCTGAAGGTCATAACTAAGTTTGGTGGCAGAATCAGGATATAGATGCAGCTGGTGCTTTTACCAAATAAATCAACACAAAAAGAATGTATTTTCCTTGACTTCTTAGGGATTGAACAGAATTTTCTAGCTCTGAGCCATTTAACAGATAAAATATCTACATAATGTCTCTAGTGACACCCCTCTTGTTTTAGTTTCCCTAAACTTGACCTTAAACTGAAGAGGGAAGGTCAACTCCAGCTTGCCTTGTGAGTGAGGCCTATACAGAGTTCTCTGCAAAGTGTTTAGCACATAAACCACATACATACCTGGGCCTCTCCTTGAACTAGAATATGTTTATGAAAGCAACAGACATCAGTGTCAGTTGCAAATTGGGAAAGGGGCCTTTTCAAAGTAGGTTAGAGGAAGTTTTAGCACTTGCAAGGCTTGAACCAAAGTCCTCACTAGGAGAAAACAAATGGCTCCAAATGGTTGGTGGTCTTGAGCTTGGCCTTGGTGGCATCACTTTTACCACAGTTACAGCACCCATACAGAGAGCTCCTTGAAAAGTTCAGCTAAGGATTTGTCCTCCAGAAAATGCCAGTAGTTTCTCTTCTAAGCCCCCTCGTACACCAATCATAGCTCCTTCATTGCAGAACATGAACAGGGCTGGTAAAGAGAATTGTCAAGATTGCAGCAGGGGGTGGAAGTGGTAAGTCAGTAAACACAGCACAGGAGACTGAGTCTATGTGCTGAGTGGCAATACTCTAAAGACACAGACTCGAGTCTCAGAGACTAGCAGGTCTGTGCTCCCAGCTCAAAGCAGAGTGCATGTAAGTCACTCCTTTTACCACAAAGAAGCTTTTAGCAAATAGTGGCTTTCAGACCTCTTTCTTCAACAAGATCGTTTCTTCCCCTTGAGCTTTGTTTTGTGAGCCTTTCTTTTTAAGAGAGACAGAAGGGTGATGGAACCAACCAACCTCCATATTAGCAGCTGCCTCCTGGAAGATGAACTGTAAATGAATTTAGGCTGTTCCTGTTAGCATGTAACAACAGAATTGCTTTCTCTCACTTCTCATGTATTTCCCTCCAAAAGACATAGATACATTCTATTCCTCTGTGAGAGTGTTCCAAAATATAGCTGGGTCTATGTGTATGTGTGTGTTAGAGGCAAAATAAGATAGGAAAGTGATGTGGAGAGTTTTTAGCTATATGATTTGGGGGATTATCTTAAATGTTATTCTGGGCAAGAAATAAGGCAGCGTCAGGTGTTTTGACAGAGCCTCCCCAACTTTCTTACAAGTCCAGGAGTTTATATGAGAGTGCCACATAATATAGGTCTTCAGTGGCAGGGGAAATTTTGTGTTTAGCTGATCTGCCAATGTAGGATAGATTTATAATATGGGAGCCATTGTTGTCCTTAAGGAGTTATCAAAACTGTGTTAAAGAAGTTTCTTTCCCTTCCAAGGTATGGTTTAAGAATCGAAGAGCTAAGTGCCGCCAACAACAGCAACAACAGCAGAATGGAGGTCAAAACAAAGTGAGACCTGCCAAAAAGAAGACATCTCCAGCTCGGGAAGTGAGTTCAGAGAGTGGAACAAGTGGCCAATTCACTCCCCCCTCTAGCACCTCAGTCCCGACCATTGCCAGCAGCAGTGCTCCTGTGTCTATCTGGAGCCCAGCTTCCATCTCCCCACTGTCAGATCCCTTGTCCACCTCCTCTTCCTGCATGCAGAGGTCCTATCCCATGACCTATACTCAGGCTTCAGGTTATAGTCAAGGATATGCTGGCTCAACTTCCTACTTTGGGGGCATGGACTGTGGATCTTATTTGACCCCTATGCATCACCAGCTTCCCGGACCAGGGGCCACACTCAGTCCCATGGGTACCAATGCAGTCACCAGCCATCTCAATCAGTCCCCAGCTTCTCTTTCCACCCAGGGATATGGAGCTTCAAGCTTGGGTTTTAACTCAACCACTGATTGCTTGGATTATAAGGACCAAACTGCCTCCTGGAAGCTTAACTTCAATGCTGACTGCTTGGATTATAAAGATCAGACATCCTCGTGGAAATTCCAGGTTTTGTGAAGACCTGTAGAACCTCTTTTTGTGGGTGATTTTTAAATATACTGGGCTGGACATTCCAGTTTTAGCCAGGTATTGGTTAAAAGAGTTAGATGGGATGATGCTCAGACTCATCTGATCAAAGTTCCGAGAGGCATAGAAGGAAAAACGAAGGGACTTAGAGGGGCCTACCAACCAGCAACCTGAAATGGACAAACCAATCTACTTAAGATCCTGTCATAGTTTTAGATCATTGGTTTTCCTGATTTGAATGATCAAAAGCATTCTAGCCACGTGCAACCAAACACCACCAAAAATAAAATCAAACAAAACTAAGTTGTGAAGGAAGGGAGGGAAGGTCATAGCCTTCTTAAGCAGAGGTGTTCCAATGTTTTAGCCAATCCTTGGTTGAATCTTAGGAATGAACAGTGTCTCAAGCTCATTCACGTTTCATGACCAACTGATAGTTGGCACTGAAAAAACTTTTCAGGGCTGTGTGAATTGTGCGACTGATTGTCCTAGATGCACTACTTTATTTAAAAAATAATGTTCATAAGGAGTCAATATGTAGTTTAAGAGACAATCAGTGTGTGTCTTATAAATGGTACATCTGTGGTTTTTAATCTGTGCTAGACTTCAAAACTGTGATCTCCTGTTATTGTATGCAACCTTGAACTCCACCTCTGCAGGGGTTCTTCTGTGATTAAATAGGTTATAATTATAAGCAAAATTCAGAGCAACTGAGTACTGATCTAAAAAGATTACCTTTGGCTGGAGGTGAGCTGCACTGAAACTTTACGACAAAATGTCTCTGGACAAGGAGAGTGAGAGAAGAGAAGCAAAAGGACACGAATTCATCTGTAATTTACTGTTGGTAAGCCTAGCAGTAAAGAGACATTGGTCAATTGCTCTGACCCTGATGAATTATTAAACTGAGATCATTGTCGTTTATGCTTGCAGATGTTAACTGGAAAAGTTATATATGCATAAACTTTTCTTCCTGGATTTGGCAGATATGTATAATTATATTAAAATGGTTCTAGCACAACATTGGGTCCAGTTTAATTTTACACCACTATTTACAAATGAGAAGCCTACATTCAGTCTTTCCTTCCCAAAACACATTTTTCTTAGGACAGAGAGGAAATTAGCAAACTTATTTTTACTTTTTCTTTTTTTGCTAATCTATGCATAAAGTAGATATGAACGACAGTGGTATGTAGACTTTTTGTGACTTTCATCAGGATTGCTCTGAAATTGAGTTTGGAGAGCCTGACAATAGGATCTTGTTTTCCTTGCTTTTCCCTTCCTGCCTCAAACCTGAACAATTTTAGGCACTTTATTAGTATGTTTAAAAATATATCAAGTTTTTAAGAGGGAGGAGGAGAATTGGAGTATCTCTGAAAACATCAGAATGACAAGAATTTCTTGTTTCTAGTCTCTTATTTGGTTAAGGGGATTTTTTTTTTTTTTTTTTTTTTTTTTTTTTTTAACTTCCAAATACTGAGGTAAACGTGAGAGGGAGTGTAATCAGAATCTGAAAGCAATTCAGGCAGAAATGATTTCTGAACAAAAGCGTTTCAGAAAAGTTTTAAAACCTATAATTTCAGTAGCTGAACATAAGGCACCCTGGTCAGTTTTTTGTGTGTGTGTTTAAGAAAGTGCCGAGGGGGGGAAAAATGGGTCCCTTTTCAGTTGTACCTGCATTTTGTAAACCAGTCACCAGAAAAGACAAATGGGCCAATGATCATGGTGCTCCTCAGGTAAAAGCAATATTTAATTTCATTTTAAGCTGCTTAAGCTCTTACAGCTGACCAAAATTAAGTGACTCTTGATTGTAACATTTTAAATGAAGGTTAGCAGTTGCAACCATTTTGTTTTCTGGCTATTTCATTTTTCCGGTCCCTGGCTGCGCATGCTCTCTTCAACTCTATGTAATCTTTCCTAATAAGTAAATTGGTTCACTGGTAAAGGAAATGCAATAGTTTGCAACCAACATTTGAGGCCAAATTTGATGGCAAGAGTTTTCAGTACCTATTGATGACCTTCAACATACTGTAGTTTACATGAAGCTAAATTGGGGCCTGAGGTTTACCCAGATTCAGGGTCTTAATCTCCCAGCTTTTCTTCTGCAACAGTAAAGCAGTACCAAAATAACCATTTTCTACTATTGCCTTCAGCTTTTCAGCATGTCCCGCAAGAGGGAGGGAAAGATTACCCTTTCTTTAAAAACAATAAGGACGATAAACATTGGGCTACTCAGCAAATAACGCAATTGGCAGTTTCTCTCCTGAAACTTTAAAAAAAAAAAGGTCAGAAAGAAGAGGCCCTGAGCACCCTCTGAAACTAATTTTTCCATCACCTCTGCACAACTTCTCTTAACTAAGACCACGCAGTTAAATCCCTTTGAATCAAAGGCGAAGTAGAAATGAATTCCCCTGACCGAAGGCAACGGAGGGAGGGAAGGAGGCGGGGAGCTAGCACTGGCTTAAAGACATCCAGAGAGTTCCGATCTCCACTCCTAGTCAAGACCGGTTTTAATGAAGTTAATAAGTCCAATAATGGTGATACTTTGTACTGAAATGACGCCGTCCTCCAAAGGGGTCAGGGAGCTACTTCAGCTGCGTATCGGCAATTAACAAGAAGTGAGCCGGCAATATAAGCTTCGTTTTGGAGGGCAGGTCCTGATGAGGGTGGGGGTAGTTTGCTTTACAAAGATCTGTTGCCCCAAACCTTTATCTTTCCCACAGAGATTCTTGGCCCTTTGTATTTCACCTTGGGAGTGTTTCTTTCCTTCCTAGATAAGAAGAGAAATTCAATCAACTCAATTAAGTTCCGGCTTTCGAAACCTCCAGGTTTTAGATAATGGTGGGTTTCCTCAACCTCTCTCCCACACGGTGCCGCTAATCTCACCTTTCCTGTGGGTGTCCCCCCAGGCCCGTACTGCCACCGCCACAGGCGCAAGACGCTGGGAGGCTGGGGCGGGACTGCCAGAAGGAACGTGGTGCCGGGCGGCCCGCGCTCTCCGCCGCGCCCTCGGCGCTCTGACTAAAGATCGGGCTTTCTAACTCCCTAGGGCCCAGTCGGAGTTACCCGGGAACAGCACTCACGTCTCTGCCCCGAGGGTCCCCAGCCGGGGCAGACGTCGGACTCCCCAGGCTGGCGCTGCCCAACAGGCCCCACTCACAGCCTGGCGAGCCAGGCAGGGGCGAGACTGAGGTTCTTGCCTCGTCGGGTGTCCCCCTTTCTCTCTGGGATGGCTCCGTCCCTGGCCCCCACCTAGGACCTCTCTTGAGCCTCAGCCCGCCCCCCTGGGCCTAGTCCTCAAGCCTCGGGGACGCCGGGCCCAGGGCGCTGTGGGCCGCGGCAAGGCCGAGGCCGGGTGGCGAGGCCTGTGGGCCCGCGGGAGTGGGCCGCCAGCCAGAGCCGAGCGAGGGCCCCGCCCGAGCCCTGCAGTAAGGCCTCCAGGTCGGCCGCGGGCCAGGGTGCCGGTCGCTGGGAAACCTCGCATCCTGGCGTAGTGCAGGGGTCGGGTCGGCCTCGGGAATTGGCGGGTGGGGTGGCCTGGCCCGGAGGCGAGCGCCCTGCGCCCAAAGGAGCTAAAACCGAGACCGACAGACGGGACGGCGAGCTGGGTCCACCGGCCGGGGAGAAGGGGCCGGGACGGCGAAAGCAAGCCCGGCGGGGCTCGCGGCCGCTAGTTTCCCAGGTTTCCTGGTAGGATAAGCCGCGGACGGCTTGGGAGGGGGCCGCTTCTCCTGGCCGCGAAGGGCGAGGCCGCCACAGCGGGGGCTCCCGCCGCGGCTGTGGCCTCCCGCCTCCCGAGCAGACGGTGCCCAGCTGGGCCTGCCTCGGGCCCCCGGGAACTTCCCAGGAAATCCAGCTCCTCGGCCCCTGGATTTGGGGGAGTCTGGCCGTCTGTTGGGGTCTCCCCCGGCACTAAACTGAGGCTTTTGGGGGGAAGCACGAGCAATTCCCAGTTTCCCTTGGCTCATCCCCTTACTCCCAGTCCTCTAGATCTCTTTTTTTAAACTGAGTGCCTTCTCTTTCTTTTCGGACGTGTCGCAGTACTCAGCGGCGCTGAAGGCCAGAGGCCAGCTCTGGAATGGGGAAGCGGTCTCTTCGGCGTCCCGGGCAGTGCAAACTTGCCAGGCAGCCCATTCCGGTTACCTGCAGGGCAGGGGCCGCAGTCAAGTCCCGGCGTCCACTTAACCGGAAGCGGCCAGCCCTGGCGCGCACACCACATGTTCGAACCCGCATCTCACACCCAGGGAGAACCTCGCTGTTGTTACCCAAACAAAGCTGTAACCCAAAACCAGGCGTGCCAGTGCTAGGTGATGGTTTATTGCATACAGAAACGTGTTTTTAATCATGCAAAAGAGGAACACAAAAGAGTTGGGCAGGAGACCAGCGCATCCCACGCAAATGGAAGCAGATGCGGTGGAAAACAACCAGAATGGGAAGATGCAGGATCAGAGTCAGCCATGACTTCCGCCTGGGTTTTTGCCTTCCTTCGAGACTTTTAAGATGAACAGCAATCTCTCTCCTTTTCGTGCCACGAAAGGATCCAATCCTCCATCAGGCATCTGCATGCCCAGATTTGTGACCAGGTGCCCTGAGCACCTCTGATTTTCTCTTCTAAACCGCCCAAGCCTGTCAGCGCAGGGTGCTCTGATAAAACCTGATTCCCCAGTCGCCCCACTTCCGCCCTTGGGTTGGTGTGACAGAAAAGACCGGGAGCCCCTGGGACTTTCCCCTGGAATGGGGAGAGCGAAACCCCAAACAAAACCCATCCCCATGTTTTTTGGTATTAGGCTCTGAAACTGCACAGATTATAGGATTTGTCTCGGACAGAATTAACATTACATGTAAAACCGTAGTGCTCCGGTGTATCGAGACACGTTGTGTAGGATTGCTTGGAGCATCTCTTTCAAACTGCCTGTTAATAGCAACATGAGACCTTCAATAATAATGTGTTGGGGGGGGGGGGTGTTTTTTACCCGATGGAAACAAAATCTAGGCACTATTTGGAAAGGGTAGTTTTTGTGATGGCAGCAGTTGGAAGGAAAAGGAACCAAATGGGAAACTAGAGGAAGTTTCTGTATACTGAAGTGGCTGTAAAGGAGGGAGCAGACGTGCGTTTGAAAGGCCTTGTACTATGCAGCAGTCCTCACAACCAAGGGAGGCCCCCCAATGCTAAAGAGAAACAGCCAGACTTCCTCTCTTGCAAGCAGTGTGTTTTATGTTTAAAAACCAACCTGCTGTCAACTGCAAACAAACAGTAAGCAAATTCAAATAAAGGATCCCTACCAAGTCCAACCCATTTGGTCAAAGATAACTGCAGGTGCCAGGGAAGCCAGGCTATCACTAGGGGGAGGGTCGCTTCAAATTTTGTTTTTCTCCTAGAGGGAAAGTCAAACAGCATGAGGTCTATGACTCACTTTTATTCCTTAATCTCCCCACCCCTTTTCTTTTAATTCTTAGTGGAAACACGATATTTTGAAAGAAAAAACAACAGCAACAACAAAGAAAACAAAAAGAATCCCACTGAAAATATAATGGTAAGTGGGCAAAGTTTGGATTGACTTCTGTTTCAGCACCACAAGGAAAAAAGGTATTCAAGAATCAGAATCCTCTGCTACCTGCTACCCCTACTGCTCCTGCCTTAGTCTGCCTACTGCAGGTGTGCAAAGGGGGCCTTTTGATTAATAATTTCTTAGTCTACTTGACATCACTAGGTGACATTTCCAGCTGAGGGCTTCTTTAAAAATAAGATGCCAGTTTCTGGTAGCTATACAATTGTCTACTGCTTTTTTTCTCCCCCTGGACTCCCCATTAAAGGACCTGCAAATGCTGCCTTTAGGAGCCACAGGCCTGCTCCCCCTCTATCTCAGGTTCCCCAGGTAAAAGCTGGAAAGTACCCTTTAGAGACAGGTCCTTAGTGGAGTGAGGGCTCTCTCCCTTAGGTCTTGCCCCCAATCTCCCAAATGAAATCTCTTGAGGCCTTAGGCTGAACGGAAACCAGAAAATCACTCATCACAGCCTTGAGTTGTTAAAATCTGTTCCTAGAACCAATAGTCACATTTTAGGATCATGGACCATTAATAAAAATCTCCTTAACATTCAAATGGCTCTAAAATGCGTTGATAGCGGATTACTAGGGCCTAATGGACGTCGCGTGTGATAACATGGTCTCTGAGTAGCAGAGGTTCTGGAGTGGGTGTCTGACCACATCTACCTGATTATCAGCTTACAGCCAACCCACTTTTTAGCTGCGATACTCTTAAGAGGGTTTTGCCCGGCAGAGCGAGAAACTTCTGTGTTCTTCATTTATTCGATGTAACAACCGCATAGTGTTCCTCAAAGTAGACAGAAAAACCTGCCTGTAGGCGTGGGGTGACCTCCGGACATAAGGAGGGCGGGTCGCTGGCTAATGCCCCTCTTCTCCCTGGCCTTAGTGGAGCGATGCCTGAATGGCAGTGGCTCCGGCAGATTGAGACCGTCGCCCGGGACACCCGGATTGTCCTAAGGCTGGGGCCTCCTTCGCTGGGTCAGCGCGCCTCCCTGCCTCGGGCACCCTCGGAGTGCAATCCCTGAAGTGGCTGCTCAGCTTCCCTCTTTAGGATCGGACACGTCCGAGAGAGCTCGCTGGCCTCTCCTGCCCGCGGTGGGGAAGACTTCGGGCTCCGGTGCGCGCAATCGACAACGCTAAGGACCCGCTGGCAGTGGCCGGGACACCAGGGACAGAGCTAGTCCGGGGTTTCTCCGGAAAATTTGGCAGAGACAGTGCTCCCATTCTCCACCCCCATGTCTAAGCCAATGTCCCTGAAAGCTAGGCCTTCTCTGGCTGTAAAGTACACACCTGCGTCATCCCGGGGGCCTGCCCTCCCTGTGCCCGGTGCCCCTGGCAAAAGTCATTTGCAGAGTCCAGAGAGACTACCGGGGGAGGCAGTGAGTTACTCAGGAAGCTCAGAGGCAGCTTTCTGGCCAGCTGCGGGGGACATACGGCTCACGAACCCCCAACCTGCGCCTCCGACGGCCACCGGCCCCCGGAAGCTGGCCTGAAACCCGCGGCGCCGAGAGCCCTGCTCGCGGCCGCACGTGGCGGGGCCGCCGGGTCCCCTCCAGAGCGGCGGCCGGTGGTTAGCGCTGGCCCGGCGGATGCGAAGACTCGAGCCCCCGGACACCGCGCCGCCGCGCTCGGAGGCGGAGGTGGCTTGGGGAGTACCAGGGCAGCCCTCTTCCCACTCCTTTGTAGTCTTTGCGGGGGTCAGAGTGTGGTGAGTGGGTGTAACGACACTGGGAGACGACGTGGGCGCTCTTCGCGCCGCGCTCCTGGATCGCGGCCCCAGGCAGGGCGGGCTCCGAAGCGCACGCTTCCTCTTGACACGAGAACTGAGACGGGCTTGACCTCAAGGCTCCCGGCCTAGTACCTGCCTCCCGGAACCGAGTGTGCCGTTGCCCGCAAGATTTGGCCGGCGCTGTCCCCGGGCCCTCGCGGAAGTGTGCCCACCCGGGCACCCAGGGCCTAGGAGGCCGGCTGGAGACGGCTTCCGGTTCCAACTCCAGGCCTCACCAGCTGGCGCGTGGAGCGGTCGGATACCCAGTGCCAAGGCCCGTTTAGACGGCTGGTTTAACGAATTGGCCTAAAATGAATTTTGAATTAGAGCTTTTGAACACTACAGTTGCACACAAAGCTCACTTCACACCCCACCCCACCCCCGCAAGTCCTTCATGGCCACTAATCCGAGTTAGTTTTTCATGACCTTTGAGTTACATTTGGTTTGAGATTTCCAACCAACCTTATTGCTATTGCTTAATGCTAGGGAATTTTTTTTTTATTTGGGAGGCAGATATGTGAGCAAAAATAACAAAGAAATACATGTAGATATAAAATATATGTAACAAATAGGTATTTAAATTGAAGTCTAAGATGAAACTGGGCAATTTTGGAAAGAGGAATCACGTTAATATTTTTACATTTAAATTGATGAAGTCTAATTGAAATGCATCTTTCAACTGCTCTTCTTGCTGATTAAATTGGTTCTATTTTTAATTCTAGTCTAAATTGACCACTTGAAGCTTTAGAAAGCTAACAAGCTCTCAGTCTGTTTGTTAATTACCTTTAACCAAAAACATAGCTTTCATTTAGTCTTAAAACAGTCGATCCACTCCGGCCCTCTGATTTTGAGGTAGGGAGAAATGGAAAACTTGGGAGAAACATGCTTTCACCATCTTCATCTTCACCAATGATTTTAGCTGATTAAACCACTACCCTTGATTCCTGCCCATTTTGGGTGGGCACATTGTTTTGTCTCCTTTTTTCCTTCATATGTATTGATAAGAATGTGGATTATGTACACATTTTTAACACAAGATCCTTGAGTTGATATTTTTTCAGAGATTCTTAATCTGTAGTTCAGGCATCCTTTGAAGATAGTTGTCCATGAATAGGTTCTATAGGATGGGTGAATTATTTCAATTGTATGGAAAAAAAATTGTTTTCTGTATTTCTGCAGTGTAGTCTTCCCGGGCAGAAGATCCACAGTTTTCATCAAATTCACAAAGAGACTGGTAACAACCCAGAATTAAGAGCCATTGTCTTTATGATATTTATGTTGGGTGAACTTGGAGATAGAAACGTTGTAGTTCTTGGTAACAATTGGAAAAGATCCAGGCGTAGGGACTGGTAAATCTACCCTATACTTTTTGAGACTTTGATTTCATTTAAATAAATTAATCCCCAAAGAGACTTTTATTTCTAAATTTTACCCAGTGAGACCTAATTTGAATTATTTTTAAAGAGGCTGTTTATGTATGACAAATTTAAAACTAATGAAAGAACTAAACAAGAATGATTTTGACCAGAATCTACACATGAAATGCAATGTAGAAAATTTAAACAAGTATTTTAATGATTCAGACTAAAAACCCTCTTTAGCCAAAATAACAACAAAAGCAATTACCTGGCCCTAATTAAAAGCTTAAGAAAATTTATTGGCTGGGCACGGTGGCTCACACCTGTAATCCCAGCACTTTGGGAGGCCGAGGTGGGCAGATCATGAGGTCAGGAGATCGAGACCCTCCTGGCCAATGTAGTGAAACCCTGTCTCTACTAAAAATACAAAAGATTAGCTGGGCGTGGTGGCATGCACCTGTAGTCCCAGCTACTCAGGAGGCTGAGGCAGGATAATTGCTTGAACCAAGGAGGCAGAGGTTGCCGTGAGTGAGACTCTGTCTCAAAAATGAAAAAAGAAAATTTATTTGATTGGTTCTCTCTCTCTCTCTCTCATTCTCTGTACATACATAAGTTTACCAACTATGCCTAAGTGCCCAAATGTTTCTTTTGAAAAGTTTTCATTTTCTTTAAAGCTTGATGACTCTCAAAGGTGGATGAAGGCCCAGCATGATGGCTCATGCCTGTAATCCCAGCAGTTTGGGAGGTCAAGGCAGGCAGCGTTTGAGTCCAGGAGTTTGAGACCAGCCTGGTCAACATGGGGAAATCCCATCTCTACTAAAAATACAAAAATTAGCTGGGTGTGGTGGTGCATGCCTGTAATCCCAGCTACTCAGGAGGCTGAGGCAGGAGAATCTCTTGAACTCAGGAAGTGAAGGTTGCAGTGTGCCAAGATCACACCACTGCACTCCGGCCTGGGTGACAGAACAAGACTCCATTTCAAAAAAAAAAAAAAAGCTAGATGAAACAATAGGTAAAAGAAGTGAGAGCTCTGAGTCAGAAGGAGGGCATGGCTGTACCATCCAGGTGAGGAAATCAAGCTCAAATGGTAAAATCACCTGTAAGAGAGCCAGGATAGAATTTAAATTAAATATTCAGAAGTCTGCTGTTCAGAATACACAGATTTTGCCCATTTCCCCCACCTATCACTCCCTGGCTTCCACCCTTGTCTGGGAGGATATCTTCCATTAGCGCAAGAGGTAGCATAATCTATGCGTTTATTTAGCATTTGATCCTTGTGCAGAGGCTTCCATTTAGAGTAACCATTTTAGCTAAGATTTGGATCTGGTCCCCAAAATAGTCTGAACTGGGTGACCTCCAGCAAGTAGACACAAGATACTAGCAATTTATTTCATATCAGCTCCCAAGCCATCACCAGATGATAACAACCCTTGGACACTGTTAATCTCTGCTTAATTCAAACTGGTGACCGCAAGGTGAAAGGCAAGAGTGTTATCTCTAAGCAATTCATGTGGCCTTCCACAAATTGCCAGTTGGGCCAATACAATTGAAGCCTCTTCTCCAGAGGTTACTTTAAAAATTTCATATCCAAAGTCTTTGGTCTTCGTTGGACTCTAAGGTAGGAGGGCTTTATCAAGGGAAATGCCCAAGGGCCAAGATGTGGGAGCTTAGAATCCAATACAAATTAGAAAGGTTGGAAAGGTAACTGTGTGTGTTCCCTACCCAATAAACTGTGAACAAGATCACTGTGACTATGACTAGAAAAAGCTTGTGGAAGTAGATGTTTTTGCCAAACAGTACAGGGAAAATACACCTTAAAAAATAAAATGTAAAGTCCTATCTAGAATTGGTTTTATTGTTTTGAAAACAGCTTTATTTTTGCAACAGGCAGGGTCAGTACAGATCACCATATGCTCATTTAGCATCAGTTCAGGGCAAGAAGGGGCAGGGTAAAGTGGGTAGAACAGTGGAGAATTAAGGAAAGGGGAGTACTAGTGAACAGAAACTGTCCTGTGTTTTGGTGCCTGCAGGGAAAGCAGGCTGAGTGGCCTGCAGGGGAGCTGATACTATTTGCACTTTTCAAATATGTAGAGTGAACAGTTTTAGCCTCATATCCCAGGGTATTCATCTCTAGCTTGAAGTTATAGAAATGTGTTTTTACTGCCTGGTGGAATTATTCTGCCCTTGCTACCCCAATATCATAGTTTAAATGATTCGGTTTGATTTTGCTAGATTGCTCTAGAGAGGATTGACAGATAAAAAATTTGAAGAGTTGTCAAAATATTGCAGCGATTTTAACAATACATTTTTTAAGGTTCATGTATTGGAAGTTGGTTATTGATGTTAAAAGTTAAAAAAAAAATAGGTATTTTCAGCAAAACATTCTTTTGGATAGGCTCAAAGACCAAGTTGTCATATATAGAATTTTAGCCTTCAGCAAATGATGTCACAAAGACATCCCACTATGTTGTTCAATAACTTCACTCCTGGATTCTTTGTTTGCTGCCCTACCTTTTTAATTAACTGGTATTTGCAAACCCTACCCCGTTGTTTGGTATCTTCTCCCAAAAATAATACACTCAATAAACACAAGCTATAATTATGAATGGGAAAACAGAATGGCCACAGTATGGGTGCACTGTATACAATTGGTAAAAGAACACTCTTTATGATAAAAAAAAGTCACTGATTGACTGATAACGTGGTGCATTTTGTAACGCTGTATGATTGTCTAAGTGATTGTGAGGAAATAGGGCATGGAATAAACATTGAAGTATTGTCACTGCTTAAGACTGGCTTTGGCTCCAGTGTCTTGCTGATATAAGCTTCAAACAGCATAAAGAGAGTCACAGCATTTGCCTGGTTAGATAAGAGGTAAACTATCATGGTTAGAGTATTTGGAAGGGATTACAGTTTCAGAACTATCTTTCCTTAGTATCTGCTCAATGAGAGGTAGTCTGGCTAGAGCCTGGAGCCTGGAAGGAGAGGAGACTAGGCCTCTGTTCTTTTGGCCTAATGATGCCACATCTTCATGATGATGATGATGATGATGATCGTGATGATGGTGATATGATGATAATGATGATGATGATGATGGTGATATGATTGATCCCCCATACTGAAATGATTTGCATGTATCTTAACTAATAAGCAGGGCACTGGACAAGGTGATTTACTTAGCCTTTCCAAGATATGTCCAAATTGGCAAATTTACCACTTTCCAGAGGCTGGTTTTCATTTTAGGTCTAGAACTTTTACACCTGTGTGTTTCATTGATAACTTAGTAGATATGTTGCCAATAGAAGTCTGCACCTTCCCTTATAGAAGTACAATCTGGGCTCATCCTGCTTATCTTTTCTGAATATCTTGAGCTTTTCCTGAGCCTTGGTTTATTTTATCCCAACCTCATATACAAATTGAATGTTGTTTTGGTCTGTATCTCTATGCTCCTAACATTATAGAAACTCTCATACAACAGTATCTAATAAGAAGATAAGATTTCCAGATGCTTTAAAACATGTAAATTAGGGCTGGGCCCAGTGGCTTACATCTGTAATCCTGGCACTTTTAGAAACCAAGGTAGGAGGATCGCTTGAGCCCAGGAGTTCAAGACTGGTCTGGGCAACATAACAAGACCTTGTCTCTATAAATAATTTTAAAAATTAGCTGGGCATGGTGGTGCATGCCTGTGGTCCCAGCTACTCAGGAGGCTGAGGTGGGAAGATTGCTTAAGCCCAGACAGTCAAGGCTGCAGAGAGCCCAGATCGTGCCACTGCACTCTAGCCTAGGTGACACAGCAAGACCCTGTCTCAAAAAAAAAAAAAAAAAAGATGTAAATTGGTACTTTAAAAAAATTATTTAAAATATTGTCCTCTAGTTTCACCAGGGGAGTAGTTAAGGATAGCGTTTAAGCATTCAGCCTCTATAGTTGGATTGTCCGGTTTTAAATCCAACATTCTCTACAACATGGTAAATGTGTCCACATGAAGATTATTTAAGCCCTCTGGGCCTGAGGGTCTTTGTCAACAACATAGGAAAAATAACACTTTCTAGTTTCCAGTTTGTTGTGAGGATTAAGTGTCTGGCAGGTTGTAAGTGCTCAATTCATGTTACCTGCTAGAGTTATCACTGTTATTGTCATCCTCACTGTAGTCAGTTTCTAGCCAGCTACACTGAGTCAGAGCAGAAGCCTTGATGAACTAATGCTGAGTATATTCATTTTGCTAAAAGGACAGGAACACTGATATGGTAGGAAGAATCAAGAAGAGAGATGATATAATATTACATACCATATATCAAGCTACATATTTAGCATAACTGCATGGCTAAATTCATTTTGTATTGTATTTGTCTTTGTCACATATATTCTGTATATTTTGTTGAACAACCAAAGAAACCATAAGAATTTAGAAATCTGCAAATATGTTAGGAAAAAAGGAAGTAAGAACAAATTCTACAAGGGAGTCAAGTTGTAGCAAACAAACCACCCCACTGTCTTTAGATCACACTTTAGTCCTCTCCATCTAAGATTTAAAATATTTCTCCATCACTGCAAGTAGCTCTAGTTCAAGCACTCTGAATAAGAACCTGTTCTTATTATAATTGAGAATGATACTGGCATGTTTATTACCATATAATATAGGTTAATTCAGTCTGTGGGCCATGTTTATTACCTTCCTCATCTATAAAAACACTGTGAAACATGGTCTTCATTTCCTTTTAAACGCGGCTCAAACAGAGCTGCCAACACATTTCATACTTTCCTCCCTAAATATTGGCATTTAGTAAGAAAAGTGGTGTAAAGCAGTTTAGTAATAAAGTAATGAAGACTTGTAAATGGGCTCTTGGTTTAAAAAGGAAGTAAGAAAACAATTGGGAATAAAAAAGACTTTATGTGAATCAACTAGTATGGATGATGGCAGAAGGAGAAGAGAACAGGGTAATGAATTTGTTCAAATAAATTTACTGAAGACGGCATTTCAGCTCTCTAAGGAATTACAGAGAAAATAAGTAAGTGGCTAGAGGGGCTAATATCTCAAGAAATTCTGACTAGGCAAAATGGACCACATTTGCAAAAAGCCAAGCTCTCTTTAGTCACCAGCTTCAGCAGTTCTTCAGCACACAGGTCTGTGCAAATAATCAATTTGTTTAAGATTGCAAAATCAAAATGTGTTCCAGGGCACAGGCAGGATGCAAGATGTTTTTTGTGATGTTTGCAATGGAGCAAGGACCTGTTAACCACCTACAAGTGTCTAAAAAGGCATCACCCACCAGGCAGGCAGAAGAATTGTCCAGGGTCGTCCAAGGGGCTAATTTGTAGTAAAGAGATGAAAACGAGAAATCTCTCGGTGATGACCTTTCACAAGCTATAGAAGAGTCCCTTAAGGCCAAGTGTCAGAAACTTCAGTTTAGAACATTCAAAACTAGGGAAGGAAGAACTCTTGGAAGTAAGCCATGGGGAACTGTCCAGCACTAACAGAGGTTTGGGCTTACTATTAAATGACCTGTTAGGTGTGAGTTTCTATCTACATTTTATCTAACAATATGCTTCTTAAACACTTATTTTTAAAATTCTCTTGACAGCTGTGTCACTAATGATGTTATTGCCAAAGGGATTTCTGTAGGTTCATGTGGATTTGCATTTGTTACATGGGAAATGTAGTTACTTAAGAGTCAGCATTTGCCTTGAAGATACTTTGGCTTTGACCACCTCAGGAGATTGAAAAGAATAACCAAGCACTTGCCAGCTTCTCATGTCTACTGTAAATTTCTGCAAACAGTAGACATTAACTGCATTAGTCACAATTTCATGAGTTAAAAATATCATGTTTTTCTGGCCCTAGAGACATTAAAATGTATGTTAGAATGGCTACAGGAAAGGGTTCTCAGGTGTCAGACATACTCAAAATTAAGTTTCCACTTAAACTTTCTTTGGAATTTAGGAAAATTAGGCCATGATAAAGATGTATCTATTCACTCAGCAAATATTTGGGGGTCTTCTCTGAACCACACACCATTCAATGTCTGGAACACACACGGTTTCAGCTTCCCTGGAACTCATATTTGTTGTTAAGGGAGAATATAATGATGGGTGGTGATTACAGGAGCCAGAAACTTCTGAGTCCGAAGGAAACAGCAGTGGGTTTAAAGGTGTATGGAAATGGAAATAATACTAGAAGCTTCATGTTGGTCAGCACTCTAATGAACAAAAACACATATTTTTCAAGACATATTTGAACAGAATTCAGCATTCTAATGGATGGAAGGAAGCACAGTGTGTGCTACTCCTTACCCAAGTCTCTCTTTCTTTCCAGGTGTCCCAGATGTGTGGAAGGAGGTCGGTGCACACAAGGTGCTCTGCACTAAGAACACACGTGGGTCTCAGGGTCTCTGGCTGCTGAAGCTCCATGTGGTGTCATGTGTCCTGGCCCTGTTGTGTGACAGTTGCTGCTAACAAGCTTGGCTTTGGCTGAATGTCTTTGAAACTACCCACTCCTTCACCCTCTCCAATTGCCTCCAATGGACTCCTGATATTTAAAAAATAAAAATAAAAAAAATAAAAATAAAATAAAAATAAAAAAAAAGGAGGGCTATTAAAGGAATGACCAAAATGTCACTGGAATGGGCAAAAGCAATTACTTAGTGTTTTCTACAGACATGCTGATTGTAAATTAAAGGCCCTTTTGGAAAAGACAGTCCATTAAGAGACCACTTAATGTTTAATTACATGCGTTTGAAAATGACATAGAGTAGCAGCCCAGCCAAACAGGTCATCAAAATCTAAGACAGGCACAGTGGCTGATGCAGTTTGCTTTTGAGTTCCAGGTACAAAAACTCAAACCCAGAGTAGCAAATTGTCCCACTCTGGGGCTACTGTAATACTTATTACTGTCCCTGTGATGTAATGTGATCTTGGAAAATGTCATAAAAGAATTCCTTCAAATTGTTTGTCTCTTTACTCTTCCTCCTCCCTAGTTTCTATTTCTTGTCTCTGTTCTTTTCTGTAGTTACCTTGCTCTCTCTTTTCTCTCTCCAAATGGTATTGTAAGGTTTAATTCACCAGGTGTGCAAACTTCCTCCCTCATTTGACACTTCTTTGGCAGAAAGTGCAGGTAACCCAGCAAGTATTGTCAGGGTCAAGTTAAAAAATAACAAAACCTGCCAATGCAGGTTTCCTTCTTGTGTTGCCTGGCATCAATGGGTTCTCAAAAGACTGCTGTGGCTTAAAAATTTCCCTTTTTACAACTGGCATGGACTTGGCAGTCCATTCGTAGCCCACAACCTTTCTCCCACTCTGTCTTTGTCATGACAAGAGGATGGTCGGCATTTCCCCTGGTCACCAAGACAAGGGAGATAAGGACAGGAGCACAGGAGCAGAGTGGCTTGTGGCTTTATACTATTTAGAAAGTTAATTGGAAAAAGTACTATTCTTATGTCCCAATTTAAACCTCAGTAGTCATTGTTATACCCTTGATTCACTGGAAGTGAGCTAACTTAGTAAAATATTGAATATGTTTAAACTAATCTGTGCGGTGAGTTTTACTAAAATTTCAAACTAGAAGCTGGACATGGAATCCCAACACTTTGGGAGACTGAGGTCAGGAGTTTGAGACCAGCCTGGCCAACATGGTAAAACTCTGTCTCTACTAAAAGTACAAAAATTAGCCAGGCAGGGTGGTGTATGCCTGTAATCCCAGCTACTTGGGAGACAGAGGCAGGAGAATCGCTTGAATCTGGGAGGTAGAGGTTGCAGTGAGCCGAGATCATGCCGCTGCACTCTAGCCTGGGCAACAAAACAAGATTCCATCTCAAAAAAAAAAATCAAAGTAGGAAAGAACATGGTATTAAAGGTAGTAACTGATATACCAGGTAAATGCCAAAGTCTGACCTGGTAGTTAAACTTAGAAACTAGTTGATTTTGAGAAAAATAGTACAGGGTTTGATTTTGTTTTTGTTTTTCTATGATGTAGTATTAATCCTAGTAGATCCTACTAGTAATAATCCTACTAGGAAAACAAAAAAGTGAAAATGCATCTCTTAGAAAACCTGGCATGCTACTAGCATTAGAAAGCTTTGTGTAGCTTCCACAGCTCTTTCAGAGAGGGAGTGCCCAGACTGTTCCCAAATCTTTCTCAAGTGGCACAATCTGTAGTGACATTCCCGAACCCTGTCAACAGGCCGTGCTCCCTACAAACTTCCAAAACATTGTTAGGTAACAATGGACTTAATATTCAAATCAAGTTACAAGGTAGTTTTTTATACACATTTGTATTTTCTTTAATAATAAAGTGAAATTATATTTTTGACTCTTTTCCTAATTTAGTGTGCATGTCCTCATTTCTTCTGCATCTGCTATGGGGCTAGCCTTGTTCACAGATGACACCAATGGAGAAATTTCCGAAGAAAGATGTGTGTGTGTGTGTGTGTGTGTGTGTGTGTGTATGAGAGAGAGACAGAACAAGAGGGACAGAGAATGGTGGTGATGGTATATTTAGAACTTGGTTTAGTAACTAAGCTCTAATTTTCCCACTTGTCCATAGTCGGGTAGGAAAAGGGGATAGGTGTGTCCATCGGGTGAACTGCTATGGGGCCCCTTCTGATATGTTTCTGCTATAAAATGTGGGGTTATGGATACTTCTAAGACATCACTCTGCTGGCTACACCAACAATAAAGAAAGAATCACAGGTATACATTAGGATGCAATGTTGGTCAAGAAGGGAGATTTTCTTGCAGATAATAAATACTCTTTCATTTTAGAAGAACAAGTATCTTGCTAAGAAATAAAAGTTAATATATTTTGAATTGTCACTATTATTAATACTACTTTTAAGTGCTACTGATTCATTAGGCCATTTAAATTTATACCAAACATCTAAAAAATTAATTTTTATTTTTCTTTTCTTTTTTCTTTTTTTTTTTAGACAAGGTCTCTCTTTATCGCCCAGGCTGGAGTATGGTGTTGTGAACATAACTCACTGCAGACTCAAACTCCTGGGCTCAAATGATCCTCCTGCCTCAGCCTCTTGAGAAGTTGGGACCACAGGCATTCGCCAACACACCTGGCTAATTTTTAATTTTTTTGTAGAGACAGGGTTTCACCATGTTGCCCAGGCTGGTCTCAAACTCCTGGGTTTAAATAATCCTCCCTCCTCGACCTCCCAAAGTGCTGGGATTACAGGCATGACCACTGTGCCTAGCCTAACTAGTTCTTATGTTAATAGGGAAGAAGGTGTGTTGCAGAATTTCTTGTTGTTGTTGTTGTTGTTGTTGTTTTTCTAAAATAGCACCGATAGATACAAAATAATGTCTAGTTTAAACATTCTAGGCACAGGGCAAGTAATTGCAGTATCAAGGAAAAACTGCCTCCCCTCCAGTTAATAGCTGATATGATGATGCTCTAAGCCCCCATTAACGATCCATTCTCATCTCTTCAGATGAGCAGAGCTCAGCCATGAAACCAGGACTGGTTGCCAGTTTCACCTGAGGAAGATGGCCAGTAAAAACTTTATCAGAGAGTATTGTGGAAAGCCTCTATTATCTAGCCCCCCTGCTTTCTGCTTTCCACCTTCCAATCTGTTGGTTGGTGCTGCTATTAGACTTACTTTCTAGAAACCAGATCTATAACACACATGGACCACAGAATAAAGGCTTAACATCTTAGCCTGGCATTTAAGGTTTTAGAGCAGTGCTTTTCAAACCTCAATATGTATATAAATCACCTGGGGATTTCACTAATACAGATTCTGATCCAGTAGATATGGGGGTGGAGCCCAATAATTTGTAATATTTTTTGAGATGGAGTCTCGCTCTATCACCCAGGCTGGAGTACAGTGACATGATCTCAGCTCACTACAACTTCCGCCTCCTTGATTCAAGTGATTTTCATGTCTCAGCCTTCTGAGTGGCTGGGATTACAGACATGTACCACCACACCTTGCTAATTTTCATACTTTTAATAGAGATGTGGGTTTCACTATGTTGGCCAGGCTGGTCTTGAACCCCTGACCTCAAGTGATCTGCCCGCCTCGGCCTCCCAAAGTGCTGGGATTACAGGCATGAGCCAACTCACCGGGCCAAGAATTTGCATTTTTAACAATCTCCCAGGTGATACAGATGCTGCCGGTCCTGGAACCACACCGAGTAGCAAGTTTTATGACACGGCCTAGCCCAGGGGTTAAATACCTTTTCAGATTCATCTCTGTTTATTCCCACACCCTACATTCTAGAAACACTGTTGTTCTTGGCATTCCCTGGCAATTCTCTGTACTCGTTCTGCCTACTAAACTCATCCCTCCAGACAGCTCAAATATCATCTCTGTGAGGCCTTCCAGCTCCAAGGATTCATTCCTCAGCCAAAGAATCCTTCTGTCTACCAAGTTGTCACAGCACTTTGCAAATACTAATGTTTAGTAATTAATACAAGTTATCATAACTGTTTGTTTACATGGTTATCTTTCCAGCTAGACCATGAGCTACACAGGGCAGAAAGCCAGGTCTTATCCATTTTATAATCTCAGCACTGGCCAGGCATGGTAGCTCATGCCTGTAATCCCAACACTTTGGGAGGCCAAGGTGGGAGGATTGCTTGAGCCCAGAAGTTCAAGACCAGCCTGGGTAACTTAAGGAGACCCCCCCCCCCCCCCACCGGCTCTACAAAAATAAAAAAACTATCCAGGTATGGTGGTGGCGTGCCTGTGATTCTAGCTACTTCAGAGGCCAAGGTGGGAAGATCACCTGAACCTGTGAGGTTGAGGCTGCTGTGAGCCATGATTGTATCACTGTACTCTAGCCTGGGCAACAGTGGGACCCTGTCTCAAAATAATAATAATAATAGTAATCATCATCATCATCACCATCTTGCATACAGTATATAGCCCAGCACACAATAATTCTTTAATAAATATTCATTGAATTGAATTGAACTGAATTTCTCATTGTCACTATTTTACAGAATACTTTGAATGATGAATGATTTTAGACAAAAAATCTCGAGGTAAATCTCTATCTGCTCAATTTTGCTGTGAATTTAAGACTGCTCTAAAGAAAAAAGTCTATTAGAAAACATTTCTTAGGCCAGGTGCAGGGGCTCATAACTATAATCCTTAGCACTTTGGGAGGCCAAACTGGGAGGGTCTCTTGAGGCCAGGAGTTTCCGATCAGCCTGGGCAATATAGTGAGACCTTGTCTCTACAACAACAACAACAACAAAATTAGCTGGTATGGTGATGCACACCTGCAGTCCCAGCTACTTAGGAGTCTGAGGTGGGAGGATCACTTAAGCCCAGGAGTTTGAGACTAGCTTATGATGGAGCCACTGCTCTCTGGTCTGAGTAACAGAGCGAGATCCTGTCTCTTAAAAAAACATAAAAAATTTTTGACAGAGTTGAGGAGGAAGTTACATAGAATCATAGTTGTTATTTAATACTAGGTTGGCGCAAAAGTAATTGCGGTTTTTGCCATTAAAAGTAATGACTGGTAGTATGACGAAACTGGTAGTATTATCAACTCTAATAATGAACTATAATTATCATTAATAATAGCTATTATTTATCTATTGAATGCTTACTATTTAACAGACACTGTGCTAATTACATAGATATAAAACTTCATTTAATTTTTACAACAGCTGGCTGGGTGTGGTGGCTCACACCTGTAATCCTAGCACTTTGGGAGGCTGAGGCAGGTGGATCAACTGAGGTCAGGAGTTCAAGACCAGCCTGGGCAACATGACAAAACCCTGTCTCTACTAAAAATACAAAAAATTAGCCGAGTATGGGGGCGCGTGCCCATAATCCCAGCTACTTGGGAGGCTGAGGCATGAGCATTGCTTGAACCTGGTAGGCAAATGTTGCAGTGAGCTGAGATCATGCCAGTGCACTTCAGCCTGGGTGACTGAGTGAGACTCCATCTAAAAAAAAAAAAAAAAAAAAAAAGGCCAGCTGCAGTGGCTCACACCTGTAATCCCAACATTTTGGGAGGCCGAGGTGGGTGTATTACCTGAGGTCAGGAATTCAAGACCAGCCTGGCCAAAATGGCATAACCCTGCCTCTACTAAAAGTACAAAAATTAGCCAGGCATGGTGGCGGGCACCTGTAATCCCAGCTACTCAGGAGGCTGAGGCAGAGAATTGCTTGAACCTGGGAGGTGGAGGTTGCAGTGAGCCGAGATTGCGCTACTGCACTCCAGCCTGGGCGACAAGAGTGAGACTCCGTCTCAAAAAAAAAAAAAAAAAAAAAAAAAGTACAACAGTTTGTTACCTATATTCATAATGGAAGAAAATGCTCAATTTCCATAAGAAATTAATGAAATTATAGACTTTTTTTCCATCCAATTTCATGGACCCCCAGAATTCTATGCACAAACACCTTGGATATGTATGTGTTGGGGGCTGCCCCTGTGAACTTTACATTAAAAATCCATGTTCGTGGCCCGGCGCAGTGGCTCAAGCCTGTAATCCCAGCACTTTGGGAGGCTGAGATGGGCGGATCACGAGGTCAGTAGATCGAGATCATCCTGGCTAACACGGTGAAACCCATCTCTACTAAAAAAATATAAAAAAAATAGCCAGGCGAGGTGGCGGGCGCCTGTAGTCCCAGCTACTCGGGAGGCTGAGGCAGGAGAATGGCGTGAACCCGGGAGGCGGAGCCTGCAGTGAGCTGAGATCCGGTCACTGCACTCCAGCTTGGGCGACAGAGCAAGACTCCGTCTCAAAAAAAAAAAAAAAAAGAAAACATGAAGTTGTTCCTTTGGCCAGGTATATGCGAATCTATAAGAAAGGTGATATCGTAGACATCAAGGGAATGGGTACTGTTCAAAAAGGAATGCCCCACAGCCCCACAAGTGTTACCATGGCAAAACTGAGAGTCTACAATGTTACCCAGCATGCTGTTGACATTGTTGTAAACAAACAAGTTAAGGGCAAGATCCTTGCCAAGAGAATTAATGTGCATATTGAGCACATTAAGCACTCTAAGAGCCGAGATAGCTTACTGAAACGCGTGAAGGAAAATGATCAGAAAAAGAAAGAAGCCAAAGAGAAAGGTACCTGGGTTCAACTGAAGTGCCAGCCTGCTCCACCCGGAGAAGCACACTTTGTGAGAACCAATGGGAAGGAGCCTGAGCTGCTGGAACCTATTCCCTATGAATTCATGACATAATAGGTGTTTAAAAAAAAAAAAAAAGGACCTCTAGGCTGAAAAAATAAAAATAAAAATCCATGTTCTAGGGCGAAGAACCTCAACTACCTTTTTGGAGAGGTTGGAGTGCTTAGGTTGACTAGATAGAAGTCAGATGGGGAAAAAAATGTCACGTACACTGAAATGGCAAAAAGTCAGTGGCAAGAGTTATGTAGTGAAGGAGTATAATAAAGGGGACAAGGAACAGGAGGAGGAAGAGAAACTTGGCAGCATTAGAGCCATGCAACAGGTAAGAGACTCTTTCTTTGAAGGGTGAACCCAGAGATTCTCAGAAGAGGATGCAGAGAGCATACTCGGAGGAATCTTAAAGGCTATGTACGAGTCTTAGCAATTGGGAGAAATTCTGTAGCTGTCTCCAGGAGGAGGAGACACATTGTGATTATCAGTGACACTGCACTGAATAGTACAAAGGCATCTGTGCCTAAAGTCATCATGTGATGGCAAATTGGGAAGTGTCTCCGTTTTCCTGTATTATACATTGATATGTGGCAAGGGTCATCAAACCCACTAACCTCTATGTATTTTGACTGATTCAAATGGGAACACATGACACAATATAAACCCATACCTAGTATTTATCTTTTATTTTTTAATTTAAAAATCTTTTGTGTTTTTAAGAAAGGGTCTTGCTCTGCCACCAGGCTGGAGTGCAGTGGTGCAATCATAGCTCACTGCAGCCTTCACTGCAGTTGAGGTCTCAAGCCATCCTCCTGTCTCAGCTTCCCAAGTAGCTAGGACCACAGATATGAACCATCACATCCAGCTTTTTTTTTTTTTTTTGGTAGAGATGGGGTCTTGCTATGTTGCCCAGGCTGGTCTGGAACTCCTGGCCTCAAGCGATCCTCCTGCCTTGGCTTCCCAAAGGGATAGGATTATAGGTGTAAGCCACTGTGCCTGGCCCCTAGTATATATCTTTATTGGCCTTGAAAAGATAGGCAATCCAAAGCTTGCAATGGAGGCACAAATGGAATTCTGATCACTCTAAATTGGAAATTTGTGGCCGGGTGCCGTGGCTTATGCCTGTAATCCCAACACTTTGGGACGCCAAGGCAGGCAGATCACCAGAGGTCAGGAGTTCGAGACCAGCCTGGCCAACATGGCAAAACTACCTCTCTAATAAAAATACAAAAATTAGCCAGGTGTGGTAGTGCACGCCTGCAATCCCAGCTACTAGGGAGGCTGAGGCAGGGTAATTGCTTGAACCCAGGAAGTGGAGGTTGCAGTGAGCTGAGATCATGCCACTGCACTGCAGCCTGGGTGACAGAGTGAGACTTCGTCTCAAAAAACAAAAAAACAAGGAAAGGAAAATTTGTTATTTTAATGGCATCAAATGCCTCCGTCTGATATTCAACTACATTGTCATCTGATCCCTCTTTTCCTTTTAGGGCCTTATCTCCCTTTTCTCATTGTACTTTATGTTCTTGGCAATGGGACCTATCAAAATTCTTTGCCCACTCCCAGTTTATTTTCCTTTGCAAATTCCAACAGCAATAATGCCCTTTCTCTACCCAATCCCAAAATTCTATCCATCCTTTATGGCTCAACTCAAATTCTGCCTCTTTCAGGAAGATTTTCCTGGGCCTCCTCGTATCTGTCATGGCCCCCAAGCTGGAGGCAATCTCTTTCACTCTGAATCTTCCATAGCACTTTATTTGTATTTCTCTTACAATATACATAGTTTTTCTTGTAACTATGGAGAACAACAGTTGTGGCCTTTAAAGAAAAATCACACTAGAAAAAATGTCCAGTAATGGGGGAAAAAAGATTGAGAATTAAAACCAATACTTATGACCCTGGATAATCATATATCAATACACAGAATATAAGTAATAAACAAAGTGAACTTGAAGTATTAAACAAGGTTGTAAATATAATCGCACAGGTATTACTCACATAGTATATAATAGGATTACGAATAGAATGTGGCAAGTAAAAATATATATTTGGTTAAAAAAAAATTTCCATGAGAAGTGCAGGGGAAGTTTAAGAAGATAGAGCATATACATCAGCTTGGAGTGACATGATCAGAGCCTTCCTTATGAAGATTACTTTGGTGGCAGTTGAAGAATGGATTATAGCAGAGAGAGATTTAAGGCAGAAAGACCAGTTGGCAGCCATTTAATTAGTCCAGCTGAGATATAATAAATACCCACATGAGGACTTTTAAGTTTTCAAGTCTAGGTGCCTGAAAGTATGTTGATGCCTTTAAGAGAGAGTGTGTAGTAAGAAGAGAAGATTTAGGGGGCAGTTGCAGGAAAAAAATGGTTTGACTCTAAAGCTGCTGGAATACAGAGTGAGAGCTTCCCAATCAAGTAACAAACATTAAATGCAATGGTAGGCTGACTTAGTAGAAATATAGTGTCCCAATTATAACCGCAGAAGTGCAAAGTGAAGGACTTTGACAACTACTTGTTCTCTTTGGAGAAAAAGTCACAGATTGGTGACTTGTAAATTATCTCATTTGAAGAACATTACAAGAAACTGGGAATATTTAAATCCAAAGAATATTTAAATCCAAAATGTACTGTCTTTAAATATAGGAGACATTGAAAAAAGAAAGAGGGATTTAATTATTTTCTATAGTGAAAGGTAGTAGAGTGGTGATAGATAGAAGTCACAAGGATAAACAATTTTGACTTATCCTAAGAAATAAATTATTAACAATGAGGCCTCCAAATAGTGTGACAAATGGACTCGCAGAGCAGTGAGCTATTCATCTACGAACCATCCGAACAGAAACAGGATGAAATTTTGGTCCTATGTTTTGTAGAAGGAATTTCCAAAGTCTGTAGAAGGAATTTTCATAGTCTATAGAAGGAAGGTTGAATTACAGGATGTTTAAGATATCTTTCTACTCTAAAATCCTTAGCTTCATTTCTCCAAGGAAACCATCCATATTTCCTTCCTGCCCTAGTCTGAGTGCTCACAAAGCACCCTGGGGCTACCCCTGTCATACTAGTACCCCACATTGTGGTAATCACTGACCTGTCTTCCTCATTAGACTGCATGTCTTTGAAGGTAGGGATTGTCTTTTATCTACATAAATTTATTGTGTAGTGCAGTGTTCAGCACAGAGTATTAGCATTCAGTAAATGTTTGTCAAGTGTTGAATAAATAAATGAATGGAGATGATTTGAGTGCAACTGCTATAAAATTTTAGTAAAAGGAGCTAAAGCTGGGCAGTTTCCATTTGCAAAATTACCTTAGTGGGAAAGTCTCATTCTCAGAAATCACATGCTTTCTTTCCTTCTTCTTTCCTAGTACAGACTCACTTATCAGAAATATGAGGGAGTGTGATCATAATAGAAAGTAATCACCTTATCTGAAAAGTCAGAATATGTTTTCAGGGTAGCAGAAAATCAGGAGACTGCAAAGTTGCATTTGCTTTTTATTTAATTAATAAAAATTTAAAAGCATAAAAACACCAGTGGCTATTAAAAGTTCAATAGCTGGAAACATATATACAAGGTACATATGAAAAAGATCAGTATGGAGTCAACTTAGGTAGCTTCTGAGCCGTTCAGCATCATATGATCACAATCACATCGTTGGGAATCATCTGACATTGCAGGTGGTTCTCCCAAAAGATCCAGTTTCTCACTTATCCTTTGATATTATTTGCACACTGTTTATACCGCCTATAGTTGTCAGTCTATGTTACCAGAGACTGTTGCTGAAATTGCCATGGGGCTGAAAATATGGTTCCCTGTGTGGGGAATGGTCCAAACATGACTAGTGCCTGCAGGTTCAGAAAACTGAGTTTGATTGGAGATGCTAGTTTGTCCTCACAAACATGGAAAAGAGCTGTCAGTCAGATTGGAGAACATGTCCTGTGTGCAGCCATTATGCAGGTATGGATTCAAGGCTACCTTCTCTCCTTAGATTTATGATGGCGGCAATGAGAAATTGTATTTGTTTACAAAGGAAAGAAAGGCAAAAATGTTCCTTATGAAAAGAGGAAGCAATTGTTTCCTAGCACTTTTGGGGTGGCAGAGCTGGCTACTGCGCCCTGACTGCCGAGCAGCCCTGATGCTTCTTGGTGGCTCATACACATTCAGGTCAGCGTGGTGCAGTCTAATGGGTGTTGTCCTAGAGATTACACAGTAAAAAGAGAATTATTACATCAGAAGTGGATAGTTGTGTCTGTAATGGGAGTGATTATAAAAGAACGAGGAACCTACTGTAAATGTAAAGGTTTCTTATCTTAACAACATAATAATTGTAACCAGGACTGACAGTGAAGATAAACAGATCCCAACATTAATATTAACACTGTTTCACAAGGCTGAATGGAAACAGATTCAGCTGTCATTTGATTAATTTTCCATTAATAATAAAAGAAAAAGCTTACAGGTCTAAAATCCCTACCATATTTGCATTATCAGTGTTGACATTACAGATGGACCAATCTATCATTCACATAATTTGCTTTAAATTACCCTATTGTAAGACTGAAGAATGGATTTCTGTGAAACACAGAATTGTATGTGTGTCTGTGCATATGTGTGTCATCCATGTGTTTGTGTATGTTCTGTGCTTGTGTGTGTATGTTTATGTTTCAGCGCTACTGTTAACCAAATGAGACATCATCTTAAAAACCCAAATTTCAATGTGTTAAGGGTTATATAAACTGAAGGGTATAAACACTACAGAAGCAACTGAAGGCTTTAGCATGCTTATACTTAGTGGTTTCCACCTGAGTAGCTAAAACAAGCACACATGTTGAATGTGTTCACAGGCCTCTTTCTGTTTCTGTCTTTGTGCCTCCATCTACCTCCTCTATCTGATTCCCTTTAAATCAAAGTGTATACAGATGGTCAGAGGGAGAACTTGATCTAGTAAAGGATTTTTTCCTCCCTGTATGTTTTCTTGCACTTTAAGGAGTTTCAGAAAGGAGGAGGAGGAGCCTTTCTTATTGGACATAAGGGAACTCATAGTGACAAATTCTGAAAAGAGATTTCATTCAGAAAGCCAAGTGATTTAAGCACAACGAAAGGGCTTCTTTCTCTGATAAAAGTCCCAAGATAGTCACTAACACCCAAAGTTGACTTCCAATTAGTTTTAAGTTCACTGAAAATTTGGTCTGAGGAAATGCCAAAGAGGGATCCCAAGAGTTTGTTCCCACCACTTTTGTCCCATTCACCTATACATGGACCTGAGGGAGCTGTGAAGCTGCCGGCTGTACCTATCAGGAAAGACGGCAGTGGAGAGCAGACCAGAAACCTATTTAAGTCTCCCAGTAAATGTCTACATTGCACACCTGTAGTTCTTTATTTTTTTTTTCTTCTTTTTTGAGACAGAGTCTCACTCTGTCACCCAGGTTGGAGTGCAGCCACACAATCTCAGCTCACTGCAACGTCTGTCTCTCAGGCTCAAGTGATTCCCCCGCCTCAGCCTCCTGAGTAGCTAGGACTACAGGTGCGTGCCACCATGCTTGGCTAATTTTTGTATTTTTAGTAGAGACAGGGTTTCATCATGTTAGCCAGGTTGGTCTTGAACTCCTGACCTCAAGTGATCCACCTGCCTCGGCCTCCTAAAGTGCTGGGATGACAGGCATGAGCCACCGTGCCCGGCCTCATTTTTTTTTTTTTTAATAGGTATAAGATAAGCATGCCCCAGGTCAGTGTGCAGATTTCCCACAAGGCTTGGAAGAACCACCAGAACATTCCTTTATAAGTAAGGATATTTTAGAAATGACCAGCTTAAACATAGCTGGGATGTGTCTCAATTTAAAAATTTTCTGTAGAAGTTTTAAGTCAACACTCACGAACTTAAATGCAATGAAAAAGAAAAGGTACCTTGATAATCTCAAAAACTGAGATGACCAGAAGAAACAACGATGAAGGCTCTACCTTCCTGACATTTGCACTGATATTCAAAAGGCCTAGAAGGAAGTTGGGACTCTATACAAAATGGTCACAAGCCTAATCTCAAAAGCTGACTCAAGCCCCATTTGTGGCAAATTATCTAAAAGAGCAAGGGACAGAAGGGAAAAAGCAAAAACACCTGTTGGTAATTTTCCCCAAGCAACATTTTTCTCTTTCAAAAGACCAAAGCGAGGCTGAACTTTAGAGACAAGGATTCCCTTGTTGGAAACAGAGCAGGCCAATAGCGCCTTTAAACAGTTCCCTGTTTTTCAAGCAGCCAAGGGAGGTAAAACCTGCAGAGACCTCGGTGAGGGCGGCCCCAGGAAGGCCCTGCAGAGGTGCTTCATTAACCCGATTAAGCAGGTGGATGGAGAGGGCCTCGCTGATAATTTACACCTTGCTAATGAAGCGTGTGACTCTTAATCTCCTCCAAACAAGATACACTCATGAAACTCTGGTACAAGGAAAGGGGAAATTAATTAGGTGAAAAAACTATGAGATTATAGCAGAGGGATTCCTGCAAGGCAACTGTAACCTGGGTGGTTATTCATTTTAGCCTTTCTGAAATTAATGGCTGAGCTGTCAAGTAAACAAGTTGTGGTACCTATTGGGCTTATAAGAAGTTCAAAAGCAGTACATCATTATGTGTCTGATTTCATATTTCATGCAATGTCTTTAAAAATCAGTCTGATGGACTGACTTCTAATGTGTAATTTTAATATATTTGTAGTACAGCTGTTTATAGTTGTATTCACAGATGATTCAGTTATATATTTCGTATAATTTATTTTAAAATGTTACATTGCAAAATAATTCTTATATCTAATGCAAGCTATAAAGAAATTTTGTGTTCAAAGAGAACATTTTAAATGGTTGGTTAGAATTCTTACTGTATGAATGGTATCAGTTTAATAAAAGAAATAGAACATGACAATAGTAGCTAATATTTATCAAGTGTTGATATATATCAAGTACTAGCTAAGTATTTTATTTTTAAATTTATTTTTATTTTTATTTATTTTGTTATTGTTGAGACAGGATCTCACTCTTGTCACCCAGGCAGGAGTGCAGAGGTGTAATCACAGCTCAGTGCAGCCTCGACCTTCTGGGTTCAGGCAATCCTCCCACCTCAGACTCCTTTTTAGCTGGGACTACAGGTGCACACCACTATGCCCAGCTAGTTTTTTGTGTTTTTAGTAGAGACGGCATTTCACCATGTTGGCCAGGCTGGTCTTGAACTCCTGTGCTCAAGTGATCCATCTGCTTTCACCTCCCAAATTGCTGGGATTACAGCCATGAGCCACCATGCCTGGCAATGTACTTTTTTTTTTTTTTGAGACAAAGTCTCGCTCTGTCACCCAGGCTGGAGTATAGTGGCACGATCTCGGCTCACTGCAACCTCCACCTCCTGGGTTCAAGCAATTCTCGTGCCTTTCTGAGCAGCTGGGACTACAGGAGAGCACGCCACTATGCCCAGCTAATATTTGTAATTTTAGTAGAGACAGGGTTTCACCATGTTGGCCAGGCTGGTCTTAAACTCCTGGGCTCAACTGATCCACCCACCTCAGCCTCCCAAAGTGCTAGGATTACAGGTGTGAGCCATCATGCCCAGTCAAGACGAAGTACATTAAGTTTATTAACTCATTAATCTATATACCAACTCTATGAGGTAATTATTTGTTTATAGATGAGTAAACTATAGCCAATGAAGTTAAGTAGACATGTATTTTATTTTCTTTTTTCTTTTAATATATATATATTTTTGGCAGTATTCCTGTGATGGCAGCATGTGTTTTCTTGCTTAGTTATAGGTGAAATAAACCCCATCTTAAAGCCAGAAATTAATTTAAATGGTGTTTATTTCAGAGCACTTCACATATTTTGGGTCAAGTATGGAAATGACATAGATTTTTATGCCAGTCAAAGTTATGAAAAGAATGCGAACTTCATGGTGAGTTACCTTGGCAGACTAGACCTGGATTTAAATTTATCATCATTTACTTGATCTTGGGAAAGTTACTTAACTTCTCTGTTTGAGTTCCTTCATCTCTAAAAGGCGGATAATGATTCCTACTTCATCAGATTGGAATGAGTTTTGCCTGAGGTATCGTGTAAAGCACCATGCACACAGATGGGGTTCATACATGTTGCTTTCTCCACACTCCCCCCTTCACTTTTTTGGATCCACACTGGACTTCATGACAGACTCATCATTCTAACTCAAGGCTTTATTACTTGAAGACCTACAAGCCATCATTTTTAAAATGGCTTCCTATTCTGTGGCATATCTAAACCAAACTCATTCTGGAGACCTGGCCTGTGTTCTCAGGAAGGTAGCATTTTCAGTGTGCCCACTCCTACTTTCATCTCTGGGTGCGTCCACTCACCTATCCATTCATTCAAAGAACAGTTCTCCACCAGGCATTGAGCCCTGGACTACTGAGGACCCAAAGGACAAATGAGACAAGGTCCCGGGCCTCTAGGAGTGCATTGTTTAGATGGGGCAACAGAGCAGGAAGCCAAACACTTCATGCAAGGGGAAGAGCATAACATCAATGGTGCAGGCAGTGAGGAGTGGGTATTCAATGCTGCCTGGTGTTAGGGTGAGATGAGAGGAGGTGTCTCTCAAAGTGAGGCCTGAAGGATGGATAACTTTGGGGAGGTAATTTCAGGCAGAAGGAACTTAAAGTTATGCAACCGCAAAATGTCAAAAGATATTACGGGAAATTCAAGTGCTTTGATGTTGTTGAGTTGAGGAGAGAGTGATAAATGAGGCTGGAGCAGTGACAGAGGCCAGATAAACAGGGGCTGTGTCTGTAGGGCTAAGACTTCTGTGCTCTTTTCTCTGGGCTGTGGAGATGCTATCGACCCTGGGAGTTTACATACCAAATGTAAATGGTGGATTATAGGAGAGCAAGACTGGATGCAAGGAGAAGAATTAGAGGTCAGCTGCTAAAACTCAGTTGAGAGGTGATGAAGGCTGCTTTAGGGCTATAACTCTGGAGTGGTGGATGGGCAGCCAGCCAAACAGAGAGCAATTTCAGAGGTAGCAAATAGAATGTGATCATTAGAACAATGTCTGATACATGCTCAACAAATAGTTGTTGAATGAATGAATGTGCTTTTTTAGTTGTTTTTGTTCTGTGTATGCATTTTCTTCACTCAGCTCTCTGAAGATATTAATTTTTAATTTTTTTAAGTTTGGGGCTTTCCCTCTCCCCTTTTTCTGCCTTATCTCTGTTTCCTCTGAGTTCTGTATTTTTGTTGTTTGTTTGATCTCCATCTTTAAAGCAGGGTGATCCTTGGATATCCATTTATGTTTAAACATGGGGCACTAAAAGTCAATTGGAAGCTCTATGTGCATAGGTAGAGTTTTGCTGACTATTGGAGTCCACCGTAGGATGGTTGGGCATAACCTGGTCTTTATATTGGGGGCTCTAAGTTTTCAGTATTTTTTTCTCTGGGCCTGTTAAGTTTCTCCAGAGAAGAATTCTCGAATTTCCTGCCTATGGGAAATAAACAGGGGTGACAGTCAACTGGACACACCAGTGCAGCCATACTCGTTGTAAACATATTGAAACTCCTATTGCTAGTGACCTATAACCACTGCCTCAAGTTCTCAGACTGCCTCATCCCAGCCACACTGAGACTGTCTTCCCACAACCTAGCAACAAAACAGTTAAAACCTGCAGGATCTTGCCTTAATGCTCAGGTCAGTGTCCATTCCATTTGGTTGGCGCCTGGGCTACACTGGCTGTATTCAACATGTTATAAAACAAGGCATGGTCCGGAGTGGTATAATCCCAACACTTTGGGAGGCTGAGGTCGGTGGATCACCTGAGGTCAGGAGTTTGAGACCAGCCTTGCCAACATGGTGAAACACCGTCTCTACTAAAAATACAAAGAAAACAGCTGGGCATGGTGGCAGGCTCCTGTAATCCCAGCTACTCAGGAGGCTGAAGCAGGAGAATTGCTTGAACCCGGGAGGTGGAGGTTGCAGTGAGCCGAGACTGCATCATTATACTCCAGCCTGGGCAGCAAGAGTGAAACTCTGTCTCAAAAACAAAACAAAACAACCAAACAAGCAAACAAAACAAAACAAACAAACAAACAAACACACAAAAAAAACAAGACATGTCCCTGGCATTCTGGAAAAGCAAGAAAAGAAGTTTGGATGGTCCTGACTCAGCCTGCAAACTGTCATCCCTTCTGTCTTTTAATGCACCCTTCCTTCCTCCTTGCCTGGAGAGCCCATGTCTGGAGTGCCCTGGTTTGATTTATTGAAAGAGTAGCCCTCCTATCTCCTGCTGATGTGAGGGAGGGCTGGTCATGTGACCCCTGCAGGATGTATTCTTCCGTGGAAAGGTCCCACCCCTATTTTATTCTTTCTAGTGCCTCTGAATCCTGACCCCTTATTGGGTTCTGGGGCATAAATTTTGCTTTTATTCTGTTTTGTTTGATTTTGATTTTGGTCTTTCTCCTCTCCAGGTGCTATTAATAACATTTTTTCCTTACTTTGCTGAGAGAGTTACTGCCTGGCCATCTACTTTCCACTTTCTAAACTTTTGTGGCTATCTTGGCCCTAGCTTCTCATAGATATTGATGATTTCTGGAACTCTCTTTCAGTCACTTTGAACTACTTGGAAGAAAAATGGTATATTAGTTAGTCAAGACTCATGGATTCTATGGAAAAGAAACTAAAACTAGTTTACACAAAAGTGGGAAGGACATTTCAGGATCTAAAGGTTTTCTTCTAGACTCAAGTCAGGGATGCAGGAGGCAGTCACGATGCTGAAGTGCAAAGCCCTGAGGCCTTC
This sequence comes from Rhinopithecus roxellana, assembly GCF_007565055.1. Taxonomy (NCBI): domain Eukaryota; kingdom Metazoa; phylum Chordata; class Mammalia; order Primates; family Cercopithecidae; genus Rhinopithecus; species Rhinopithecus roxellana. The sequence goes on along the minus strand of NC_044553.1, from coordinate 13,141,349 downwards.
AATGTTTCTTTTTTCTTCTGGGTATTTATACGTAAGAATTTTCTTGTTTGCTTCCTCTTTGGCCAGCTCTTTTTCTTTTTCTCTCTGTTGTCTGTGTAGTGGAATATGGCCTCCTCACAGTTCCTGAGTGTACATACTATGATTCCAAGTATCAGTGGAATTTAGTGTGCTGCCTTTCTGACCCACTTCCAAATTCTGAGGAAGGAATGAAATTAGTTTGGGGCAGATGCCCCCACCCTTAATCCAATCCATGAAGATCCTGGTGGGTAATGAAGTACAAGCCACGTTACTATGTTGACAGACAGGGTAGGAGAACCACTTCCAGAAGTGAGGGAACCATTGTGAGCTAGGCAGACACACCAAAAGCTATCAACTACAACAGAGGAGAAAGAGTCCATGATTTATTCACCTAATTTCCTTCATACTTGCTTACCTTCAACTTTATTTAGAGGAAGCAGGAGGCAGGGTGTGGAAGGCATTCACGTTTGGAAAGCTGCTGCAGCTGTAGCCAGATATGAGGCCGGGAGCTGGGGGCTGGGTTCCTTTAGGCTTTTTGCGACTGGCCTGTGCCAAACTGCTCTGAGAGGAGTTCGCCTTGGCTCCTGGGTCTCCTGGAAGCTGGGCTCTGGTCTGTTGCCCAAGGGGCCTGGGTCAGCTGCTCTTCACGGCCTTGGGCCAGTACCTTACATAATTTGTCTTTTTTACTTCCCTTATTATTTATTTATTTATTTATTTAATTATTTTGGAGATAGAGTCTCGCTCTGTCGCCCAGTCTGGAGTGCAGTGGCACGATCTCGGCTCACTGCAAGCTCCACCTCCCGGGTTCACGCCATTCTCCTTCCTCAGCCTCCTGAGTAGCTGGGACTACAGGCGCCCGCCACCTTGCGCAGCTAATTTTTCTATTTTTAGTAGAGACAGGGTTTCACTGTATTAGCCAGGATGGTCTCAATCTCCTGACCTTGTGATCCGCCCGCCTTGGCCTCCCAAAGTGCTGGGATTATAGGCATGAGCCACTGCACCCTGCCTACTTCCCCTATTTTAAAAGGCAAAGACATCAAGATTTGCTTGGGGAATTTTTTCAAATAAATATGACAATACACAAACTGTGGGCTATATATCAAGTTCCTCTGAATATTAGATGCCAAGTAAGAAGTTTGAGTTAGAACTCCACGTCCCAGGTGACAGAATTCATTTTTCGAATGAAATGTTTATTGAGTAGGGCAAGAGAAAGCAAGCCCATGTCCTGCTTATGCTAATCAACACATCTGATAAGTAGAGTGCAATTTTCTCTTTAATAACCCAGCACCCATCATGTTCAATTAGTAATGCACTGGTGACAGTCCATGCAGGGCTGGAAGAAGAGGAGTAGCCGAGCCTTGTTCGGGGATCTACAGCCATGCTCTATGACACCACCCACCACCATGCAAATGACTTCACAGTTAAAAGGGGCACCACTCAGAGGCCCATAATTCATTTCCAGTTCCTTCTGTAGATACAGGGGCCACACTGCATGCATCATGAAATTTCTTTAGAAATGAAGTCCTTTGGGAATAAAGTTATAACTCTACTATTTATATTTGAGCAGCTTTATGATAATAGCTGCAAATCACTGAAATAGATAGTACTTTTCAAATGATACTTTAAGCATTGTATGTTTGCTAATAATAAAATTAGAAATAAAGTGAATTAAAGGGATGGATTCTTTTATTTTTAATTCCCATGTTTTAGACCTTTGCAGGCCGGGCATGGTGGCCCACGCCTGTAATCCCAGCACTTTAGGAGGCCGATGCGGGCAGATCTCTTGAGGTCAGAAGTTCAAGACCAGCCTGGCCAACATGAGGAAACACCCGTCTCTACTAAAACTACAAAAATTAGCCGGGCTAATTGTCCCTGGTGCAAGAATTGTCCCTGGTACAAATATGCTGAATCTCTTAGAGTAGGTGCCGTCCGCATGTACCATGAGGGGCACTTAGTCCCGAAATACTGTGTCACTCTCCTAGTGGTTTTCTCTAACACTAGCCCTGAAAAGCAGACATACATTTTTATTCCAGCTGTTAATAAAATGTTTAGCACATTTCTTTTAGAGATGCAAAGTTTCCCTATACCAGTTCTGGAAGACAGAATATAAAGAAATCCCAACCAGGAGCAGTGGCTCACACTGTAATCCCAGTACTTTGGGAGGCCAAGGCAGACAGATCACTTGAGGCCAGGAGTTCAAGACCCGCCTGGCCAACATAGTGAAACCTCGTCTCTACTAAAAATACAAAAATTAGCTGAGCATGGTGGCGCCTGCCTGTAGTCCCAGCTATTTGGGAGGCTGAGGCAGGAGAATGGCTTGAACCTGGGAGGTGGAGGTTGCAATGCGCCAAGATCGCGCCACTGCACTCCAGCCTGGGCAATAGAGTGAGACTCTGTCTCAAAGAAAAAAAAAAAAGAAAGAAAGAAAGAAATGCCTAACATTTAGGTTCACCCACTGGATGAGGCTAAATTTATGAGACTAAGAGTCATCTATCCTTGAGAATGTTTGTTTCCAGATAAAAGTCCACAATGACTATTTTATTTAATTTTTACAATATGCCTTTCCTTGTTGGTCTTAGCATATATTTTTTAAAACTTCATGAAACGTTTCCACCCTGTAGTAAAATTGAAATCCTCTATTTTAATTTTAACATCAGATGCAAACAGTTGAGTTAATGATACTCTTCAGTTAACATCACAACATCACATCATCATCACCCCTACCCTAACCTCATACCCATTCTTCTCTCTGTTTCCATAGGCACCCTCTGTAATATAGTTCATGTTTTTTCTTGAATACATATATATCTTTGGAAGATATGCAGTATAGGATTTTATTTTGGTGTATGTATGATTTTGATATAAATAAATGATGTACTGTGGATCTTTGGGGTTTGTTTTGTTTTGAAACAGGGTGTCACTCTGTCATCCAGGCTGCAGTGTAGTGGTGTGATCTTGGCTCACTGCAGCCTCGACCTTCTGGGCTCAAGTGATCCTTCTACCTCAGCCTCCCAAGTAGCTGGGGTGCCACCACATCTGGCTAATTTTTAAATTTTTTGCAGAAACGGGGTTTCATCATGTTGCTCAGGCTGGTCTCAAACTCCTGAGCTCAAGGGATCCACTCTCCCTTGGCCTGCCAAAGTATTGGGATTACAGGCATTAGCCACCACACCCAGCCTGTACTGTGGATCTTATTCCACTTGAAATTTTTCCTCCATACTATAAGATCTGCAAATGTTGCTGTATATACTTATAGCTCATTGCATTTGATCACTACATAATATTATATGCATCTATCTTATTTACTTTGTTTCAATTCTCCACTGTTATGAAAATGCTGCCATAAGCATCATTGTAGATGATCATTTTGGAGAATTTCTCTCACATATGCATCATAAATAGTGTCAGGTTATATTCTAGCTTAACTGTACAGGCCTCCACTCCCACCAGCAGTGCATGAGTGTTCATAATATCTCAGCCTCTAACACTTAGCATTATCTGATTTTCCAGTGTTGTACTAATCCGACATACATAACAGTTATTTTATTGTTTTAATTTACATAGCTCTGGTAATTAGTGTTGTTGCCTACATTTCCATGTATTTGTTACCTCTTGGATTTCCTTTACTGTGACTTGAATATTTATATCTTTGAACCATTTTCCTATTGGGATTTGTGCTTTTATCATAGTTTTTTTTTTTTTAACAGAGTCTCACTCTGTTGCCCAGGCTGGATTGCAGTGGTGTGATCTCTGCTCACTGTAGCCTCTGCCGCCTGGGTTCAAGTGATTCTTCTGTCTCCACCTCCCGAGTAGCTGGGATTACAGGTGCCCGCCACCATGCCCGGCTAAATTTTGTATTTTTGGTAGAGATGGGGTTTCACCAGATTGGCCAGGCTGGTCTTGAACTCCTGACCGCAAGTGATCCACCCGCCTTGGCCTCCCAAAGTGCTAAGATTACAGGCATGAGCCACAGCGCCCGGCTGCTTTTTTCACGTTCATCTGTAGAATTTCTTTGGATAGTCTAGAAATTAATAAACCAAATCAATTGGTTTTACTCAGTACACACACATTTTTCCTATGTGTCACCTAATTGTTATCTGTCTGTGGTGTCCTTTGTTGAATAAAGTTCCCAATTTTAATATTTTTTCCAGTCCATCAGTTTTCCCTCTTATGGTTTATGCCTTTAAATTTTTTAAAATAAATCTTGGCCCGGCGCGGTGGCTCAAGCCTGTAATCCCGGCACTTTGGGAGGCCGAGACTGGTGGATCACGAGGTCAGGAGATAGAGACCATCCTGGCTAACATGGTGAAACCCCGTCTCTACTAAAAAAATACAAAAAAAAACTAGCCGGGCGCGGTGGCGGGCGCCTGTAGTCGCAGATACTTGGAGGCTGAGGCAGGAGAATGGCGTAAACCCGGGAGGTGGAGCTTGCAGTGAGCTGAGATCCTGCCACTGCACTCCAGCCTGGGCGACAGAGCAAGACTCCGTCTCAAAAAAAAAGATAAAAAAGAAAAATCTTTCCTCACCTTTAGTTTACCAAGATATTCTGCAACATTTTTCTTATATTAGCTTTTCAGTTTTATCTTTCACAATGAGATCTCTAATTCTCACTGAAGTTCATCCTTTTAGGTATAAATTCAATTTTTCTTCATATAATGAATCTGTTTTCCGAGACTGTATCATTCTAAATGACCCATTTTTTTCTTCACTGATTTGTGGTGATGGTTTTCTTATATGCAAAGTGCTTGGTATGTAAGAGAAGTTTCATATATTTAGATATAGTTTTATTGCATATTTATTTTACTATTTTAAGACTCTTTATTCTGAACTATTGGTCTATTCTTGTATCACACAACTACTGTTTTTTATTATTCCCAAGGCTTTACTGCATTTCTGAACATCTCACAGGGTAAATCATACTCCTCCTCCCTCTTGGCTCCTCTTTTTAAAAAGCATCTTAGCTATTCATGGATCTTTATTCTTCCATATTCGAGTTAGAATAAAAGTGTTCAAGTTTCCAAAAAGTCTTCCTGGAATTTTGATTGGAATTTCAAGAAAGGTATAGATTATGTTATTAGCTTCTCACGACAGCTGGGCTTCAGGGCTATCTTGATATGAGTCCTACTGCTGCCAGCTAGTGCGGAGCTGGCACAAATATTTTTCCGCCCCAGGTAGTTAGTGGTGGCTTGTGCACAGAGGGCACTGAGGGAAGAAAAAGTGCATGGCAGAGAAGTACTCCCTCCCATGCCTGAAACATGTTTGTGATACCTGACCTGTCTGCTTTCTCTTCCCTCCATTTCCTGGACTGATCTATTCAAGGAGAACCAGGGGTTTTATGTTCTGGAATCATTGGTTCCCCTTTCACTCAGTGGCACCACCGAGGATTGAGGTTTCATGCTGAAAACCAGTATCACGAGTTGTTTGCCATCTTCTTGGGAACCAGATATCTTTCACTACAATATTTCAAATATATTTTCTTCTGCCCTCCAAAAAAAATCTTTTTATAGACTTTTAAAGTATTTCCTGTATAGTAACTCTGTGAAATAAATAACTCAGGTGTTATCATCCTGGGCTTCAGAAAACTTACAAGACTTCCCTATAAGTGCAGTGTCAGAAGGAAGCTAGAAGAAAACTAGAATTCCAAACTTTGACTTCCTGTCCCGGAAGAGAGTATCTGTAATATAGCAGAGAGGCACAGGGCCCAGAGTCAGCGGTCTAGCTCTAATCTGCACATTGGCATCACATCAGCGCTGTGTTCTTGAAAGTTGCGGGGTCCTGGGCCTCAGTTTCCTCATGTCTTGGAAGGGCTACGTCATCCCTAAAGCCCTTTCCCCCAAAATTTTAAGATTCTCAATATACAAGGGAGAAACCAAGGCTGTTTTATGAGAATTTCAACCTTCTGTTTTTTTCTTGTTCTTTTTCTACTGAAAGTGCCAATGAAAAGTGAAATGGCTGAAAGCCAATAGCCTGGAGGGTTGCTGTAGAGTTATGTAATTAATAAGCTGCAAATACGGCTTCTGGATACATTGAGTGGGTTTTATTATAATAGTTGCCCTTTAGCACTGAAGGATGACATCATTCCTGATGTTTGGGTTCTTGCTCCTGAAAATTAAACCCACTCTTAAGGGAAAGGGTACTAACAGTTATCCATGAACTTTAAAAAATGAAACAAAGTCCAGAGGACTGATCTGCTGCCACTACCGGTGCCAGTGCTGAAGAGATGCCAGAGTTAGGAGTCCCTGTTTGATAGACCAAGAGAAAGAATACTACCTTATACAGAAGCAATTGGCTTAGGGAAATAAACCAAACAATAACACGTTTTTTAAAAATGAGGAGGGAGCAGTGGTTCAACCTGTAATCCCAGCATTTTGGGAGGGTAAGGTGGGAGGATTACTTGAGGCCAGGAGTTCAAGACCAGCCTGGGCAACATAATGAGACCTGGTCTCTACAAAATATTAAAAATTGGCCACGTGTGGTAGTGCGTGCCTATAGTCCCAGCTGCACAGGAGGATGACGTGGGAGGATCTCTTGAGTCCAGGACTTCAAGGTTACAGTGAGCTATGATTGCACCACTGTACTCCAGTCTGGGCAAAAGAGTGAGAGCCTGTCTCTAAAACTAAACATTTGAATGAAGAGGAGTTGAGTAAAAGAAGACAGAATGTAGGGTAAGAAGACAATTTATTAAAAATCCCAAAAGTATGTCCACTAGCAAGATATAGTCAACAGTGGGAGACAAGAACCTCATCCTCAGAAAGAATCAAAGAGCTTAAGAAAGGCCTAGAAGAATCAATGAAAGTGTCAGGGAGGTTACAAAATTAAAAAAAAAAAAAAATCAATGAAGTGTGGAGTTGATGCTTTGGTGGCAATTTAAGAATTAAGAAATGACAAAATTTAATGCTCAATACTATCTATCTATCTTGTACATCAGTAATGCTCATGTTTAATTAGGCTAAGAAAAAGATGTTTTCTTTCTTTCTTTCTTTCTTTTTTTTTTTTGAGACAGTCTCAATCTGTTGCCCAGGCTGGAGTGCAGTGGCGTGATCTTGGCTCACTGCAACCTCTGCCTCCTGGGTTCAAGCGATTCTCCTGCCTCAGCCTCCCAAGCAGCTGGGACTATATGCATGCACTAATTAATAAGCTGCAGCTAATTTTTTGTATTTTTAGTAGACAAGGAGTTTCACCATGTTTGCCAGGCCAGTCTCGAACTCCGGACCTCAAGTAATCCTCCTGCCTCAGCCTTCCAAAGTGCTAGGATTACAGGCATGAGCCACCATGCTTGGAGTGCAGTGGTGCAATCTCAGCTCACTGCAAGCTCCACCTCCCGGGTTCACACCATTCTCCTGCCTCAGCCTCCCGAGTAGCTGGGACTACAGGTGTCCGCCACCACGCCTGGCTAATTTTTTGTATTTTTAGTAGAGACGGGGTTTCACCGTGTTAGCCAGGATGGTCTCGATCTCCTGAACTCATGATCCTCCCACCTCGGCCTCCCAAAGTGCTGGGATTACAGGCGTGAGCCACCACGCCCAGCCAAGATGTTCTCTTTAGTGATGTTTGAGTCAAGTTAATAGTCAACACATCCCTACTTATAATGCTTCCTTGTGTTGCCTTCCACAGGGTCAACTTTCCAAAGACATAGGAAACTATATCTTACATAATTGTGTATCTACAACAAGTTCAATCCTTTGTCCACATTGGCAGGCTAACTCAATCTCATAAAAGGTAGGTTTGGCTGATTTTCCTTTTTTTGTTTGTTTGTTTTTGTCTTTTTTCCACTTTTTAGGAGTCTAGTATCTTAGTGCTGGTAGTGCTGGTATTTACCTTTTAAAAAATTGCTTGGGTAGTTTAAGAAGAAGACACTGAGAAACAAATTCTTAGCTATGATAGAAACAAAGTTTTATTCATAGAAGACCAAAATTTTATTGAATATAGGCCAATTATAAAGGAGCTTATTCATCTTTGCATGCCAGTGAAGTTCCTAACTCAGAGGCTATCCTGTTATACACATGAGGAGAACATTTTGGCTATGGCTCTGAAATTAGTAGATGGTTAAGCCTTTAAAGTGGGGTGTTAATTGCAAAACAGGAGTTGGATATCTGAACAGCTCAGACTGTAAACCCTAGGTTTCTATAATTCTACGTTATTTGTGAGTATTACGGGGTAGTTAAATCTTTGACAGTTTCCAAAGTGAGATCATACAGTCTTATTTGTTCATGATATAATTGACAAGACTCTACAAGAGCAGAGGACATAAGGAAAAGGCTCTTGGGTTTTGCATTAATCCAGACCCTGCAGCTGGGCCCCGCCCACACTTATTGCCTCCTTCAGCACCAGGCCCTCCTCACTCCCAGGATGCCAGACACTGGCCTTCTTTCAATTCCTTAAAGAACCTTGCCCTCACCCATCTCAGGAACTTTGTCCATGATGCGCCCTTTGCCTGGAGAAAGCTGACTTCTATTTTCCTTCTTTGGCTTCATTCAGGTAATTTCTACTCCTCCTTAAGATTTCAGCCCCAAAGTCACTTCTTCAAGGAAACTTTCCCTAATCCCCAGAATGATCTAATGCCCTTTTCCTTCTGGCAGCCCCAAAGGTAGGAACTCCAATGTTCATTCCCACTATGGTACGCTCACTCGAAGTGCAATCAATGCGCAGCAAGATGTAGGTGCTTGAGAGTTCTCAGGTGAACACCACGTAAACAAGGTGCCCGTGACTCAATCAGGCTGCTTCAATAAAACATCTTAGATTCTGAAAAATAGGACTAGAAATGATCTCAAGAAATCTTATTTGACCCTGTCTCCAATCTTTAGAAGTAGGTGATGAATGGGTAGAATAGTATATTTCTAACAAATAAGTTGGTTAGAGCATCTATTATGTAAATGAGTCTGCATGAGAAATTGTAATGAGGCATTCTATCTTTAGGTTGGACATTACAGAGAAACCAGGTAGGTGCATTGTGAGTTACACTGTGTCTGCTTCATTTATCTGTGGGGAGAGACCTAGAGTCTTTTCTTTTTTTTAGATGTAGTGTTGCTCTGTCGCCAGGCTGGAGTGAGTGACGCGATCTCGGCTCACTGCAACCTCCGCCTCCTGGGTTCAAGCGATTCCCCTGCCTCAGCCTCCCAAGTCCCTGGGACTACAGGCATGTACCACCATGCCCAGCTAATTTTTTGTATTTTAGTAGAGACAGGATTTTGCCATGTTGGCCAGGATGGTCTCAATCTCCTGACCTTGTGATCTGCCCTCCTCGGCCTCCCAAAGTGCTGGGATTACAGGTGTGAGTCACCGCGCCCGGCCACCTAGCGTCTCTTTATCTGTAGTGAGGCAATGTGTCCTGGACACACTCTGAGTTCCCCCAAGTTCCGGTTGGTGAAGCTGTGATGCCACTGACCTGTGGAACCACAGGCTGCTGCTTCGTTCCTTATTTTGATTAGGGACCTTTGTGGTTGTTGTTTTGTTTGTTTAACAATCACTGAATCACCACAGAGGCAGAGGTAGATAGTTCTTTAAAATGTTCTACTGAGGGGAAAATGTAGAAACCTTCTGTAAAGGAAAGTAAGCAAGCAAGCATTTAGAAACATCATTTTTTGCATGCGTGGTGTTTTACTAAGATGCCCTAATAATGGAGGGAGTTTTATCTTTAATATTCCAGTTCCAAATGGGTGTCATGAAAGGCCTGTGTATGTCAGCTCTGAAAACTCTCTAACCTTGAAAGGCCTATTTTCTCCTCTTGCCAACTCGTCTATGGAGCTTATCAGGAAGAGAGGATTGCTATTGCTGTCTAGTGCCCATAATTAATCCCGGAGACAGTGAGGATTTAGGACCACTGATTGTGGCTGACTTCAAATTAAAAAGTCACTGTTAGCGTGTGAAACAGATACCATATGTTATAAACAAACCCTTTGAATGATGTAGAACGTCAAGATAATTCATATGTAAACACAGGTTACACTTAGGATAGGGGATTTTACGTATGCCCATTCATACTTTTCAAAGATGCTATGGACACACAAACATAGATGGCACACTGCTTTTCCTTCATTTGGTCCCCAGAAAATGGGTATGATTTAAGATGTGAATTTAGTGCAAACCTCAAATTACGAGTTATGAAATTTGTCTTTCTCTTTACCATCAGTGTGGTGAGTACAAACAAAGGCAGACACCAGTCTGATTGGTTCGTGTAATCCAATTGCCGAGTTGAGCTTCTTTTCTTGTTCCTGCCATGACTAATTTGTGGTTTCACAAAGTGTTTCTGAATGTCAGACACATCAATTATAAGAGATGGGCAAGATGCATAAGGAGAACCACAGTAAGGGGGAGAGGGGCTTTAAAAATGTTTACAAGAAATTAAAGTAGTGAGTGTAGGCAGAAGTTGTCCTATAACCTTCACCAGAGCAATTCTTTTATTTAAGAAAGTGGCTGGATTATTTCCCAAGTGAACAAATTCTCTGTCCATTGCCAATCAGAACTGTTAGTGGCCTCATTTCTTCTTACTAATTGGTCCTCTCCTTTCCTTCAGTCCTCTAGATAACACACAATAATGCCACCTTCACTCTGTAGACACTGGTGCTTTAAGGGAAGGCTGGGTTAGGTGCTCACAAACATATTCTCTAATGGTGTTTATCTTCTATGGCTGGAGTGATTTTTTTCCCCCTACTGAAACTCTATTATATACCCTTTTGTTGTCATGGCTGAAGCCTGTTGTTTCTGCAAAAACAATAATAGGCCTGAAGATTAGGGTTGCATTTTATGGGCCTAGCAGCCCAGCAGGGCATCATATTTGTATCAATCCTATAAATTCCTGGCATCAGGCCTCTTTACTCCTAGTAATTAATCTTTTTCATAAATGCTGTCATGTTTAGAGCTGTTTTATTAAGTTTCTGCTTTCTAATTTTTTTTGTGTCACTTCTTTGCCTCATCAATATTAAAAATTAAAATAGAAAAACAACAGAGCAGCCAAATAGACGGAACCTACCAGTTACAGCTTTCTTTTCTTACCAGGGGAATCTAGATGCAAAGGCTGTTCTTTTTATCTTCGTAAATACCAGCCCTCATCTCCAAGCTGTGGATATGGTTTGTTTGGGTTTTCTCCTTCTCCTTGTTGCTGTGGGTGCGCTTCAGGTGTGAGAAGCTGAAGAAGAAAGGAAGACTTGCTTCTTTTAGTCTCTCACACTCTTGTCAAAATGCCAGGGCTAGAGAGGAAGACCTGTTCTGAAGGAAGTTTGTTCACTGCCCTTGGACTTAGCCTTTCCGATGCAGCCGACGAACTGAATACCATCCCTTCTGCCTCCTTTGGGATTGCAATTGCATTGGCGTGTGGTGGTGTGAGCAGCCTTTTTCTTTGGCCCACTGACCTAATTGCAATAGGGGTGGTAAAATATTTTCATTACCCTCTCCCCAGAATATAGAAATCTTCAAAGGGAACCCAGGAGGGAGGTTAGCCTCTTAACCCTAATTTCCCTACCACTACCTCAGCTTGGCTGTACATCACAAAATTAGTCTCCAAACATAGTGGCACCAGGATTGTTGTCGGTTTTGCTTTTAAAAGTCATTTCATATTGTAAACCCGGCGATTATTTCATGCTGTTTAAACTATATTTGTAGTCTTTGATCATGCATAAGTAGACTCAAGTTAACTGCTGATAGAATGATGATATTTTCTCCATGTTTCTTTTTCTTTTTCTTCTTCTCTGTCTTTAAGGACCCTGTACCCAAGAGCTGGCCTCAAGAAATTTCCATTACTACATTACAACATGCCTTTGTTTTTTAATTGGTTCAGGACTACCTATTTGCATGACAAGCAACATAATTCAGTTAGAAAAATCTGTTGTGTGTATGGTATGCAGAATCTATATTTACTGCATTTTATAAATTACTGATTATTTAAAAATTTGAAAGACCGCAGATTGGCAATGAATGCCAAAGAGAAGGAGAGACTGGTAGTCATTGCTGATTATTGTTATTTGAGCACAGGCTGGTTTCTCTTCTCCTTCCTCCCTTCCATTTTTCTTCAGGAGTTCCTTTCTATCAGCCACCCCCTTCCACACCTCAATTCCCAGCAGGAAGATACTGTACTGCCACGAGTGGGGGCTGAAAATGGGGCAAAATAGGTTTTGAATAGCAGCATCAAATAAATTCAAGTGCCTTTCTAAATATATTTCAAGATTAAGTAATGAAGGATTGTAAAGCACTTGGAAAAAAATAAAGTGCCATGTAAGTGCTAAGTAATAAAGAGTAATCATAACAGTAATAAAAGGGTGAACTGCTAAATCTTTCTTGCTTCTTTTCCTCTCAGTATTTTCATCATTTCAGATTTGGCTCCTGAATACAACTCTTTTATTTCTAATGAAGAACTGGGACTTAAAATAATAATGATAGTAAGTAAGTTGTTTTTTTTTTTTTTTTTTTTTTTTTAAGATTTGTTTGGGGATATAGAGAGATCATGCTCCACCCTGTCTTTTCCTTCCATTGCTGCCCACCCAGGAAAGATTTGAGCTTCATCCTGATGGGTGCACTAGAGAGAGGAGCTGGGACACAGAATTCCCTTAAAAGAAAACGCTGGTCCCTGTTGGTTTCGCAACGTTATCAACCCAACCATCAGCCTAATGGTGTATGTTTATGATTTATCCAGTATTATGATTTGTATCATTTTTCAATAAACTTGAGACCACCTGCTGTGATTGTGACTATTTCCCATTATAGGCAAGGCGTTTCATCCCCCAAACCCTGAGTTTCCATCCCCTGGGTAACTTTTACAACAACCTGACTACCCTTAATGCCTGGGTGTTCTCTTCCTGTGACAGTATTTATAAAAAAAGTATGTGTATATTTCTTTAATAGGACATATATAGTTACTATCAATGTTTATTTTCCATTTTCTCCAACCTTTGGAAGAAGAGTGCATCTCCTTGTGTGCACATCCTTATTGGTGACCACCTGTAGATCTCCAGGCCTCACACAGGTTAGGACAACAAACCCTCTGGTTTTTGTGTTAGCACGTACACAGACTACACTCATGATATGGATGAACTAGGAATCTAATTTGAATACCTGGCCCTGGAGAGGGCAGATTTTCAGCCTGTTGTGAGGATATACAAAATAAAGGGCTAGTGATATAGATTCAAAATTGTCATTTGTTTTTCACTTTCTGTCAAACAAGGGCCTCTGCCACCTCACAGTAAATGTAGAGTCACAGAATTTGTGTTTGCCATACCTCTGTTTGTACTATACCACCACACAACACATATGACCAGTGCTGAAACTTGTTTGACAATCCTTCTGGGAATGGGACAGAGAATTGGGATTTGGCAGAAACTTTAGTCAAATATCAATAACAATAAAAACTAAACAATTGCTTGTGAAAGTGTTTTTTTGTTTTTTCCATTTTTCTTTTTTCTTAAAGAGTGATTAAGGAAATCTGTTTAGTTGAGGCATGTAATATTTTATGTGCATACTCAGTGTAACTTGACTTCAAGGGAAGCTACACATCACATAGAAATCAAAGAGGAAATGTTCAAAGATTCTTCAGTTGGAAAACAGGAGGTGATTTTATTACTACATCAAGAGAATGTAAAAGTCTCCAATAAATCCTGTATCCAAAACACTGTTAGAATTGTTAGATAAGATTTCATTGTCAGAAAATTCTTTTTTCTTAAAAGAATACAATTCTTTCAAGTTTTTAGAGATGGCCCCAAAGTAGTCTAGAAGTCAGGCTTCAGTCCTTACCTTAAGAACTGGTTGGCTTTTTCTTGATTTGCAGACACACTTACATGGATTCTAAGGTTGCCTTCATGTTCAGGAGTGTGGGAGGCGGAGGTGATTTAAAGCAGAAGAGCAATACCCAAAAAGGGTGACAGGAATTTACAATTAGGTGAGGAAGTTTTGAATCTATAATAAAAGTCTAACAGGCAGGTAACAAGTTCTTTGTGAGTCTTAACTCCACTGATGAATTTTTTTTTTTTTTTTGCATGTGACTTTGGTCAAACTGCTTATTTCTTTTGGCGCTTTGTTACGTTTCACTCACTGTGTTCAAAGAGGTACTGTGAGGATTAACAACATAAAAATTTGTTTTGATATAATGTTCTAATAATTTAAAGTAGTCTTTAAAAAACTTTCTTTTTTTTTTTTTTTTTTTTTTTTTGAGACGGAGTCTCGCTCTGTCGCCCAGGCTGGAGTGCAGCGGCCGGATCTCAGCTCACTGCAAGCTCCGCCTCCCAGGTTTACGCCATTCTCCTGCCTCAGCCTCCCAGTAGCTGGGACTACAGGCGCCCGCCACCTCGCCCGGCTAGTTTTTTGTATTTTTTAGTAGAGACGGGGTTTCACCGGGTTAGCCAGGATGGTCTCGATCTCCTGACCTCGTGATCCGCCCGTCTCGGCCAAAAAACTTTCTTAATTAAAAAAAATTAATGTCTTATTTTATGTATTAAACTATAGAATTGATTTATAAAGTAATCATACAGAGAGTAAATTATTATAAACATTCAGAACTGTGGAGTTAAAATTCTTGTTTTGATTTCATGAGGTGCAAATAGAATATTTTACAGAGGTGTGACAAGCGGCTCAGAAACCAAAACTCTTTTCTTCTATCTAATATTATTGTTTGCCAACATGGTGGTTTTTATTAAAATCTGAGTTGAAGCAAATATGAATATCAAACACAAATAACGTTTGAAATGGGTTGGGTCAAGGAAAGAAAGCAAAAATAGTAAAATAAACTTTAAATTTTGAAAAATATGTAACACCTTTGTAAGGTTTCATAGAGAAACGCGGTTTGGAAAATCCCTTATCGTGATAAATTACCTAAAACAAATCTTCAGACGAATGAAGGAACACATAATTTGTAACGAAGGACCTAGACATTAAAATAACAGAAGTTATTCTCAAATTAGAGTTATCCGTACAGGAATTCATATTTTTATGAAAGCATATAAAAAGTGTCAGTAATGAAATCAGCAGATTACAGATTGAAGGAGCAGGACAGTTAATGGTTTAGTCCAGGCCCAACACACTTACTTCCTTGTTGGGTTTCTTTCTCCTCCTCTGAATACTCTAAACCCTCAGTCCATTTTAATTAGGCCAATGGAAAGCATCATTAAACTTTGCCATTTTTGTAGATGGGAGCCTGAGCACCTTTATTTGCCTAAGAGTCCTTTTGAATTCTACCTTTGCCCAAGGCAAGGGCTCTTCCTGGCTAGGACTAACTCCTGGGTGCCTTTTCAAAGCGCTTTACTGGTATCCTGTATGGAAGGCCTAGTGGCAGAGTCTGTGAGGGGTCCCGAACAGATTGTGTAACTGTTGCACAACCAATGTGTACACGTGTGTCACTAATTTAATTTTAATTTTACTGTATGCGTTTGTATAAGATCCTGCAGCTGTCATGTGCTCATCATCTGTCACTGAACTATCTCTAAGCCATGCTGGGCTAAGACAGGATTATAAACGATGAACTGCCATGTGCTCTAAATCTTCTTATTTGCCTAGCCTGGAAGGTATGCCCTGTAAAATTTGATTGGCAGTGTGCTCTATGCTGGCCATTGACTTTTGAAGGCCTCTTCTATTGGTTCTTTGAGCAGCTCTCAGTGGCTGTATTGACCATCACCTGCTGATTCCTGCACTGGCCTGACCTCCAACCTCTGCTTCTCCTCTTTCCTCTCATCTTTTCCCCACTTGTTTGGCTACTTGCTCAGAGGCTGTAAAACAGGCCCTGCCACTCTGGTGGCACGTGCAGTATATAGGGCATATGGCTGGCTGGTTGTATGCAGAAGAGGATAACTGAAGCCAAGCAGACCCAGCACTGTTATTACAGCAGATGGGGGAAGCGTGGCATTCAATATTTAGACAGATGCCACCTCCTTATTCCACCTGTCTGGAAGTTGGACATTGTACAGAACGAATGTCTGCCTAATGATGAAGGAAACAAAGGACACATTTATGAAGCGCAGCAGAGCAGCATATTTACTGAGCATGCACAATATAATTGTTGATCATAACAATAAACGTAAACTGCTACTGGTCAGAACTGCTGAAACATGCACACAATTACAGCAGGAGAAAGGAATTGCTACTCTTTTACCAGCTGCTTGGGTATCTTTAATTTTGATGACTGGGAGCAATAGATAGGACTCAAAGTTTGTGATGAATGCCTGAAAGAATTCAATTTTCTCAAGTGATGGTCCATCCTCCTTTTTTGCTAAAATCCTCAAAACAAGTGTCACTTCCTCTCTGTTTTGCATGTTTCTAGGAAATTCAGTTCTTTATTTTCTTTGTGAATGGTTTCTAACCAGGCAGAAAACAAAGAAATTATCTTTGTAACTGCTACTATTTTGATGTGTTTGCCATCAAAGTGAATATATCTTTTTCCTCTAAATTCAAAATGCTGATGATGCTGAACAATAGAGATTTAAAGATTTAGTTAGAAATAAAAAAGAACAGTGTATATTCTTTGAGAGTGTTAATTTTTTTGATAGATCATTCATTGTGGTCTTTGGTGTGTTTTAATTTATAAATTGTTTTATCCCATCCTCACAGATTAATTTTTTAAATCAATACTAGTCTTTATTTATGTGTAAAGATGCTTTATGTTTTATCAGTAATCAGCAGGAGGAATAGGTATGTACAATTTGTGAACTGCCCATGGATTTCTTGCAAGAGTAGAAGTTGACTAGCTTGCTAAGAAGCAAAATAATCTTTGATTCAATGCACCTAGCATTTATTTATTATAACTATAGGCAGAGGATGGTAGCCTTTTTTTGCAGGGAAATGTAAATGGAATTCTCCATACAAAAAATGTTGAAGGCAATAATTTACAAAAAGGAATCAAAGGTAAATTTTTCAGAAGCACAATAGATCACCCCTGTTTTAGAATCAGCTTGCATGATTAGACAAACCCCTATTTTAAAAGATATTCTGATACCTATTATTAGTAGCATTAATGATCTGAAAAATTCATCATTATTATTTTTAGGGACGCCACCAATTAACAACCATGGTTGAATAAATAACTGAGAAGCACTTGAGATGGGGAACTTTTTCTTTTGTCCTGTTTTCATCCAGGTCTAACTTTTGGGAAGCTTTCTTTTTGGTTCATTTTTCTTCAGTGATTATTTCACATTAAAACCCCATCTGACGAAAGGCATATGGAAGGGAAGGGAGGTCATTCCTAATTGAACAACCTAGGACTTGTGAGGTTAATTACAGATATTAACGCTGCTGTTCTTCAGCTTCTTGCCCTCAAGAAGCCTCTAGCTTCCAAATGACCTGGCTCCAACAAAGAGACTCTCTTTAGCCCATTAACTAATTGATAAAAATGTGAGTGTTTAGAATGAGTCTAATTAAATCACCGAGCCTTACAATTACTAGTCCATTTGGTAGCTGTTGGGAGATGGGTAACCTCAGCTGGCATTGTAGGGGAATAAAAGATAAAAATAAAAGGGAGCTTAACCAAGATCATTTTGAAAGCTGTTCATTTGAAGACAAAGTACATATTTGCCTGAAATGTCTACATTTACTACTTCAAATGCATTCCCTTTCGAGGGTAGCACAATCTCTGAAAAAGAAAATAATGTCTTTTTTCTTCTTCTTTAAGAGCAGGCATGCTCCACTTTGTCTAATAAAGTTACATGAGTGGCTGGGGAATTTTTCTGCGTTAGCATTAAGCTAAATTCCTTTAGAGCTGGGAACACTGAAGTTTGTCCATTGAGCCTTTGTTTAAGAGCTGGCAAATGTCTCAAATAGTAGACATTGAAAAACCCAGAGTGGGCTCTCAGGACTTTTTACTTTGTCCCGAGTCTGCTCTAACTCACTGTTTCTGCTGCAGCCCCGATCCATGACGTTTCTTTCTTTCCTTCTTTCTTTCTTTCTTTCTTTTGAGACAGAGTCTCGCCCTGTCGCCCAGGCTGGAGTGCAGTGGTGCGATCTTGGCTCACTGCAAGCTCTGCCTCCCGGGTTCACACCATTCTCCTGCCTCAGCCTCCCTATTAGCTGGAACTACAGGCCCCTGCCACCACGCCTGGCTATTTTTTTGTATTTTTTAGTAGAGATGGGATTTCACCATGTTAGCCAGGATGGTCTCCATCTCCTGACCTCATGATCCGCCCGCCTTGGCCTCCCAAAGTGCTGAAATTACAGGCGCATGACGTTTCTTAAAGGCAGGAAGTCTGGAGCTTGTTTGGGCCCTGGGTGGAGGGATGAGAACCACTGACTCAACAGTGGCAGGTCCAGCAAAGCATGCACAATGAGTCAGCCACCAGCCCAGGTGGTGACTTTTGTCCCCAATTAAGAGACATTCGTAGGCTCCTAAGTAGGGGATAACACAAGGATAATATGATACATCTCACTGAAGTCTTAAAAGCAATGTATTAATCAAAGAGCCAAGGAATTTTAAAAGTGGGAAACTTAATTTGTAAAGATGTATTGAATACTTCTCTCCATTTATTTAAAAAAAAAAGTACTCTATAGTCAGAAAGCCAATTTATCCTGACTTATAAGCTAATCTGGCTGACATCAGTCTCTCTTGAAATGGTTAATATTTTGGACTGGGGAGAAATTGCATGAGAGTCCTCTATTTTCTATAGTATCTTTGTAGTAGGTGGTCATAAAAATAATACTGCAGCTTCTTGAATGAGTATCCCCATACTTAATCAGGTGTCAGTGCCTTCACTATTAGCTCCGAGAGATAGTTATTTGTTACTGTCGGAAGCATTCGGAAAGTGACAAGCAACAGTTATTTTCAAAGTTTTTGTGATATGGAAAGAATGAATATAAATATGAGCATATGTCAGTCCTCCCTAGGCACATATTTATTGCCAGAGACATTAATATTGATAAACAATGGGTCCATCCACTCTACATTTATATAAACCCAAGCAAAAAAGTGTTAAAAGCACATTTCACTTTTTCATCATTTACTGCTAGTCTCCAAGAGGAGGTATTTTCTTTCTGATTATCCTGTCATTCAACTCATGCTAATTAGTGAGTGTAACGGAACTTTAGCAGACAGTTTGGTTGCAGGTGTATTCAGACCAAGGGAGATTTAATTACTTGCTAATTGCCTGGTGTCCAAGGTAACATAATATTATAGTTGCAAATGCTATGGTATTAATCCATCTTAAAGAAGTGCAACGTGGCTCAGCCTCCATATTCAGAGACTCCTGGAGGACGCTGTTGGCATTGCTACAAGTGCATTCAGGATGGGGGATTGTGTCTTTTGTGTTCATGACTGAATACCCAGTGTCTGCCATAGGGCAAGACACATAGTAGACACTCAATAAATATCTATTGCTAAGTGAATGTGAATGAAAGTAAGCCAAATACAAGTACAGTATGAATTACCTGAGCACAGAAAGGAAAGCTGTAATTCAGTAGGCTAAGAACAAAAGTGGAGGCAAAACAGAAGCAAAGTAACATTTTATGAGCAAGTTCCGAAGGCCAAATACTATACGTTTACCTAAATTGCCTCATTTAATCTTCTTAGAAGGGTAATGTAGTAATTAAGATCATGGACTTTGGATGAGAAATCTCTGGGTCCCAATCAAAATTCTACCTCTTGCTGGCTTCATGTCTTTCGCCACATCATCTGACTCTTAGAAGCCTCAGTTTTCCATCTCTAAAATAGACGGTGTGGGAATAATGCTAAACTCAAGGAAGAGTTGTAAAAGTTAAATAAAATGTGTACAATGTCTAGCATACAGGTAGGTGGTCAATAAAGCAATTGTTACTTTTAATTTTATAATGGTATTTTAAAGTAGCGTTATAAAAAACATTATATAAACTATTGTGATTACTGTTTTATTGAATAGGCACTTGAGACTCAGAGATGTTAAAGATTTTGCCCTGGCTGGGTGCAGTGGCTCACACCTGTAATCCCAGCACTTTGGGAGGCCGAGGCTGGCAGATCACCTGAGGTCAGGAGTTGGAGACCAGCCTGGCCAGCATGGTGAAACCCCATCTCTACTAAAACTACAAGATTAGCCTGGCACGGTGGCATGCGCCTGTAGTCCCAGCTACTTGGGAGGCTGAGGCAGGAGAGTTGCTGGAACCCAGGAGGTGGAGGTTGCAGTGAGCCAAGATCATGCCACTGCACTCCAGCCTGGGCAACATAGCAAGACTCCATCTCAAAAAAAAAAGGGGGGATTTGCCTAAGTTCACGGAGCTGGCAAGTGACAAACAGAGCAGGCTGACTTCAAATCCCATGATTTTTCCATTCTAGCAGACTGCTTAAAGGATATGTTACCTGAATCGATGTGGCTTAATGAAACTTATTCTGCAGTGCTCAAACCAGCCCCTAAAAGTAGGCTGGGGAGTTTTGAAAGCTACATTAAGTTTTACAGCCCAGCATATAACACAGCAATAATGAATCTCCAACTATGTCGTGGATTGTGGTTTGCCAGCATTGAAATGCTGCTTGCTGTCTCATCCTGATCTTGCAGGTTGACTTGTGGAGACAATGGGTGACAAAACCATCAGAAAGATGCTACACAGTCAACTGAAATAAGATCAACAAGGAAAAAAAAAAAAACAAAACCAAAAACAAACACTTAAGAGCACACTGAACTACAAATCAAACTTCACAGCCTTATATTAGGTAAGTGGAAGAATGTACCTACTAAGAGGTCGGTTTATCATTCATCTTAAGCAATAGAGTGGTTTCTTTTGGCCAAAAGTTATATGGTATTTTGGATCCAACTTCAGATCAGTGTGTGTCTATTGCACACAGTAAACAAGTGTTTAGTTTTTAATCTGCCTGGTCATACCCAGAACTTTCTGATGCCATCTTTGATTATGAAGGACAATGACACTTTTAGCTTGTGGGGTGAGTATTTGGGAGGGAAGACACTTGGGTTTTTCTGTTCGTCATTTCTCACCCTGGCTTTGCATCGTTCCCTGAACTGAAATTGACCACGTTCATCCTTCCTTTCAGAGCTAACTCGGCAAGGAAGTCAATTGTGTGATCTTTGTGATGTGTGTGACTGAGGCTGTCAGTTTCCGTCCCTGTGTGTGGGCCATTTAGATCTGTTCCTTGGCCATGGCTTGTGGGCCCTCCCCTGCCAGACGCCATACTGTTGGCCACAAGCAGGACTCGTTAGGTCATGTGAATAACTCAGGGTGGCATTGTCCTGCTGGGAAGAACATGATGGACAAACAACCATGGCATTGTCACCTCATCACACCATCATCGGGATGTTGTTCTTTCACCCTCCTCCTCATATTTCTAGTACCCTTGTCTTTTCCTTCCTAACAAAACCTGATGCCAGTCACTAACATTAATGGCCAGTGCTTTCCTTTTCAGGGATCTCTGTCCTTTATTTTTTATTTTTATTTTTTTGAGATGGATCTCGCTCTGTCACCTAGGCTGGAGTGCTGTGGCAAGATCTTGGCTCACTGAAACCTTCACCTCCCAGGTTTAAGCTATTCTTGTGCCTCAGCCTCCCAAGGAACTGGAATTACAGGCCTGCGCCACCACCCCTGGTTAATTTTTTTCTATTTTTAGTAGAGATGGGGTTTCACCATGTTGGCCAGGCTGATCTTGAACTCCTGGCCTCAAGTGATCTGCCCACTGCACTCCAACCTGGGAGACAGAGTTAGACTCCAGCTCAAAAAATAAAGAAAGAAAGAAAAAATGATGCTGCTTCCTTAGAATTTGGGAGGTGAGCTTCACTTGTGCTGTGTCCCACTTCATGGGCTACGAAGTGAAGCTACTGAACTAACAGCCATTGCTCTCCCTGGTGTCAGAGGGGAAGGTGCAGCAGTCGTAAGAAAGTCATGAACTCTCCTGCTCTTTCCTGCCTATGGGGTTTTTATCATGCAGACTGTGGTGTCCTCACCTTTGTCTATATGCATAAACCACAGACAGAGGCTGCCCGCATTCTCTATCTGAGAGAAATGTTTCTCAGCAAGGCCCACTAAAGTATTCTCGGTCCCAACCCATTGCCACAACTTAACCTTTTGGGGAGGCTTTCTAGATTGAGAACATCATTTAAGTCTATGAATTGTCTCAGAGGACTTGGGGAAAATGTCTCGAAGACATCTCCTGCTTGCAAAGGCAGGTGTTTTAAGATATTGAACCCATCCTTAGGTTAACTATTATACATTTCAGGATTTGCAGTCCGCTCTCTGGAGGGGAAAATCCACACATGTCCACTCAGTCCTATGCAAGCTCCCTCCTCAGACTCTGGAGTGTTAAGAAGGAACTCAACTTTGGTGGGATTTGGATTTCTCATCACACTTTCTGAATGAAGCTAGAGGCTTTCAATCCTTATCGAAGGCAATGAGACAGTGGTCTGTGAGAGAGAAACAAAGAGGCAGCAATTGGATTAGTGCCTGAAAGTCTAACAAAAGCCCCAGACTGGAGTAAATCCCCACCAATAAGCACATTCTCTATTGCAGCAAAGTTAGGAACATAATCTGAAACTAGGAAGAGAAGTAGCAGGCAGTGGGAAGTATATGAAGACAACAATCAGCCTGAACCCATGGCTACCTTGTCTGTAGGCCAAGGTGCAATGCATTGCACATTGATTATGAGAGTAAAGGGATTATAAATCATATCGGGCACTTTGTATATTATTCAAATCCAACAGATGGGAAATCGGCAGGTCCTAGGAAATAGAAAATTCAACCTTCACTCAAGTGGACTGATAAAATCATCATAAACCATTTTAGAATACCCCCAACCACAAAGCTCAGTGATTAAATCGAACACCTTTCAGCTCTCCTTCAATGGTCATTTCATGCTGCCTTAAGTCTAAGAGATGTTTTACCCCTAAAGTTTAAAGGATATAATTTCAACTTACATAGACTGAAGTCTGTGACACTGTATGGGATTAAAGACACCTTCTGGGTCTGTCCCTAAAGTACATTTAGCCAAGCAACATCTCGACAGGACAAGTATTTTTCACAGTGGTGTGGCTTAGGGGAGACTTCTCTGTGCTTAAGGGCTGGATTCTCCCACTATAGATGGATGAGATCAGTCCAGAGAGAACTAGCTGTACGAATGAATGAATAAATGGATGGAAGATGTCTAGAATTAGGTGGAAAATTCTCCAAGAATGGAGTGCCAGTGACTGACCCTTGCTCTTTTATTACTGAGAGACAAGGAAAAGACTGGATGTGAATAGGCAACATCTCAAAGGTGAATATAGCAGACGAGTGGTTGGTTTCTTCAGAGCAGGGCAATGTCTGGGAAAGTGGATGGGTGAGTATAAGGGGTGATGAACAAGCAGTGCATCCCAAGAGCTGGTGGCAGAATCCTAAGTATGTCATTTTATAGACTCAACTAGATAATATGTAGTATGAATCTGAGATGCTCCATCTGTAGCACTGTGAGAACAATTCTAGTCTTTTCACTAACCCCAGGGAGTGTTTCTGTGTGGACCAGTGGTCTACTCAGAGCATTTGCACTACTGAAGTTGCCCATTAACTGGGGAAAAAAATGAGAAAGGAAACCTACTGATTAGATTATGATTTAATATTCATTGCTTGTTCCCTCTTCTACCAAACCTGCTGACTAGGAGCCAGTAATTACAAAGGTTTCTGGAGACACAGTGCCTTTTGGAGTTTTATATTTTAATTAAAGTGAATCAAAACTTTTTTCATTAAAGTGTATCAAAACAATTTTTAGAAATTCTTGAGATGACCAGGAGAATTATAGACATTGCAAAAATCTTAGGCAGGAATAATCACTGCAGAGATGTACCCTCCCCTACTACAATCAGTGCTTCTAAAGACTTCATCCTTTAGTGACGTTTCTGCTCAGAGGAAAAAACCTCACAATGAAGAAAGCACAGGTGAGTGTCACATTTTTCACTAATAACAGAAACTCAGGGACATCTCCCCCATGCATCTGTCTTTTGAAATAGGGCGGCACTGTGGAAAAGCATTTGACTTGGCTGAAAGACAGTCGGTTCTGGAGTACTTGTTGGTTGGACATGCAGGCCACTTTTCACAGCTGTGATCCTCAGGTCCCCAATCATGAGCAGGCAGGTGGCATGCCAAATATATACACAGACCTCTCTTGTGGATAGGTGTGTCCTGGACATCATCCTCATTGCCACCACCCTCTTCCTCATCATCCACCTCAAAAACAGAGGTCACCATTCATTGTGCCAAGCACTGTATTAGGGACTTCCCTGAATTATTACTAGTAATAATCTTCACACAAATCTACGAAGTAGCCTTGTTTCCATTTTTACCATGAGAAAATTGAGGCTCAGAGAGGTTAAGTGATTTTCTCAATGGTGCACAAGAGCGTAAGAAGCTGATGTTGGATTCGAACTCAGGCCTGCTTGATTCTGCAGTCCCAGGCTGTATTGCCTTAGCAAGGTATTTCCACCTTGCCTGTGGACTGTGGGATTTTTCCGAGGTCTACCTGTGTCATGGGAATGTTCAGTCAGGTGGAACTAAGTTTTCTTATGGAAGATATTTTAGAGCATTTTTGTTTCCCTATATTCAGTGGGACCTCTGCTTTTCTCTCACCCCAAATTGCTTCCTGGGGTAACTTGAGCATTGGGGAGAATGGGAACTAAAATTATATGCTGTGAACCTCTCCCAGGAGAAAACATCATGCTGATTTTATACAGGCCAAAAGCTCAGGTGTATTTTATGCGGATTTTCTCAACTGGTGACTTCAACCTTTTTGCATTTGGCACTTATTAGGGACTCTCCGGGGGCCTCCTGCTCCACGGAACCTCCTCCCTCAAAGATATTGCAGTCTAGTCAGGAGGCAAAACAGACACACAAAGTAAGCAATTAGAGAAAAAGGAAGTGTCAAATTGTGTGGAGCCACTGCTGGAAGTAAAATACTGTCGTTTGGAAGAGAAAATACTTTCCTAGGGTGTGTGTATGGGGGGAGAGGCATTAATGGGCTTATTTGGGGCCATGTGGAACTTAGGGAGATGAGGCTTTTTCCAGGCACAGACATCTGGAAAGAGCTGGTAAAACAGAATCAGAGCCAGGGGCATGGGCAGGACTGGAGAAGGAGACTTCCAAGTTCTATACAGAGATGATATTAAGGATACTAGAAAGAGCAAGTTCTGGAGGGCTTAAATTTGGAAAGAAACTGATGGCAGATTAAGAAACACTCATAGTCAGAGGTCCAGGAGGAGAAGGAGCCAGGGAAGGTCACATTACAGAAGCCACAGGTTTGTTTGATGTAGAGTGCAGTCTGCAATGTCACCAGCTACAGAGAAGGTGGGCAAGATGAGCATGGAGAACCAGAGTTCTCTAGTGTAGGGGCCTGGCTGGGATTCAGGCATTGCAACTTCCTCATAAGAAAGAGGACTGACTCCCTGGGAAGACTTGTAACTACAACAGCCTCAGTTTCCCCACCTTAACAAGGTAGACGCATCCTACTTGGAAACCAGAGGAGTCTAAACTGATGAATTTCTACAGTTTCCAAGATGTAAGCTATGAAACGAAATGAAGGAGTTAGCCTATAAGACAGTCTATACTGTATGTGTGAATACGCTATGTGTTCTTATTTGGCAAGAATCTGAAATATTTACAAGTAATGCTGGGGGATGCAGGAATGCCCAGAGGGGAGCTGAGAAGTGAGTGCCACACTTCTGAGGTTGGTTTTCCTCAGGGGGCAAGAGCAGGGCCAACTGGCAAAGTCAGGAAACTGTTCAGAGAAATAATTATGTCTTCTGCAAAGTACTCATTGATAACATCTAAAATTGTTTTGTAAGAAGTGAAATAGTGAATGTATTAGAAATAATTAAAAACTTATGAACCAAAATATTCTTTGAGAAATTTTTTAAAATTATGATTCACAGGCAGGTGCGGTGGCTCACACCTGTAATCCCAGCACTTTGGGAGGCTGAGGGAGGCAGATTGCCTGAGGTCAGCAGTTCAAGACAGTCTGGCCAACATGGTGAAATCCTGTTTCTACTAAAAATACAAAAATTAGCCAGGAGTACTGGTGCATGCCTGTGATCCCAGCTACTCAGGAGGCTGAGGCAGGAAAATCACTTGAACCCAGGAGGCAGAGGTTGCAGTGAGCCGAGATCACGCCATTGTACTCCAGCCTGGGTGACAGAGTCAGGCTCTGTCTCAGAAAAAAAAAAAAAAAAAAAGAAAAAAGGAAAAATTATTATTCACTTTGAAAAAGACAATCTGAAAAATAAAAGGACATTAGTATACACTGCAGGGAAATAATTTGCCAAAAGCTAACGTATTAGGGCCTTAAAATGTTTTATTCAAATTAATTATTTCTTCTCTACCCTTTAGGACAGTAGGAATGAGGACAGCACATGCATGGCCATGTGGGCCAGATGTGGCCCAGAGAGGTCTGTGAGTCTTTCAAAGTAACACAGCCGCAGTGGGTTGAAGACCCACCCATCTCTGTCCTCTTGCAGCCCTGGATACACACCACATTAATTACAATCCTGACAAACACACCTCATCCCGTGCCTGATCCTTTAACAAATATTTGCTTATATAATGAATAAAAGCCACAAATTGAAATGGCCCAACCGTGGAAATAAATACAAAACAGCTGTCAGGGCTGCTGGTGTAAATTCCAAAGGGTGGTCCTTCTTCAGGGTACACCCTCAAAGCCGCAGGGAAGGGGCGTTTTGGAAGTGTAAATGTGAAACATTCACATTTTAGCATATTTTCCTCTCTGCCAGAGAACAAGAAGAGCCAACTTGTAGATTTAACTAATTAAAACCCTGTCAGTATCAGCAAAGATATGAAATAGGGTCCTGGCTAATTAAGAGCTGGGCTTGTGCCCTGACAGAGTGTACACTGAAAACAGCCCCTGCCGTTTCAAGTAGCTTTTGCCTTGACCAAGAGCATGCAGTTGGCCCCATGCCGTTCCTCTGCAGATTCCACAACTAACAGTAACTTGAAACTCATACCTTATGAATTTCCACCATTAATAACAGCAAGTCTGCTGGCTAACTTGATTAACATCATCGTTGCCTCTATTTCTTTTCTTGAGACAGTCTCGCTTTGTTGCCCAGGCGGGAGTGCAGTGGCGCGATTTGAGCTCACTGCAACCTCCACCTCCTGGGTTCAAGTGATTCTCCTGCCTGAGCCTCCTGAGTAGCTGGATTACAGGTGCCCACCACCACGCCCGGCTAATTTTTGTATTTTTAGTAGAGACGAGGTTCCACCGTGTTGGCCAAGCTGGTCTCGAACTCCTGACCTCAGGTGATCTGCTCGCCTTGGCCTCCCAAAGTGCTGGGATTACAGGCGTGAGCCACTGGGCCCAGACTAATTTCTTTATTTGAGAATTATAACTAACTACTTGTCCCTTTCACCTTCAAAATTGTTTATGAAGAATTTTGTGAAGAGTCCTTATGTTCAAATACAGAGATCAGTAAGCATTGATTAATGGCCACCTGTAGGAAATACAAAAGAATAAGATGTGAATTTTACCCTTCAGGAATGTATATATTTTTTGGGAAGATGAAATGTATACACACAAAATAATTAGTAGATAATGGTCAGCACAATTTGATCAAGAGCTATTTTATTTTGTTGTTTTGGCTATAACTTCAATAGGAATTCAGAAAATGGTAGGAGTAGCTAACTTTTATCAAGGTTTTATCATTTGTAAAGTTGAGTTCTTTACATGGAATGTCTCAGTCAACTTTCAGAGCAACTTGATGAAGCAGACACTGTTTTAGCAAGGGCAAAAATGGAATCTTTAAGAGGTTAAGGGACTGGCCGGCAAACAGCAGAACCTGAGTTTCAATATACGTGTCTTGGATTTCAGGACCCTGGGCACTGGGTTCTCATTCAGGGATGCAGGATTCAATTATCCCCACATTTGCCCTCTTCACTTCTCAGCTGTTTGATTTCTGGATTAGGGTCAGGAATATTTTCCTCCATGTGTGATTTGTTCCTGGCAAAAGGCAGTGGCAGGTTGAGAGTGGCTTAAAGAAGCCTCAGAATACAGAGGTATGATCTTGCCACCTCTCTTTTTAAAGTATCCTACAATATTAGGCATCATATGATGTTTATCAGTGACTGTGTCCAGACAGCTTTTAGAGGTGAGTGGATTTCTGCACCCCGATGAGTCCGCTTCATTACCAGTGCTGAGAAGTACAGGATGAATTGGAAGCAAAGGGAGAAAGAGAACACAGCAACCTAATTGGTCACTGCCATGAATCTATACTCAGGGGACAGATAGCACAACCAGAGGTAATAGCTTACACACATATTCTTGAGCTGCGCAATAGATGGAAAAGGGTCCCAGATGGATTGGGCAGGGGCTTTAGTTCCGGGATTATGATGAGACAGTGGGTAATTATTGAGTGGCAGGGCCTCAGCCCTGATTAGTATCTGCAAGCTTGTTCCCCTCCTTCAGAGGAAAGCATTGATAAAGATAAACCATGCTGCTTCATGTCCTTCATGCAGCACGGAACAACACATTTCAATCTAACAGGATCAGGTCCCCACTTTGATCACAATCTGTTACCTAGATGTCTTTGCAAATTAATCAGTCCTGCTCGTTTAGCTCCAGTCAGTTTGTACTGCTAAATTAATAAATGTACCAGGAGCAACAGAACACATAATTAAATTCTACAGTTTAATCTCCACATAATAATTTTGACCCAGTCTGGGTCCTCCATTCTAGCCAGTAGAATTTAGAACAACCGCAACCTTTCCTGGGTAGTTTATACTCACAAGCCACCATACAGGTGAGCTCCATGGCTCTGAAAATCAGAGAAATACTGATATAAAATGCAATAAACGAACAAAAAATCACGTGCTCAACTTCAAGGTAGAGAAGGCAGATAAACTAAGCATTTGGTATCCTGAGCTATCTTTAAAACAGAAAGTACTCTTTTGGCAGAAGAACAAAAAAAAACTTTTTTGTTTCAAAAACAAAGGATATAGGCCGGGCATGGTGGCTCATGGCTGTAATCCCAGCACTTTGGGAGGCCAAGGCAGGTGGATCACGAGGTCAGGAGATCGAGACCAGTCTGGTCAGCATGGTGAAACCCACTCTCTACTAAAAAACATTTAAAAACTTAGCTGGGCGTGGCGGCATGCACCTGTAGTCCCAGTCACTCAGGAGGCTGAGGCAGAGGAATCCCTTGAATCTGGGAGGCAGAGGTTGCAGTGAGTCGAGATGGCGCCACTCCAGCCTGGACGACAGAGCGAGACTCTGTCCCCTCCCCTGCCCCCCAAAAAAAAACCAAAAAACGGATATGTGTTTGTCGAATTTAATGCTCTAGGAGAGTAAAAAAGCAATCTAACAGGCTGGGAGCTCCTTTATAGAGAACTTTGGGCCTAAGTGTGGGCTCTTTCATAACGGTCTGATGTAATATGTTGGCTGTGCTTGAAGGCCCTCTAACTGATAACCTCGCTGGGCACGCCTTCACACTGAGCCAGATATTCAGCTCGTGCAACATCCTGGACCTGAGTTTCCCTGTGGGTCTTAAAAGATTCTTGTAGGTTTTTCACTGGATACCTATTAGGAATGGTGAAGGCCAGGCATGGTGGCTCACACCTGTAATCCCAACATTTTGGGAGGCTGAGGCCTGTGGATCACCTGAGGTCAGGAGTTCAAGACCAGCCTGGCCAACATGGTGAAACCCCATCTCCACTAAAAATAAAAAAAAAATTAGCTGGGCATTGTGGTGGGCACCTGTAATCCCAGTGACTTGGGTGACTGACTCAGGAGAACGACTTAAACCTGGGAGGCAGAGGTTGCAGTGAGCCGAAATTGCACCATTGCACTCCAGCCTGGGCAACAACAGTGAATCTCTGTCTCAAAAGAAAAAAAACGGAACAGTGAAAATTATTTTTGTTTATTTTGTGAAGACTCGTTTATTTTTCAAAGCTGGTTATTTTAGTGTTCTTGGAAAATGTATAGAGAAAGTTATTTGATATTCAGCCAAGGTGAATTGTTGCATTTGATTTGAGTGGAGTTTTGCTGTCTTCATTTAAAGTTTACCAGAATTATAACTAACTACTTGTCCCTTTCACCTTGTTGGCGACACGTTTTCTTTCTGTAGAGGTAATGGAGCCGGGACAAGGTGACATTGTATTGAGCTGGGAGCCGGCAGATGTAAGCTCATGAATGGACTCTGCTACCACCCTCTGATGACCGGGACAGGGCATTTAACCTCTGTGGGTCTCAGTTTTCTGATCTGAAAAATAAGGGGTTGGACTCGCTAATCTCCAAGAGACTAAAATTCTGTGTGTCTGTGATTCCACTCACACGAAGTCAAGTGGGAATTAAGGCAATTATGGGAATAATGCAAACCAAAGGGACACTTTGCAAACCAAAAGGAACTCTCTCCATGATTGGGGTATTTCAGGAAAAACTGGCCATTGAGTTTAGTTTTTAAACTGAATTTATAGATAATTACCTTAGTTCTGCCACTTAATTGTGTGTCTGTCAGCATAGGCTTGATGCTTTTATCAGATAACCAATGATTAAAGTATTTGGTTAAATATTCAGCAGTGTGCAATTCCCACTCAGCTCTATCAATAAGGAGGTGGTGGGGGACAGAGATGTGTATTTGTCGGGGAGCCCAGGGGTAGGGGAGGGATTATGCATAATTTGAGGGTTTTTAATATTTGGGTCATCAATGTTTAACCTAAAATAAATTGATTTCCTTTAAAAAATAAGTTGGGCTTGTCACAAAAGAACTCCAACATAAATTAAACATGAGAAATGCAGCTGCGCAGTAAGATGTTAAAATACAGATGATATCGGGAAAAAAATGAGGAAGTCTTAAAGGAAAGATTTTTAACCTGAAATTAATTCACGTATTATTTACTTAAATACTGTGGTATGCAATTGTGTAAATACACCATCTATTTTTATAATAATGACTTTATTTTGGCACTCTAAGTTATAGATTAGAAAAATCTGGTAGAGGGAGGAAGGGCTAGTTTATTTAACATTTTTCATCTGAAAAGATTGAAAGATTAAAAATATTTACTTCATTTTTATAATAAAATAGCTTATCTCTACTTATACAAAATAGTTTATATTGGGATTCCCCTTTAAGCCTTTTCTAAAAGCACCATCAATATCAGTTAATATGTGGAATTCCCTGAGGAAAATCTATTAAAGCGTCCGTATGTCACCCATGTGAATAACAAATGAATTAATTATGACGGGTGCAATTACAAGGAATAGTTAATGAAGCCGTAATGACCAGACTCTGGTGGTTAATTTTCAAAGCACAGTGAGAGGGAAATGTGGCAAAGGGTCCCCAAAGAAAACAATGAGCTTTGTGTACTCACCTTGGAGGCAGGGTCATTGAGTGCGTCGTGGAATGGGGCTGGTGAAGGACCCTTGCTATCTGAATGGAGCTTTTCCTGCAGTCTATCACCAACTTGCTGTGGGTTCAGATGGCCTAGCAGCAGCAGTTCAACCAAACCAGCAACATCAAGTCCCCAGTTTCAGTTGACCACGGTTCCCAGAGACATCAGTTTCTTACTTTAAGAACAGGGCAAAAGGGAAAGAAACCAACATTTCAGTGAAGATATGGTTTTTACTTAAGCAAGATAAATTAAGAATAGGTGAGCAAAATGAAGTGAAGAGGAGTAAGAAAGTGAGAGGGCATCAAAAAGGAGGGTGGTGCACAAATCACAGGCTGTGCCTGGCCCCCACTTCCTCGGTTTGGATCCATTTCCTCATCTGAAAAGTAAGGGGGCAGACTAGCTCATCTACAAGAGACTAAAATTCTGTGTATCTATGATTCATTTATATTTTACAGTTCCGAAAAGCAGTTTTAACTTAGAAAATCAGTAGTGTTAATTTTCTAGTGGCCGGGTTGAAAAGGGAAAGGCAATTGGTTATGTTATTGAGGGAGGAAAACAAAGCAAAAACTTAGGAGAAATCCTAGTATTCCCAGTACTGAGGCCAGTGACTATGAAAATAACACAGTGACAACATTATGCCTGGTGTCCTGATATTTGCCTAGAAACCTACCTTCTTTTAAAAAATACAAATATACAAACATACATACATATCAGCCTATTGAAGATCTATTTGTAAGTTTGGGGATACAAAACCATATTGCTATATTAGCCAACAAGAAGCCTATTTGTCAGTTTTTCAAAATATTAGGTTAGGGAACTTGAGTTCTTACCACAGTGAGGAAACTTGTGACAAGACCCACTGGGTGCTCACGCCAAGCCTCTCTTCTTGGGGTCACGTTCTTCCTGATGGGAGGAAGGACTAAAGGATGGTCAAGGAGTAAGGGAAGGTTATGATGGTAAGTCTGGCAGGCAGAAGCCCAGAGGATCAGGTTGTAATGGCACCACCCCCATTCACCTCCATGAATGTGTTTATTCACCTCTGTGGATGGGAATTAGCTAATATCTGTCAAAATAACAACTGGCAGGATCCAAAATACACAGAGGACTAAGTACTTACTACCCAGGATATTTCAATAGTGGTTTATCTTTACAATCTACAGTCACCTTTTTTTTTCAGGTTTTAAATTCATGTCAAGGTCTATCCTAGCTGTCCATCTCTGATTGGCTCACCATTTTTGAAAGTCAAGAGGTCTTCCAATAGGAGGCTTGCTCCAAAGACATTTGCTGATCACTGCCTCAAGGGAGAAGGTTCTTAAACATTCTATCTTATGCAAATATGGATGACCTGCTATGTGCCAAGCACTTGACTAGGTGCCACAAATGTAATGATGAACCCACTAAATAGTTATCCTCATGAAACCTGTGATATAATGGAGAAACCATCTGTTTATAAGTAAACAGATACTTACAAATGAGGATAGTATGCTCTACCTAAGGGTGGCAAGGGGCGAGGGCATTCCAAGGGAAGGGCACCTAGTCTTGGCGGTGTTAAGTAGGATGTTGAGAGAAAGCTTCCTGCAGAAAGTTGACCTTTAAGTCAAGATCTAAAGGATGAGGAAAAGGCAAAGGCAGGGGGCACACAGGGAAAGTGGGAGTGTTGCTAGGTATAGAACAGCAAGGGCAAAATCTCGGAGTTTATACCGTAATGACAGCTAATATGTATTGAGCACTTACTATTTGCACAGCACTTCTCTAAGTACACACACACACACACACACACACACACACACACACACACACACACACATTCCTCTCTATGAAGCATGCACATACTGTCAGAATCCCCATTTTTATCAATGTTTTTATAAACATAGTAACACTTCTATGAGTCATAGAAAACCATAGAAAGTTTAAGAAACTTGCCCTCGGTCCTTGAGCTAGTAATGAGAAGATCTGGCATTCAAGTCCAGGTGTTCAATTCCAGAGCCACTATATTTAATGACAAAAGCTAATGACTTTTGGGATCCAGAACTACCATGTTAACAATTTCTATTCCAGAGCCACCATGTTAATGCCTGGCTTTTCATGATGCTCAGGGGGAATTGAAGTGGTTCAGTATGGTTGGAGTGCGGCAGGGTAGCGACAGATGATACTGCAGACCTTAACAGAGGACTAATTGTGAAGGCTGTTTTACAAGCTGTGCCCCTTTCCCTTATGAACACCTGAAAGTTAGCATGAGAGCAAAAGATGAGGAAGGAGAGTGATAAGTGGCTTTGGATATCCTTTGAAAGAGCTGAATTTATTGTGGTTTTTCACCTAAATCACTGTTTTCAGTTTTTCTGGCCTAAATATAGAAAAGAGTGATTGATATACGTTAAGTAAAATAGAGCTGATTGGACTCGAGTAAAATGCAGTATGGTAATATAATAATGACAACCATAAAAATAGCAGCAGTAGTAATGAGTTTGCATCTATGGCGAAGGCCTTGTAGACTTTTTTTCACCCCAGGCTTCTCAAGAACATTCTGTCTTCCACCTGGGACCCTAGCAG
Organism: Rhinopithecus roxellana; assembly: GCF_007565055.1. Taxonomy (NCBI): domain Eukaryota; kingdom Metazoa; phylum Chordata; class Mammalia; order Primates; family Cercopithecidae; genus Rhinopithecus; species Rhinopithecus roxellana. The sequence continues at coordinate 13,107,557 of NC_044553.1, read as the reverse complement.
ATTGGGCATCAGTGAGAAGGCCTCTTAAAAGCTGTTGGCTGCCAAGACCATATATAGGAAAAACCCTGTCTTCATTACTTCAGGGGCAACCTGGTGTCCCACACAGCCAGATAAAGACTCTGCCCACTCCCTAACACCCTCCCCCACCGAAACTCTGAGACACTCCATCAGATCATCTGGCCTCATTTCAAAAAATTGATGAGGGTATTTTTACATCATGTCTTAGAAAATAGCATGAAAACAAAGAGAACCTAATAAAAGATGTAACAAGAAATAAAATGGGTGGATTTGAATACAGTGTGAAGGAATAAATATACCCAGTTAGCTTTTGTACTTCTCTAAGAACAAAAGAACGATGCTTTAAAGAAAGAAATCAAAATCCAAGTTCTTTAACTGTCTTAGGACCCCATTTACCTTGTATAAGATGAGGCTAGGCTGGGCACAGTGGCTCAAACCTATAATCCCCACACTTTGGGAGGCAGTGGGAGGATTGCTTGAGTCCCAAAGTACAAGAACAGCCTGGACAATACAGTGAGACCCTGTTTCTACAAAAAATTAGAAAATTAGTTGGGCATGGTGGCATGTACCCACTTGGGAAGCTGAGGTGGGAGGATCACTTGAGCCCAGGAAGTCGAGGCGGCAGTCAGCTGTGATCATGGTAGCACCACTGCACTCTAGCCTGTGTGACAGAGCAAGGCTCTGCCTTAAAAAGGAAAAAAAAATTAATTAAATAATAAAAAAATGTGGCTAATGTCTTTGCACAAGGGTTTGGACCTAAATGAGGCCCGTATCTCTAAGAGCTATGAGCTAGTCAGCTTTTATTTAGTGCTCACCATTTGTAGGTCACTAATGCTGCCAGAAAAGAACAGGTTAAAAAAAAAAAAAAAGGCAGCTTTACTATCACTTATAATTAAGTTAAGGAGGTAGACCAAGGAGCTAAAATGACAAAGATGATAGCTGCCATTCACCAGCCACCACACCAGGCATTCTGCGTGAATGATCTCACTTCATCCCTACTACTCTTCTGTGTATCAGGGACCATCCCATTTTATAGGTGAGGGACAGTAGTTCAGAGAAATTATGTAATTTGCTTGATGTCACGTAGCTAGTAAATACGGCTTTGGGATCTGAAGCTAGCCTGTCTCTCTAAGCCTCATATGTTTAGGTTAGCCACAGAAATTGTGCTCAATATAAACATGTACTGTGGGGCTACCTAATAAAGTATAAATGAAAGGTCAAAAAATTCAGAAGATGAAAAGAGTGAGTCATGAAAGAGTTTTAAAGAAGAGAGCAATATGAGAGCCCAGTGTGGTGGCTCACACCTGTAATCCCAGCACTTTGGAAGGCTGAGGCAGGCAGATCACTTGAGGTCAGGAGTTCAAGACCAACCTGGCCAGCATGGTGAGACCCCCATCTCTACTAAAAATACAAAAATTAGTCAGATGTGGTGGTGCGCACCTGTAATCCCAGCTACTCAGGAGGCTGAGGCATGAGAATTGCTTGAACCCAGGAGGTGGAAGTTGCAGTGAGCCGAGGTTGCAGTGAGCCGAGATTGCACCGACTGCAATCCAGCCTGCCTGGGTGACAGAGCGAGACTCTGTCTCAAAAATAAAAGAGAGATAGGGGCTGGGCACGGTGGCTCAAGCCTGTAATCCCAGCACTTTGGGAGGCCGAGACAGGCGGATCATGAGGTCAAGAGATCGAGACCATCCTGGCTAACACGGTGAAACCCCATCTCTACTAAAAAAAAAAATACAAAATACTAGCCGGGTGTGGTGGTGGGCGCCTGTAGTCCCAGTTACTCAGGAGGCTGAGGCAGGAGAATGGTGTAAACCCGGGAGGCGGAGCTTGCAGTGAGCTGAGATCCGGCCACTGCACTCCGGCCTGGGCGACAGAGCGAGACTCCATCTCAAAAAAAAAAAGAGAGAGATACTAAAGTAAACTTAATAACTTAATTTCTGCTTTAAATATATACTTTCTTGGGGATTTGGTTATCATTTATTAGATCAAATATTAGGATCTGGTTTTAGAGATGTACATCTGATTCCAGGCACCTTAAATTCATCTCTTTGTTAATCTTATTTTTATTTTTCTTACAGAATTAAAAAATTAGGCAGAATGTTGTTTTTATTGGAGAGGCACCATTTAACCAATTTTCCTGTGTTAATTCTGTACCTGAAACCACTTCAGAAGTGCAACATGGTATTCCTTTGCATTAAAATCATGAAAAATGGGAATACAGTGCTTCACAACAAGCAGATCAAGAAAATATTGGTGCCTAGAGTGAAAGCATCTAGAATGCACAAATCACCATTTAAGACATTCATTTACATTCTCACTTGCTTATTTTGCATAAGCTAATTGCCCAGGATGCAAAACTTAAAAGATAACGAAAGGGTATAGAAAGAAGGCTCCCTTCTATACTTGTTCCCAGACTACCAGTTCCCTTTACCAAAGGCAAACAATGTCAACTGTTGCTGGGCTATCATTGCAGAGACATTTTGTGTAAGTTCAAACTTACTTGCATGTGTTTCTGCACTCTATCACCCTACACAATTTTAGAAACATAGTGGTATATTGCACACATTGTTTGCCCTGTGTTTTCTTAACTTAGAGATATAACTGGCAGATCACTCCACATTTTTTTTTACAACTGTACTAATAAGGCATTGTAAACAGTTTCCGATTGATATGGAGAAGCTATTTCATACACAAACTAGTATGTCTGTAAGAAAAATTCCTAGAAGTGGAATTGCTGGGTCAAAGATATCCACAAATTGCTTTCCAAAGAGGCTGCCCTAACTTAAATGCCCCAGCAATGTACCTATATCCACAGTCTCACCAACACAGTGCAAGATGTTTTTAAATCTGTGCTCATCTAACAGGTGAAAACAGGTATCACAATATAGGTTTAATTTGAATTTCTCTTCCTATGAGTGATGTTGAGACAGAGAAGACCATTTACAGTGATTTTACTGTTCTGGGTGTCTCTGGTGGTGCAAAGCACGTAGGAATCACTACTGCATGCTGTTTGAAGGGTTACCGAGGGAATGCCACAGGCACACTACTTACATGTTCTAAATTGTCAGGCCTTGAAAAAGAGAAAAAAGTCAAAAGCAAAATTCATTGTAGACTGAAGAAAATACACAAATTAACAGCCAAGAAACTCATTTGCAAAGGGTGAGGCCTCAAGTTGTCAAAATTATGTTTCCTTGCCTCGCTACTTAGATTTTTCTAGATGGAGGAAAACCCTTCAAAGAGTAGAGATTCCATCGGGAGAGGCTTGAGAATTACTGCCAGGCTGCCACCTTAGACAAATCTTTGACAAATTCTTGCTTGGAGGATCCTGGGAAAAGACCTCACTTTTCTTCAAAAGGGTCTCAGGATCACTTTAAAGTCGGCAGTAAATCCCAATTGCTCCTAATTAGGCCTTCTGTTTTGTTAATTGCTCTGGGAACTCCCTGGGAGAGGGTAGAAAGCCCTGGACCTGCGGTGGTTTGGCTTCAAGTGTGTACGACGGCCCGTGGAGAGCGAGCGGACCCACGTAGCTGCTCTGACAGTCAGGCTCCAGAGCTGCCCTGGGACTCCTGGAGAAGCAGAGGTAGGCAGCCAGCTGGGCCTGGAAACAGTTCATTTCAGAGCAGTGTTCCCTGCTTCCTCCTTCCTTATGAAGAAATCTGCAAAAAGTTGCGTTTTAAACGCAGCCCTGTAAAATATCCTTTTACAATGCTCTCCTTAGCTTTTTGGGCTTTAGCACAGGCCAAGGAAAAGTTACAGTGTGCCCCAGTCCTTTAAAAATGTCTAAATATGAGCTTTACCGCTTCCTGTTTTTGTTTTGTTTTTTGTTGTTGTTGTTTTGAGATGGAGTTTTGCTCTTGTTGCCCAGGCTGGAGTGCAAGGATGTGATCTTAGCTCACTGCAATCTCCTCCTCCCGGGTTCAAGCGATTCTCCTGTCTCATCCTCCCAAGTAGCTGGGATTACAGGCATGCGCCACCATGCCCAGCTAATTTTATATTTTTTAGTAGAGATGGGGTTTCTCCATGTTGGTCAGACTGGTCTCAAACTCATGACCTCAGGTGATCCGCCTGCCTCGGCCTCCCAAAATGCTGGGATTACAGGCATGAGCCACCGCACCCGGCTACCACTTTCATTTTAATCCCTACTGCCATCTCATTTCTAATAAAGCCACTGTTCTATCATTGTTGAAGCAAAATCAAATAGCAATTTGGAGGATAGTTTAGAATTTCTAAGCCATTTTCATCTATATTGATAGACATTAACACATTTGCTTATACCCTTGGTAGGCAGAGCTGGTATTCCCATTAGCCCCATTTCGTCCAGGAGACACTTGAAGCTCAGGAGATTTGGGGCCTTGTTCAAAACCCACATAAACACGTAGAGCCAGAGTTAAACCTCAAACCCATTTTATTGTGTTTGTTCCTTAATATTCTTCTCAGGTCATAAATCTCACCCATTTAAAACACAAATTAACAATATTTATTGAACACCTACTATGTATTAGTACCATTTAAAATATTCAGGATACAGCATTGAACAAAGCATACAAATTCCTGCTATCCCGGAGCTGACATTCTAATGGGGAATTAAATAATAAACAAGGCAGGGTGCGGTGGCTCACACCTGTAATCCCAGCACTTTGGGAAGCTGAGGCAGGTGGATCACCTGAGGTCAGGAGTTTGAGACCAGCCTGGCCAACATGGTGAAACCCCATCTCTACTAAAAATACAAAAACAAAATCAGCTGGGCGTGGTGGCAGGTGTCTGTAATCCCAGCTACTCAGGAGGCTGAGGCAGGAGAATCACTTGAACCCAGGAGGCAGAGGTTGCAGTGAGATGAGATCACGCCACTGCACTTCAGCCTGGGCAACAAGAGCGAAACTCCATCTCAAAAATAATAATAATAATAATTATGTATGTTAGTTGGTGATTTATCATGCAATTTTAATCATCCAAACCATTTCCCCTTTGGCTGTGAAAGAGGAAATTATTAATAATTACGCTAGGCCAACGGTGTAAAGTAGGACTGTCCTGAGCAAAAGTGGACATCTGGTCACCCTAGGTATGAAGAAAAATTAAGCTAATAAGGTCACAGAGATTACGGTGGCACAGAAACTAGAGCCAGGAGACCTGGATTCTTGGTCTGAATTGTTTTTGGAATTCCTGTATTGCCTTTGGCTAGTCACCTCAATGTCTGTGAGCCAGGCTGCTTCAACCGTGAAGTAGTTATCAGCACGTGTATCACTTGGGAAAATTCGAGTTGTAGCTGCAAAGTACATTGTCTCTATAGAGGAATGATCCACCGTCTAGAAGCCTGGGTTCTCCTTTCATCTCTTCCAGAAAGCAGCTGTGTGTTGTTAGGGAGGTTATCCCTGTGACTGAGTTTCATTCTTTCCATCTTTTACTCTTGTATTCTGCATTTACTGAGTAATTACTGTATGTTCTCACCAAGAATACATTCCCTCATTTGTGTAGAATGAGAAAAATAACATTTCTACCTGTCTTGTCCAGTTACTGGGGGTGTAAATCACAGCTCTTAATAGTATTCCTTGCATTTTACAAAATTAGTTCATAGAGGCCTGGGGTTACACAGCCAGTGAACAAGGTGACCTTGGCCAGCTATTCCATGCAGCTTGCAAAGTGAGGCGCCGTTGGAAGAATGCTTTCTCGAGTACAGGGCATCTCATAAATGAAGTTACGTGTGTATTATTCCCTTCTCCCAGAATTTAGCATTGCTTTTCTCTTTCCAAGTTGGAATAGACTGAGATAGCCATCAATTCTTAAATGTAAAAATCTCTAACAATTAGGGAAGATGTTTTGCTCTTTCCTGGGTATTTCTATCAGCTGCCTCTTTTTTCTTTTTTTTAAACATGAAAGCCACGTGAGTTCTATCTTCTGGTTTATCTACCCTCAAATTCCAAAGGCTCCTGGATCACCACAAAGTGAACACAAAAGCAAAAAGGCATTTTCACAGCAGGAAAGGGCCACATGCAAATATGGACGTGGAGCAGGAAGGTGCCTCCTTGGGTGTATGCATAGACGGCTCTCCAGGCTGAGGGCAAGCTTGCTGACCAAGCCTTCCCCCAGGTCCTGTTTACCCAACAGGTCCTTTTTCTCAGTCATTGGGAGGTGATAATGTGTTCCACATATGAAATTCATATCATTTGTGTTTGGCCTCCTTTGCCATTCTAAGAGTTATGAGGGGCACCATTTTAAAATTAATTTGCTGGGTGTTCTGTCTATCTGTTAGGAACAGGAGGAAGCAAGCCCAGACCGAGTATTTATCAGACACATGCCGCCCATCTGCCAGAGCTAGGTCGAGGAGGATTTGCTGTTAATCCTTCAGACCCATCTGTAGGGGGTTCAAAATGCTGACCAGGAAGCTAGACAAGATGAGGTTTATTTAATTAGAAAAACGGCTCTGGAGGTTACTAGAAATCACTCTGAAGAAGGAAGAGCTTTTGACCGCATCACTCCTGAGGGGATGAGAGTGGGCTGAAAGTGGGGAGAGCCCAGAGATTGTTTTGTGTTGGGCTTGGGGTGGTTTGTTTTGATTTTAAAGTGCTGTGGCCTGGTTGGGGAGAACGCATCCTCCTTGGTTATGCATGAGCCAGAACCAGCCACAGCTTGGACAGTTCCACTGGAAGTTTGTGTGTGAGTTGTGATCCTGAGAGACGGAAGACTACATTTGATTTGCAAGTTTGGATACAGACTGAAAATGACTAAGGAGCTTGAAGAGGCCAGAACAGAACAAAGTGGGCAGGTGAATTCCTGGCACTCGTGCTAACCTGCCGGAAGCTGAAAGCAGCTTGGAGCAAGCACTGTTACCTACACTTTAGTCCTCAAAATTCACTAGAATATTCTTGTAACTGGGGTTTATTGCCATTTGAGATCCATTTTTGAGGAAAGGAAAATGACAAAATTGCATTTAAATTTTTCCCAATAGAAAAAAACAACATCCGTTCAAAACAAAATCTCCAGCAATGACACTGTTCCTTTTTAGTATGAAAATATTATTAGCATAATTGGTTTCTGCAGGGCTGCCATTTTGGACAACTGGGCAGGGGAAATTGTGTGCCTTCCCCCAGCTCTGATTGTTATTTCGTGGCAATATAAAGCATGACGATTTTCATTGAAGTGCATCAAGATAAATGGTCTCCTTTCTGCCTAGGGCTTTCTGAAATGGTGTCCTTGTTGCTACACAGATTCCTGGACGCTGGTCACCCAGGGATCACATTTTCGAGGCTGTTTTTTTTTTTTTTTTAAAGGTTATTATCCAGGGACCAAAACCTCACCTGGGAGTAAAGTCCAATAAAAGCAGAAAGAACAAAACATTTATTCCAGGAATTGCCAACCATTCAGAGAAGCATGAAGTTCTTGCCTGAGCGCCATATACCCTCTACTTCTCGCTTACGCGGGGGGACACGTGGTTTGGTGTAGCAGAGTCTCCCTGTAGCATCAATCTTTCCAATTCACCTTCTACCTTAGAATTTCCCAGGAATCCCTTCTCCTTCCACTTTAGGAACTCTGACTGATAAAGGATGCCCGAATCCTAGAACATCAGGGAGCAAATTCCCCTAAGCTGCTGAAACTCAACAATATAAAGATGCCCAGAGCATGACTGAGAGGAAAAGAGAGTCAAGTAGTTCATACTGGAGGGGGAGTTTCCAAGGGCACATTCCTGTTGTAGACAGAGCTGTTGGATGCAGCTGCACCAAGGGCATGTCAGCATTTTGACAGGGTGGATGAGCCCATCATGTAGTGGTCAGTGACCATAAGCGGTCAATGAAGTTTTAGGGGGTCATGTAGAACACATGACCACTTAATTGCCTATGTTTCCCATTTCCCACCACCTAAAGGATTACACTAGAATGTAAAAGCAAACAAACAAAAGTAGCAAAAACCCAAAGGCTCTTCTGGTTGTTGAAAATGAAATTTATGCCGGGCACGGTGGCTCATGCCTGTAATCCCAGCACTTTGGGAGGCCGAGGCAGGCAGATCATCTGAGGTCAGGAGTTCGAGACCAGCCTGGCCAACATGACAAAAGCCTGTCTCTACTAAAAATACAAAAATTAGCCAGGCCTGGTGCTGCATGCCTGTAATCCCAGCTACTCAGGAGGCTGAGACAGAAGAATCACTTGAACCCAGGAGGCAGAGGTTGCAGTGAGCTGAGATAAGGTCATTGCATACCAGCCTGGGTGACAGAGCAAGACTCCAACTCACAAAAAAAAAGCAAAAAAAAAAAAAAAACAAAAAAAACAAAAAACAAAAAAAGAATTAATTAATTAAATAAAATGAAATGTAATGCTGTAAAAGAGAATTTTTTTTTTTCAGTTGCAGGTTTTCTGCTTTCCCTATTGTAATATACTTCATTTCCCTTCAGAGCTATAGGAAGGAATAGTATATTGGTGAACAACAAAAAAATTGTTTTATTCCTAATTGTAGATGACTTGTTTTATGTTACAAACAAAAGTCCAAAATGCCTTTAAATGTCTGGTTATAGGGCATGTGATATTTAGCATCAGATAAACATTGGAAACATTTGGAAACATTATGGTTTAAAATTAATTTTTTTTTTTTTTTTTTTGAGACGGAGTCTGGCTCAGTCGCCCAGGCTGGAGTGCAGTGGCCGGATCTCAGCTCACTGCAAGCTCCACCTCCCAGGTTCACGCCATTCTCCTGCCTCCGCCTCCCAAGTAGCTGGGACTACAGGCGCCCGCCTCGTCGCCCGGCTAGTTTTTTGTATTCTTTAGTAGAGACGGAGTTTCACCGTATTAGCCAGGATGGTCTCGATCTCCTGACCTTGTGATCCGCCCGTCTTGGCCTCCCAAAGTGCTGGGATTACAGGCTTGAGCCACCGCGCCCGGCCTAAAATTAATTTTTTAGATTAAGCCTCAATCTTCTTTTATTAAAGTTGAACAAAGGAATACTTGGGTGTGTGAAATACTTAGTGTGGGCAGTTCCTTTCAGTAGTAGAAACTGTATAAGATGGATTATACTTTTTTCACTCAGAATTTTTCACTATGTTCTTGGAATAGATTTCTACTGAATTCTGGGGTAATTCTATGTGCTCCTGTTTTCCGGGGTTGTTTTTAAATTTTCTTATGATTTTAACTGGGTTGAAGATATCTCCAGTAAGCAAAGGAATATCAACTGAAACACTTCTTTTGGTGCTGATTTTAGATGCTTTTTTAAAAAAAAAAAAAAATAAAAGATAGGGTCTCGCTTTCTCACCCAGGCTGAAGTGCAGTGGTGTGATCACAGCTCACTGCAGCCTCAAACTTCTGGGTTCAAGCAATTCTCCAACCTCAGCCTTCCCAGTAGCTGGGACTACACGTGTACCCCACCAAACTTGGCTAATTTGTTAAATTTTTGATACAGACAGAGTCCCACTATGTTGCCCAGGTTGGTCTTGAACTCCTGGGCTCAAGCAGTCTTCCGGCTTCGACCTCCCAAAGAGCTGGGATTACAGGCATGAGCCACAGCACCTGGCCAGATGCTCTTTTTAAAATGCTAGATTAATTATGAGTCTTGCAAATTCACAAAAAATCATCTTATCACCTGAGAATGCTGTCCCTGAGGTGACCTCCCTTCTTATTTCCGTATCTGCAGGGCTTCACACTGAGTTCTCTTTATTTTATGAAAGCCTGGGGCTCGGCCAGGCATGGTGGCTCACGCTTGTAATCCCAGCACTTTGGGAGGCTGAGGTGGGCAGAATGCTTGAGCTCAGGAGTTCAAGATCAGTCTGGGCAACATGGCAAAACCCCATATCTAAAAAAAAAATTAGCTGGGTGTGGTATGAGCCTACGGTTCCATCCACTCAGGGTGGCGCAAGCCTGTGGTCCTAGCTACTCTGGAGGCTGAGGTGGGAGAATCCCTTGAGCCCGGGAAGTCGAGGCTACAGTGAGCTGTGTTCGCAGCACTGTGCTCCAGTCTGGGTGTCACAGTGAGACCCCATCTCAAAAAAAAAAAAAAAAAAAAAAAAAAGGAAAGAAAGCCTGGGGCTTACAATACATTCTCATCCTGCTGCTGAAAATGGGGCTTTCAACCCAGAACTACCAGCTTGCTTTCTTCCCCCAGGAACTCCATAGCCTTGTCTCAGTGCAGGGGAGTCTGGCTGTCAGTGAATATGCATTGGCAGGAGGGCTCCCCTTGGTTTATATCCCTCAGATATTAACATCAACTAGCAAGCCTGGTGGGTGCCCTGAGTTTGCCGGTTTGGATTCAGACCAGGAGGGCCCATAACCTGGGCCTGTGGTGGCTTCAGGAGGCCTGGGCTCCTCTGGAGATGTTAACACTTGTTCCTGTGTGTTTGCAAAGAACAGGCTCATAGTTCTTGTTAGATTCCGACAGCAATTCCCCCAAATTAAAACAACACATTTTAGAGCAAGAGGTGGTACCCAGCACCAGTCTCCTTATGCAAAGGAGGACTTGAGAAACCTCGGTGTGGTCTTGCCCGGGAGACCTTGTTTTATCTCACTTCCAGGTCCTTATCGCCCAGTGCCTATATTCCATATTTGCTTCCAAATAAGTTCTTTGTCTCCACTATCTTGCCCCTTAAGAACCCTTTTTTTTTTTTTTTTAAATCTCAGGTAATACCTTTGCATTTCCTGCCCATGGTTATTTCTGACTCTTGCTGTTGACAGTACTCAAACCCTTTATTAACTGATTGATGATTCATTCATTTGTTCATTTGTTCTGGAGTACCAGTTAAGAGCTCTGGAATCAGGTTATTTGTGTTCATATTTAGATCTACCAGGTACTGGCTGTGTCCCCTTGGGTAAGTTAACTTTCCTAAACTTCATCTGAAAAGCAAAGATAATAATAGTGCTTGACTTGTAGGTTTATTGTGAGGATTAAATATAATATCCATATAAAGTAGTTTACTGCCCAGAATATTGTACATAACCAATACTTGGTTAAAAAGTAATTAATTCCACAAATTGTTATTAAGGACATATTGGTGCCAGGCACCGTACTGGTTGAGATTAATGCTGACTGAACAACAGAGTACTTTGTTCTAGAGTTCATAACCTTCTCAGTAAAAACCTGTTATCCTTAGCCGGACATGCTAGAGTCCATTAGCAGCATTTAATTAGCACTTCTTTGCCTCTGTCTTGCTTATTCCTTCTACCAGTAAGAATAATATAGCAACAATCAATAAAAATAGCAGCAAACACACATGCAGTATTAGTACATGCACTTTACAAGTACAGACTGGTTTAACCCTCACCATATCCCTTGGAGGTAAGTACTATTATTCTCTTCATTTTTTTTGAGACTAAGTTTCACTCTTGTTGCCCAGGCTGGAGTGCAATGGCGCCATCTCGGCTCACCACAACCTCTGCCTTCCAGGTTCAAGTGATTCTCCTTCCTCAGCCTCCCAAGTAGTTGGAATTACAGGTATGTGCCCCCGGGTAATTCTACATTTTTAGAGGAGATGGGGTTTCTCCATGTTGGTTAAGCTGGTCTTGAACCCCCGACCTCAGGTGATCGGCACCCTCACTCTCTCAAAGTGCTGGGATTACAGCTGTGAGCCACTGCGCCCAGCCTGGATGAGGAAATTGAGACACATGGAGGGAAAGCAATTTGTCCATGATCACACAGGTTTCACTAGCATTGTGACTCCAGAGATGGTGCCCTAGACTGAATCATACTAAATAAAAATAATACTAAATTTGAATACTGAATAAAAACGTGCCCCTTCCCTCCTTTCAGCCCGACCTCCTTTAAAACCTGTCTCAAAACGCTTCTCCTTCATAGGAGCCACACCTGACATTATTTGAACATGATTTTGCAACTTCTGACCCCTTAATTATTTTTGTATGGTCCTGATTTGTCCTGCTAATACGCTGTTTGTAAATATTCAACTGTTTCTCCCTAGCTAGGTTCAAATTTCTCAAAAGAAGATTGTATCTTTTGCTTAACTGGAGCCCTTTATGGTGGTTATTTGAGGATTGTGCTCCTTGGGGACAATTCACATATCTTTGGTGGCAGGTGCTTTGGGCCTCTATCATTCATTCAGGGAGTGTTTATGGAGCATCCATACCAGGGGGCAGGCTGTTCCCAGCCCTGGGAATGCATCAGTGGGTAAAGGCGAGCATGGTGTTCAGGAAGTTGACCAGCTGTGGGGAAGAGCAACATGTAAATAGCCTCTGGACAGTGCTACAAAGGAGGGCACACTGAATGAGGACAATCCATAATACTTGAGATTTAATTTAGTTGAGCAGGTCAGGGAAGGCTTCCAGGAGGAAGGGATGTTTTCGCTGAGACCTGAGGGTTGAGTAGCACTCACCTAGATGAAGGAGGGTGGGAGCAACAAGAGCAAAGGTCTGTGATAGGAGGGAGAAGTGTGTGTGTGTGTGGTGGGCGGGGGGGTGGTGTTGGTGAGGAATGGGAAGGTCAGAGTCAGAGGATGACCAGGAGCGTGCTGTGAGATGAGGTTGCAGTGGTGGGCACAACCATGCAGGGCCTTGTTGAACACGTAAGAGTTTGTGTGTAAGGGAAACTAATGAAGGATTTTTTTTTTTTTTTTTTTTTTTTTTGAGACGGAATCTTGCTCTGTCACCAAGCTCAAGTGCAGTGGCATGATCTCGGCTCACTGCAACCTCCACCTTCCAGGTTCAAGCGATTCTCCTGCCTCAGCCTCCCAAGTAGCTGGACTACAGGCATGTGCCACCATGCCCAGCTAATTTTTGTATTTTTAGTAGAGAGGGGGTTTCACCGTGTTGGCCAGGATAGTCTCAATCTCCTGACCTCGTGATCCGCTTGCCTCGGCCTCCCAAAGTGCTGGGATTACAGGTGTGAGCCACTGCACCTGGCCAAACTATGGAAGGATTTTAAGCCAGAGTAGATGATGGTAGCTTGGACTGGGACTGTGATGTTGAAGGAGAGATGTGAGTGAATGTGTAGGTATTTAGGAGTTAAAATGCAATGGGATTCAGTGATTGTTTTATGAGGAGTTACAAAGAGCCATTATTTATGGAAGACTTTTATGTTCTTGGCACTAGCCAAAGTGCTTTACATATAGTGATTCATTTACTGCATACAATAACTCAATGTGGAGGTAAACTTATTATCTCCAACTCATAAATGAGAAGACAGAGGCGTAGGCCAATGGCAGAACCGCCAGGTAGACCCAGGCAGTTGAGGTTCAAGCCCTTACTCTTGATCACTCTGCTCTAGTGCACTCCATTGTTCCTTGGCTATTTGCTAGCTCCATGGATGAATGGTGGTGTCATTCACCAAGACGGAAACAGTAGTAGACAGCGGTGGGCAGAAGGACTGGAGGGTGAAATGTGGATATGTTGAAATTGAGCTCACATTCGTTGTGAAACACAAATTCATCTACCAGTTATCTAGACCTCCCTCATCTCCTCAGGGCTTTGCTCAGATGTTACCTTCTCAACAAGGTTTACCTTTGTTCAAAACTGTACTCTGCCCCATCCCTTTATCTCCTGTGCCCACAAACTCCTCTTATTCTTGTTTTTCTCCCTGCAACATTTATCACCTTTCAACATTACATGTTTCACTTGTTGTTAAGTGTATTGTCATTGTCTGCCCTTTGAGAATGTGAGTTCCTCCAGGGCAGGCATCTTTGTTTTGTTCACTGGTGTATCTCCAGGACCTAGAACAGTGCCTGGCACATGATAGATGCTAACAAACGTTTGTTGAATGAAGGAAAACAATTATTTTTTAGCAACACTGTTTATAGACCCCCAAATTTGTTCAAAAGATTGGAATTAATGCCGACATATCCAATTTTTTTGCAATAACCAGCTAGAATAACTTCATGACTACCTTTTACTGATTCATGTGTCATCTTAGAGGCTACTATTGAATTAGTGATTAGATTCATTTCCCCCCTTTGCTTTTGGGTTAAAAATTTTGTTTTTCTTTTATAAAATAGAAATCGGGTCTTATTTTGTTGTCCAGGCTGGTCTTGAACTCCTGACACCAAGGGATCCTCCTGCCTCTACTTCCCAAAGTGCTGGGATTATAGGCATGCACCACTGTGCCCAGCCTGCTTTTTCGGTTTCTAAGGAATGGCTACTGTTTCATGATAGATGTTACTTGTTGAGCTTGTTAAAATAAAAAAATTATGCTTATGTTTTCTCTTTTGTTCCCTATTTTCTTTTCTTTACCCACATTATACTGATGTGCTAACATCTTTAACATATTCTGCTAGATAAGTAAAGCATAGCTGGGTCAGTAGGATGTTTTCCTACTGCCCTCACATTTGGTAACTAAAACCAATGGCTCGTAGTTTAACTACTACCCTCAAATATTGTCACTGTAGGTACTTACTGGAGATTTCTACCATGAATCTGTAGTAGGAGCCAGAGAATTTTAGAGGAATAGCTAAAGAACATGCCCATTATCCATTCTGCTAGATCCTTCACATTCTCTCACTTTATTAAGTATATCAGGAGAGAGCAAAATATCTAGTACTACATTATCTCAGTTGCTGCTGCCCTCCCCTCCAAGCTGTAATTTAGCTATAGGCATCATGACCTCACAGTGCATAACGGTGGGTAGAAGAGTCCTCTTTGAGTATCCAAGCCATGATAGAAAGCATTATCCTGTTACTTAATATACTATATTCAAGGACTCACATCATAACTTTCTCCTGGAAATTAGTTTTAAGGGAAGAATTTCTCCATAGTCGTGTGTGTATGTGTGTGTGCATGCATGCATGCATGTGTGTGTGTGCATCTGTGTGTGTATGTGTATGTGCAAGCATCTGTGTGTGTGTGTGTAAGGACACCATGCAACCCAACATACTTTCCTCCTTGCCTTAGTTACCTAGAGATCTAAAGCCAAAATCAATCCTCAGCAACACTAATTAACTCCTCTTAGAGAGTTCCTGGAAGACCAGCTTCCTCTGCTTCCCCAGATGGTTTCTGTCCTGTTTCTACCTTTAATGTTCCACTTGATATTATTTTTCACATTGTAAATCACCTGAAATCCTTTTTGGAACATGTGAGATATAGTCTGAGTAGCCAAATGTGATCAGTTCTTCTTGTCTGGTTGCACAATGTTTTGGATGGGAATCTCAGAATCTCTGGAAGTCATAATAACAGTAATAGTGGACATTTACTTCCTGGTACTGGAAAGTAAAGTGTTAAACCCTTTATAGATGTCATCTTCTTCAATTCCCCACAATAGCCCTCATTTTCTACACATAATTTTCTGCTCATAGCTAATAAGTGGTAAAATCAGGATTTCAACCACAAACTGCGAGATTCCAAAGGCTGTGTACATTAGAATGGAATAATGGAGTGGAGAAGCCCCTCATTTTCCTGGCTGTACTGTCTCTGGAAGGAGGAAAGCCCCAGACTGTGGGCCCAGCTGGCCCTTCAGAGCATCCTCCCTTGCCCACAGTGGTTCTGCCTCACTGGGTTGAGGCCCGGCTAATGGGTAAGGTGACCTGGGCTCTGAGGCAGGGGCTGAACATGGCAGCCTCCACTGGACCCCTGCTCTCAGGCTCCCTCCACACCCCTGTGAAAGGAAATTAAAAATAACCCTCCCTCCTTCAAGTTAAGGGTAAAAATTACCCCATCGGCTGAGGACAACGTGGGAATTCTCCCTCTTCTCACTCTAGACTTTGCTGGATTCTAGGGAAGATGGCAGCTGCTACAACCACGGCTCTTGGTAGGTAGGGATAGGGTTTCACTTTGAGATTCTCTGTCCCCCATGTCTAAAAGCTTTCCTTGTCATTTATGAATGACAAAAAGCAGACTTCCAGTAGAGTCCCACAGCCATCCTACCTTCCTACTTGGTCGGAACCTTCCCTCTGCTGGGCTTTAAATCCCCAGCTCCAGCCCTTCCCTAGCCCCTTTATTTTTCCGTTGTTTTTGCCATTTCCCTGAATAGTGTGGTATCATGCCAAGCCTTCCGTCCCATTCTTTAGCTATTAAGTTGTTGGCTATATTACACAGTGGATTTTGATTCGGATCAGTTAGAGCTAATAGCAATTTTCAGTAAAATATTAACCAAACACACACAAAAGTCGCTCGTGTGGCTCCATCCTCTCCTTCAATAGGATTAATCAAGTTAGCTATTTACTCTATCCACCACTCCAGTGTTTTCCCACCTTCCACTCCAAACAAGAAAATGACACTAAATTCATTTAATACAAATTTATATTATTGTCCGAGGCATTTTAAACAATGCTTAATTTAATTTTCTTGTTTGGAGTGTGGTATTGGAGAACAGGACCACAGTGTAATGTAAAAATAGGATTCACACATCCACCAGGCACCCAGTTATATTCTCCAGTGACTCACAAGTGCTCTGTTTACCTTCAATTGCAATTCAAATGTGCCAAATCATCTCCATCCTGCAGTAAAAGGAAAGTCAGCCTCTGAAAGCAATTCATTCCACCCCAGGTTGACAGGCCCTAAGGGCTTGACCTTCAGGATGTGGTACAAGTCCTCTTACTTGATTAGACTTCTGATTCCCAGAAAAGACAAGCCAAATATGTTGACTGTTGATGTTCTCTTGGCCTAGTGATCAGTTAGCTAGAGTTTGAGTCTTTTCTGCCTGAGAGGATGGAAATAACCTTTATTGTGCACTTACACTATGACAGATGACAAGTGGTTAAAAGAAGTCTCATTTTTAATGTCCTCAAAAATCCTATGAGTAATGAGGTAATCTACATCCAAGGCCACATGGCCAGGAGGTGGTAGTTGTGCCCACAACCATGTGCCTCCTGGGACTGGCACTTGGCATTCTCTCTCAAGCTTCAGTGCACAGGGTCATCCATTGTGGGCAGTTTCTTAACCAAGGGTTACTAATGAGGAGCTTCAGCAGGGCTGTGCATAAAGTCCCTGAAATGGTACACAACCTTTGGATGTCTGTGTACCTTTTCCAGGAGGGAGCCCACAGCTTTCTTCAGTTTCTGAAAAGGCTACCTGATTTAAATAATAATAAGCACGGCTGCCTTGAGCTTTCTGTGAGGACCAGCAACTGCTGGGGGCCCCGGGAGACTCATGCTGCTCATTCTGCACTTGGACTTGGCAGGATACTTTGAGCACCCATAACACATCAACAACTACCATTGGTTGAGGAGGACCTGCGACGCACTCGTTCTCCTGGGCACTCTCACCCACTGTAGGAGTGCAACCAAGGGCTGAGGAAGGACCATGGCATTCCTTTTAGAGACCCTCAGTCCTGCCTGGGTAGTAAGAAGAACAGAGTTTCTATAGCTGCTGAGCGTGGGAAGTCTCCAAGCAGGTAGTTTTTTGATGTGGGTATTACTGAAAAGTCTGAAGCTAATGAGGTCCCAGTGATTTAATGCAATTCAAATTAATTTTATTTGTATTTATTTATTTTTTAGGACAGGGTCTTGGTCGGGCGCAGTGGCTCACACCTGTAATCCCAGCACTTTGGGAGGCCGAGGTAGGTGGATCACTTGAAGTGTGGAGTTCAAGACCAGCCTGGCCAACATGGTGAAACCCCGGCTTTACAAAAAAAATTAGCTGGGCATGATGGCAGGTGCCTGTAATCCCAGCTATTCTGGAGGCTAAGGTGGGAGAATCACTTGAGGCTGGGTGACAGAGCGAGACTCCATCTCAAAAAATAAAAAGAAAAGAAAAGAAAAAAAAAGACAGGGTCTCTCTCTCTCTCACTCCAGCTGGAGTGCAATGGCACAACCTTGGCTCACTGTACTCTCAACCTCATGGGTTCAAGCAATCCTCCCACCTCAGCCTCCCAAGTAGCTGGGACTATAGGCACATGCCAACTCACTGGATAATTTTTTTCTATCTTTTATAGAGACAGGGTCTCACTTCCTTGCCCAGGGTGGTCTCAAACTCCTGGGCTCAAGCGATCCTCCCACCTCCGCCTCCCAAAGTGCTGGGATTACAGGTATGCCTGGCCTAGACTAATTCATTTCACTGACATCCCTGGAATACTTGCTTCTAAGACATCGTGCTGGGGGAGATAAAATCATGAAGACACAACCCCTGGCCTCAAAGGGATTATGAAAGACAGGTGTATAAAATCGCTGTAACACAGGGCAGAATAGAGGAAACATTATAAGAAAGTTTCCAATCACTTGGTATGGGGGAGATCAGAAGAGGGAAAAAGATCTTGCTTGGTGGGAGTGAGATCAGGGAAGGCATCATTAGGAGATGGCACCTAAACCCTTGAAAGTTTTGCAACAGGCAAAGGATGTTTTTGATGGTAGGAACATCATCTATGAGGGAATGGGAAATCTGGGACACATTTAGACACTCATGAGCAGCTAAGGTTGTGTGGAAGGTAGAGCTCCTATAGGCTAGCATGGAAGGCAGACTGCTAGGCTGGGTAGGGCCAGATGAATTTAGATGTCATCCCTAGAGAGTCTGATTTAAAGGCCTCAGTTGAAGTTTGGGCATTGGAATGTTTTAAATCCCCCTGGGTAATTTCTAATGTGCAGCCAGGGCTGGGGACCACTGGGCTAGATGGTCTCAAAGCCCTTTCTGGCCTCTGATAAGAGAATTTTGCTCTTTTTAACAAAAGGGACTGGGTTTGAAACTGTGGGTGGCTTGTCACAACTTATGACAATGGCCGAAAAACTGATTTGAAACCCATTGTCTGCAGGCAGTGGGTTCCTGAACCCTGGAGGGCTGTTGTAAGAGCAGAATCTGAAGTCTAAGCACACAGATAATGTAAACATTACATGGACTTGCTGGGGACTGGCAACCTAGGAGTCCTGCCCCATCCAACAGGGACAGCCTCCACTCAGCTCCTACCAATTGCTGCTAAGTGGGAATGTGGGCCCAGGACTTCCAAATCTTTAGACTTTTCTTTCTTTGCTTCTTCTTCCTCCTCCTCCTTTTTATTCTTGTTCTTCCTCTTCTTCTTTTCTTCCTTTCTTTTTTTAATAGAGACAGGGTCTCACTGTGTTGGCCAGGCTGGTCTTGAACTCCTGAGCTCAAAGGATCCTCCTGTCTTGGCCTCACAAAGTGCTGAGATTACAGGCGTGAGTCATCTCATCTTTTGACTTTTCAAGAGAAGCCAGCAATCTGGCAAAAGATCCTGATTTGATCATTAGTAACACATTTAAATGTTTGAAAAAACCCCATGTAAGCCAAACAAAACACAATGGCAAGCCAGAAGGTCTCTGGTTTAATAGTTCTGGCTTAGGGTTTTGACTATGAAAAAGAATTGGCTTTCATTTTTAAAATTCTTGTAATTTATGTATTTATTTATTTTTGAGACAGGGTCTCACTCTGTCACCCAGGCTGGGATGCAGTGGCACAATCTTGGCTCACTGCAACTTCCACCTCCCGGGTTCAAGCGATTCTCATGCCTCAGCCTCCTGAGTAGCTGGGATCATAGGTGCACAGCACCACACCCAGATCATTTTTGTATTTGTTGTAGACATGGGGTTTCACCTTGCTGACCAGATTGGTCTTGAACTCCTGACCTCAAGGTCCTCAAGTGATCCACCTGCCTCGGCCTCCCAAAGTGCTAGGATTACAGGCATGAGCCACCTCACCTGACCAGCTTTTATTTTTATTAAGCAGTTGCTACCTGATAAATAATCCTGAGAGACACATGCTGGTGTCGACTTTATGTGTTTGTTTTACATTTTTGTTTATATGTGGCTGAAGAGACAAAAAAAGCCCCCATGTGCGTTTGTCAACTAATGGCCAATATTGTTTTATCTAAACCCTCACCCACTCCCTCCCATATTATTTTGAAGCAAATCTTAGATATCATCTCATCCATAGATATTTAAACATAACCACAATACAATTATAGCACTTAAAAATTATTTTTAATATAAAATATCCAGTCATTGTTCAAGTTCCGATCATCTTAAGAATGTCATCATGTTTTTGAAAAATTAGTTTGTTTGAATCAGAATCCAAATAAAGTCCAAATGTTACAGTTGGTTGAAATGCTTATGTTTGCTTTTGATATTGTTTTTCTGCACATTGATTTTGCTGAAATGGCTATTATTAATCTGTTTGTATGTAACCTTTCCCTAAAAGGTTTGTAAAAATGCAATGAAGGTTTGCAAGACCAAGCTCTGTGATTATATTAGAAGTTAGTTTGATACCATCTTATAAACAGCTAAATTCTGTCAAAGAAAAATCCATTGTTAATGCATGATTGAATATTGATAATTAATGGGAACTATGAAGAAGTCATATGCAAAGATTAATTACCAACTGAGCTCTGAGAACATTTTTCTTCCTTTGTAATCTTACCTCCTGAGAGAAATAGTCTATATTGGTCCTAGAGTGAATTGACAGATATGTCCAGAAGGAAAAGCCACTGACTTTAATCTTTATTGGTCATGCTTAATTGGATGCACTGTTATTTTTTATTTGCAGAGACAATATTTTTTAGTTAATTCTTTCTGTAATGCTGGAATTGAAAGGTGGGGATCCTGAGGTCTTTCTTACTGTACTGGTTGTATGAGGCTATGAATCCTGGCATTTTCTGAATATTTCATTTTTTTCTTTTTCTTTTTTTTTTTTTTTTTGAGACGAAATCTCGCTCTGTCACCCAGACTGGAGTGCAGTGGCACAATCTCGGCTCACTGCAAGCTCCGCCTCCCAGGTTTACACCATTCTCATGCCTCAGCCTCCTAAGTAGCTGGGACTACAGGCGCCCGCCACCACACCCAGCTAATTGTTTTTGTATTTTTAGTAGAGACGGGGGTTTTGCCATGTTAGCCAGGATGTTCTGGATCTCCTGACCTCGTGATCCGCCCACCTCAGCCTCCCAAAATGCTGGGATTACAGGCAAGAGCCACAGTGCCCGGCCTGAATATTTCTTTTTATTGGAAGTGCTTGAAATCAATTCTTGATGATGAAAAATGTAATTGAATCCAGGTCATCCTTTACAGGCAGACTATCTTCATAGTGGTGGCAAAACTGTGACATAAAGTGATGCCCTGAACTTCCTGCTTCAGACAGTAACTTCAGCGAAACTGACCCCTGAAATCCAACTTCATTAAAACAAGGAAAAATATTGTGAGTCCATGAAATAAAAAGCCAGAGAGGCGTAGCTCTTTGACCCTACTGGTGCGCATTGAATTTGCACATCCACCCACCTAAACTTCTGCTCAAAATTGTTTCCAGCCAAGAGGCATCCGCAGACCAGTCTCTGACTGGCAGCAGCTCAGATTTGGTTTGCAAAGGTGGCTGGTGGCCGGTGGCTAATTACACGTTTGATGAACTTGTTGTTAAGACAATGCCGCATGTGTCCTTCCTTCCCAGGCTGCAAAGTGCCAGGTTACTGGAGAGTTTCCTGTATGGATACTAATTATGCTTAATTTGGTCCTGAGATTTCCACATTTGTCTTTCTGTCACAAAGTTTGTGATTACAAATTGCTCCTGTTGATTGGGAGTGAGGCTACATTTCTGATGGTTCATACATGTAATAAAGCTATTCATGAAACCAGCAGTGTTTAGCCGTGTTTACAAAATGCAGACATCCATGGTTATTTGCATCCCTGAGAAAAGTTTGCTCTCTCTAGATATTTGCTTTCACAACAAATTAATTACCTGAAAAATGTGGACAAAGCTTCCAAATGTGACACTGTGTGGAAAGGACAACCACATGCTACCTGGGAAGGGGGTGCCACTTCGTTACTGAAGGATGTGAGTTTAATCCTATACAGGCAGACAGGGTGCACAACCTCATTTGCCACTAGGGAGGAGCAGACGCAACCCCACTGTTCTCTACTGTGTCACCCCTTCCTTCGAGATCCTGCAGAAGAAGGCTTTGCTGGAATACAGGCAATGGCAGGCAGCCCCTGGACTGCCAGCCTCATTAACCAATGGGCTCAGGGGTTCTTCTGAGCCAGAAGTCCCACCATTGGATTCCTGGGTTCCTATCTGTAGGTGGTGGAGCCCAGGCTAGAGCTAAGGTCTCTTTCTCCTTTTTACATTTGCAGAAAAGTTTTTGCAAGCGATTAGGGCACTGGCTCTCAAATGTTTTTGTTCTAAGACAATTCTAATACTTCCTCTCCCAAGCAAAGAGCCTGTTAAGGTATCACTCCTGCTGCAGAATGAAAAGGGAAGGCCGTGGTTCCAAGGCTGGGACTAAGGGTGGTGTGTGGTGAAGGAAGGTGGGGGAAGGAAATGTGGAAGAATAATGGGAGAGCAGAGGCCAAGATGAATGTCAAGGCTGGTGGGACCAAGAGGACAGGGTGGGGATGGGGAAGAGAGGTGGGATTGAGGTGGGAGGGCGGGCCCTTATGGAGATGACCCAGCCGCAGGAAGTGTGCCAGTATCGAGCAAGTACTGCAGGCATAATCCCACCCAGGGAGGAAATGGGAAATCAAGGACTACACCCACCCAGGCCCAGTGGCCACAATTGACTCTTTGTCCTTGCCCAGGTTTTTGAGCTGGACCTTGCCATTTTTAGCCATTTTTAATGAACTACTAACATTCAAAAACTGAGCTATACTGGAAATCAACCTTTGAGAAGAGCCTTGTGTATTATCTTGCTGTCAACTAAATGCCTAGGTGTTTTAGAAGACATTTTGAGTCAGTAAAGTACTACCTATTAAATTGCTCGGAAGTGACTTTATGTGGACTTCTGAGGTGGTCTGCTTACTCATGAGATCCAGGCTGCCTTTGCTGTTCTATGTTAAAAAAATCTTCCATGTGACCACAAAAATCAGAAGTCAGAGAGGTTTAAGGTTTCCTCAGCTGCCAGTGTTAACCTAACCAGAAAAAGTTTGTATGCTCTACAATAGGGGGTGTCTATTCTAATAGGTGGTCATAGATCCATTCAAAGCAATTAGAAGCATCCATATTATCTTAGGAATAAGAAAAACAATCCTGTTAACTAATAACCTACGTAAGGTCAATATCTCTGGCCATCAAGATTAACCAAGCGGTTTGTGGAGAAACGCTCAGATAGCTTGTTTTCCCGTAAGAGTACCGAGGACCAGGTGACTTTAAGTTCTATAATTGTGTCCTCTCAGGTCTATGTGACTGCACTAGGGTTAAGTATAGGTCAAGTTCACATTATGACCTTGAGCAAGTTCAAGCCACAATGGTACCATGTGTTTTCTCTATGGTACCATGTGTTTTCTTCAGGTTAGTTCAGGACCACCAGCTGTATTGGAGTTGGAATTGAAGCAGCCAAAGGAAGTGTGGTGCAGGGCTGCCCGCTGATCTGGCAAGCCTTCTTCTGTTTGAAGAAGTCGAGTGTGTTTCCTTACCTGCTGGACAGAGAGAGAAAAACCTACTTACAGTACAGAAAACGGGCTTGGGGCCCGAATTTGGCATCATGTTTGGAATCTGGGATCGTCTATCACTTACTACTTACTAGCTGTATGGGACGAGGACCTGAAAGTCTCCATGCATTTGGTCTTCTCATCCATGGAAAGGGTAATTCTTGCCTCAGAGATTTGTTGTGTAGATTAAATGATAATGAGTATAAAATTGTCAGTATTGAGCTGTTAGCACCCTATACCCCCAAAACTATGGCCACTAGAACTCTGTCAGTGAAAGAACTAAGCAATGTGCTCTTCAAGCAGCCAGAGTGGCTCTGCCATTGCCACTCTGGCTTCCATCTCCGGCCGGACGCGGTGGCTCATGCCTGTAATCCCAACACTTTGGGAGGCCTAGGCGGGAGGATCATCTGAGGTCAGGAGTTCAAGACCAGTCTGGTCAAGATGGTGAAACCCTATCTCTACTAAAAAACTACAAAAATTAGTCGGGTGTGGTGGCACACGCCTGTGGTCCCAGCTACTCGGGAGGGTGAGGCAGGAGAATCACTTGAACCTGGGAGGCAGAGGTTGCAGTGACCCGAGATCACGCCACAGCACTCACTCCAGCCTAGGTAACAAGAGTGAAACTCCATCTCAAAAAGAAACTTCCATCTCCACACAAAGCTCTCCAGGTGCCCTGGCTCCTGCCCTAACTAAGGCAGAAGAGAGAAAGCCACTGCCTGTGAAACTGTGCTCCTGAAAGATAGTATTACCATGATTCTACCCCCACCTCTTCTGGCCCCATCCCACAGGAACACTTCAGTTTCCAGGCTCTTTTAGTTCTCCTGAGATGGGGGAGGCGATGTTGGCAGCCACAGACACCCCGGGAAAACAGGTAACTGCTTTTCCTGGAAAGCCTGGCCTGGGGTAGGGCTGACTTGAAGCTTGAGAGGGGAGGGCAGGGGTGTGTGTAGGACTGGAACAAGGACAGGCCGGGTGGGCACTGTTTCTGGAAGGGACCCGCCCTAGCCGACTCCCCATCGAAGCTATGTTTATATACCATGCCATAGGCTGTGATTTTCCATAGCACTGCCTTTTGTTCCCCATTTTCCTACCTTTGCCATGAAAATTTGCTGCAGGCAGAAATCTGACATGGGATATCTTAAGCCAAGAAGAAGCTTTTTATTTTTGTTTTTCTCTTTTTGACAGATTTTGAATTAGTCATTTAATCAATTTTAACCCAGAAAAGTCTTCTCAAAGTAGACTTCACCCCCACCTCTCCGAATCTTATGGAGGTGAGTTCTGTCACCAGCAACAGCTTCTCCAGGTGTCCTGGATCCTCCCTTCTGGGCCTAAGCCTAAAGGAGCTTCTCCCACAGCCTCTCCTGAGCACACTGTTATTCTCTTATTGATGGCAAACATCACAACCTTGCTCCTGGCAACTTTTCCTCTTATTTATTCTGTGCCCAGAACTTCCTTGGGCATTAGTGGGAATCTTGCAGCTAGAGAGAAACACCCTCTGTACAATATAGAAAGCACACACACACACACACAAAGGCCAGAGGAGAATGGGGTGTATTTGAAGTGTTTATATTTCATGCATAATTACTAATAAATTAACCTTTTTGCTGAAAAAATTAAAGACATTTAGAATCAAATATGAAATATTTTCAATGCAGAAATGTAAATCTTGCCTTTTAGTATTTACTCCAAGGAAAGCCCACTGACAAAATGAGAGCTCTTGAAAATACAGCATAGGCTGGGGGTGGTGGGTCACGCCTGTAATCCCAGCACTTTGGAAGGCTGAGGCGGTCGGATCACTTGAGGTCAGGAGTTCGAGACCAGCCTGGCCAACATGGTGAAACCCCATCTCTACTAAAACACAAAAATTAGCTGGGTGTGGTGGTGGACGTCTGTAATCCCAGCTACTCAGGAGGCTGAGGCAGGAGAATCACTTGAACCTGGGAGGCAGAGGTTGCAGTGAGCCGAGATCATGCCACTCCACTCCAGCCTGAGTGACAGACCAGCGAGACTCCATCCCCCCCCAACCAAAAAAAAAGAGAAAAAGAAAAAGGAAATACAATATAGGCTACTTGGACAAAAATAAAATTTAGGCTAGGCATGCAGTGGCTCACGGCTATAATCCTAACACTTTGGGAGGTTGAGACAGGAGGATAGCTTGTAGCCAGGAGTTCAAGACCAGCCTGGTCGACATAGCAATACCCCTTCTCCATCAAAAAAAAAAAAAAGTTGTGATAATCAAGAGCAAGATTTAGTAAAGCCTTCACTTTTAGGTTGAATTTTTATTTATCTCACTGTCCATTTACTCATTCGTCTAATATTGTTGAATGTCTATTAGGTACAAAGTTGTCATTTAGAAAATGTTGTATGGTTATTTTCTGAAATTATCCCTTCATACATGTGTTATTATTTTATGTTGTTAAAGTACCTTATTTTATTTTTTGAGACAGGGTCTTCTCTGTCACCCAGGCTGGAGTGCAGTGGCATGATCACAGCTCACTGCAGCCTCCACCTCCTGGGCTCAAGCAATCCTCTTTCTTTAGCCTCCTGAGTAGCTGGGACCACACGTGCACGCCACATCACCCAGCTAATTTTAAAATTTTTCATAGACACAGGGTCTTATCATGTTGCTCAGGCTGGTCTTGAACTCCTGGGTTCAAGGGATTCTCCTACCATGGGCTCCCAAAGTGCTGGGATTACAGGTGTGAGCCACCATGCATGGCCTAAAGTACTTTATAAAATGCAGTTCTTACCATGAAAACTCATTCTCTGCCACTTAAAACTTTTTTGCTTCATAGAAAGCTAGAAAAGGTAGAGAGAACCCACAATGCCAAAAGCTAGTTTGCATCACTAAAACCAGAATTGAATTCCCTGCAACTCTCTTTGGATGGAAGTTGGGGGCATGAAAGAAGAAAGGTTTCCTTGTGTACCCATTCCAGACCAGGTGCTTTACAAAAACAATTTCATTTAATTCTCACAACCCACCAAGATGGATATGCTTTCCATTTGTAATTCGAATAACTGAAGCTAGGAGAGATGATGAAACTTGTCCAGAGTCACATAACTCGTTGGTGTTGGCATTGCAACCCTCAGTATCTTTCAGCACACCATTCATTTCATTCAATACATAACTTTGTTGAGCACCTGGTCTGTATTAATACTAGCCACAGTCCCAGAAACTAAGGATGTATTAGTGAAGAAAAGAAAGTCTCTGCCCCCGTGGAGTTCCCCGTTCGGTAGTTGAGAAGGCAACAAACAGATCCATGATGAAATGTTGGGTGGTGGTGAGGAGATAAAGAAAAGTGAAGCAGGGTGAGGGGATGGAGCATGAAAGGGGTGGGGTGGCTGCTTTCGTCTCCAGCATTTGTTCACCCAGCAGGAGGCCTCTTTCTGTGGACTGCACCCTGTTACCAACCTCTTTCCTGGATGTGAAGGGAGGGAAAATGTGGGAGAGCACGTGGGCATGTGCATGCGTACCTGCAGTGCATGGGCGTGAGGAGTGAAGGCAGTGAAATAGAGAAGGGCGAGGAGAAACAAGGAGACCAAGTCGAATTTGCAAAGCAGATGTTTTTCTTTGGGCTTTGGTCTCCTCTTCTCCTCAAGCTCTTTTTCAACAGTTCGGTGACCTCCTAGCACACCTGGACTTCCCTATCTACATCCTTGGCTACTGCTACAACCTCTGCTTTCTGGAGTGAGCCTGCTCTGAAGATGATAGATGTCACTCCTTCCTCCTTCCCATTCCCTCAAATGTCAGCCAATCCTTGTGACCTTGCTGTGTTTCCTTCCAAAGGCACGCATTCTGTGTTTCAATCCTCTAGGGCCTATTAAGTGACCAGATAGATTTTGTCCATACAAAATTAACTGATTTTGCATTGTATTTACATTTTGATAGGCTGCAAATATGTCTTAATGTTGCAGTGCCTGAGGGCCTCTTCTTATCTTTACTTTCACCCACTTGGTGATCTCATCCAGTTCCAAGGCTTTGAATACATCTATGAATAGATGACTCTCAAAGTTATATTCCACTGTAGACTGCCCTCTCTGCCTATTTGATTCTTCCACTCAACAGTCTAACATGAGCATCGGGTATGTACAAATCCTGGTTTCCATCTTCATCTAAGTAAATGGCAACTTCATTTGTCCAGCTGCTCAGGACAACAAGTTTGGGGTCATCTTTTACTCCTTTATTCTCACACCCAGAAGGGGTTGTCTCACCTTCAAATACATCCAGAATTCATCCTTTCTGACCTTTTTTTCTGCTATCAGTCTAGTTCAAGCCACCATCATCTCTTGGCTTGGTGATTCCAACAGCCTTCTAACCCTTCCTTCCTGTGGTCTACTCCTAACTCAGTGGCCAGAGTGATCTTGTTTATTAGTAAATCACATCATCTCGCTCCTCAGTTTACGCCCTCCAGTGGCTCCCACCTTACTTAGAGGAGAGCTTGAAACTCTGCTCTCTTCTCCTCTGAAAAAAAAGAAAACTAAAAAATCCAAACCAACAAACCAAGCAAGCCCTACCTTCTCTAGGCTTTGCCTTTTGTTCCCTCTCCCTCTCAGGTGGGAGTGTCCTGGTCTCTGATCTCTTCAGGGCCACACTCTGGCTGCAGCTGGAGCTATCCTTGTGTGATCATTAGTTGCTCATTTTAAAGTTGGTCAAGGTGAAATTTGCTAAGAAATGTATTTCCCAGTTCTGAGAACTCTCCCTGGTATGCCTGGGAAATAAGAACTTCAAGTGACTTTAAGAAGAGACTGTCCCGGCCGGGCGCAGTGGCTCAAGCCTGTAATCCCAGCACTTTGGGAGGCCGAGACGGGCAGATCACGAGGTCAGGAGATCGAGACCATCCTGGCTAACACGGTGAAACCCCGTCTCTACTAAAAAATACAAAAAACTAGCCGGGTGCAGTGGCGGGCGCCTGTAGTCCCAGCTACTCGGGAGGCTGAGGCAGGAGAATGGCGTGAACCCGGGAGGCGGAGCTTGCAGTGAGCTGAGATCCGGCCACTGCACTCCAGCCTGGGCGACAGAGCAAGTCCATCTCAAAAAAAAAAAAAAAAAAAAAAAAAAAAAAAGAAGAGACCGTCCCTTCTGTTCCCACCCATATAGGAATCAACATTCTGTCTCCATACAGCAGCTCACATGGGAAATGCCTGTTTGTTTCAAGTAACATTGAACGCAGCAGCTTTATTCTACTTGGTTCTTCCACTACTTTTTCTTTTTTCTTTTTTTTTTTCCCCCTTTAAGAAAACGAAGTCCATTTTAATTTTGTAGGTTTGACAGAACTGGGACAATAGGACAATGCTTGCTGGGATCAAATTTTTTTGTATGTATTTTTTTTGGCAGAATCAGTGTTTGCAAGCAGCAGATAAAACTTGACTGTTGGAGAACCTCGTTGTAGCAAGCAGCTGCCTGCCAGCAAATCTGCAGTTAACAACAGAGCTGGAGTCATTGTTAGCCAGGTAGGAGAGATGAGGGGAAGAGAAAGCTGGAGAGCATCCTTGTTAGGCTCTAAATGAATCAGTTGTTTAGCAATTACTGTAAGACAGCAGATCGGGGTACATGAGCTCTGAAGATAACATCTCAACTTGGTTTGCTGTCCTTACACGACACGGGTGTATATGCATGAAGGAAGCTCCAGAGCCCCGAAATATTTTATTCACCTCACACTTGGAGGAGTTCACTGACTGGAATTCAATAGAAACTGTTCTCTGTGTGAAAGTAATTTCAGAAAGTAATCTAGTTTATGGAAATGAAAGGCATCAAAACACAAAAAAACACTGTTTCTCTACAAGTGCTTTGCCTCAAATATTTGACATGGAAATTTGTATAATCCCTCTGGGGGCACGTGGGTTTCACCAGTGTTAACATCTTTTGAAATGGATTTCACAAATGTTTATTTGCCGTGCCAGGCTGACAAATAATTTAGAATATCGAGGCATCTTCCCAGAATCAAACTTAATGATATGAATCTCAAATGATTGTGGAGGATAAAAGGTGTGAATTTTAACTGGGTACTGGGGACTGACGTTACTTTCAAATACTGCCCCAGGGAGTAAAGGTGCCACTTAGCTATTCTGAGCCCCCAAACCTTGCTAGGTGGGCAGTGCACCTCAGAAATGACGGTGGATCATCCACTGCCACTTTCTGCTTCATTTCTTACACAGGAAATAAGTCTTCTTGCACACGTCTGGAGGGAGGGAGAGGGCAGGGGATGAAACAAAGGGCAGAGTAGGCTCAGGTCCGACGTGGCAACGAGTAAAATAGGGTGGGCTGCTTCCCACCAGTCCTTAGGAAAAGAGTGGGCAGAAGATCAGCGCTTTAGAGGATAAGCCTTAGAACAGAATCAAGGAAGAGCAAGAGAGGGACGCTTATGTTTTCCACCATCTGCTGAATGGGAATGCCCGTGAATCCCTTCCTGTCTTCCTTTGAGGGAGCACTGGCTTGTCATTCTAGAAGACGCCATGTGGTCCTGTGAGAACCCTCTCCCCTATGTGCAGCGTCCCTCAGGCCTGGTGACAAGGGCCCTTCCCTAGGGCCATCGTTCCCAGGCAGAGATTTGAGGTGGCACAGTCCTTATGTCTCATTAAGTGATGAAAACATCCCTGTTTTGTAGAAGGGCCAGCAGCTTTCCTGTGTCTGCATAGTGGGTGATGAGCAGAGTCAGAGGCCACCAGGGTGACCAGAGTTCCGTGCCCCACGGTCACCCTTGTCAGCCCTTCTCAGCCCTGATGATTACTGTACTCAGCTCAGAGGAGAATCTGCTGGAGCGGGGGCATGAACCTTCTATGAGATTGACGCAGAGGGGGATATAGATGCCCAGCCAAACTTTTGAGACCCCGCCCACCAGGAACTGGGTCTGTGTCCCCTCTTTTTGAGCCCAGGCAGACTCTGTGACTTTCTGTCATTTCTGGGCCCAGCCTTTAAGAGGACTGGCAGTTTCTGCTTCCTTCCTTTAAACCTTTGAGCCACCATTCCTTTTCTGGAGAGAACACGTGGAGAAGCCTGGAGACCACACAGAGAAGAAGCAAAACCAGTTGAGCATGGCCTCCTGACTGCCTGTACGAACCACGTCAGTCAGTTTAAATTTTTCAGTAGCTGCATTAAAAAGTAAAAAGAAACAGGTAAAATTAATAATACATTTTATTTGACTCAATGTATGAAAAAAATTCAGCATGAAATTAATAAATAGTAAAATTAAGACAGTTTACATTCCTTTTTTTCATACAGTCTTCAAAATCCAGTGTGGTATTTACATATACAGCATGTCTCAATTCAGTACAGCCACGTTTCAAATGCTCCATAGCACGTGTGGGGCCGGGTGCGCTGGCTCATGCCTGTAATCCCAGCACTTGGGGAGGCTAAGGAAGGCAAATCATTTGAACTCAGGAGTTCGAGGCCAGCCTAGGCAACATGATGAAATCCCTTTCTCTGCAAAAAATGTAAAACTTAGCTGGATGGGGTGGCACACACCAGCTAGGGATGCTGAGGTTGGAGGATCACTTGAGTCTGGGAGGTGGAGGCTGCAGTGATTGTGATTGTGATTGCATGACTGCACTCCAGCTTGGGCAACAAAGCAAGACCCTGTCAAAAAAAAAAAAAAAAAAAGTGAAAGAAAGAAGGAGAAAGAAAGGAAAGAAAAAGACAAAGAAAGAGAAAGAAAAAAAAGAAGGGAAAGAGAAAAAGAAGAAAAAGAAGGAAAGAAGGAAGGAAGAAAAGAAAGAAAAGAAAGAAAAGAAAGGAAGGAAGGAAGAAGAAAGAAAGAAAGAAAAAGAGAAGAGAAAAAAGCATATGTGGCTCATAGCTACCAAATTAGACAGTGCTTATCTAAAGTCGTCACTGTTACCTGCCTCTGCTGCTCACCCTCATACCACCACAAAAAGGAAAAATTCCTCTGCAAGTGGACACATGCTGAAATAAACACTCAGGCATCCTTGAAGGGAAGTAGTCACCAGAGGATGTACCAATGAAGGAGAAACCCTCTCTTGCGCTTAGATGGGGGTGGGATAGATCAAAGCCTATTGATACATTTTTCTATAAGCTGCAGACCGACCACCTTCTTCCTCAGCAGTTGCATTTGCAAGTTGGAGCCTCAGTCTATCTCAGTTAAGCAAAGAACTCTATATAAAAATTCATATTTGTGAAGGAGCTAAGTGGCTATTCAATTTAAATAAGAGTCTGCTTTACAAAAGGATTCGCTTTGGGATTGCCTAAGCTAGCGCATTTCTCTTGTGTGTTTAAAATAAATCCATTTATTTTTAAAAGATTTAATCAGATTGCACCAACATCTATTGAATGAAATAAATTATCCCTACATGTGAAGGCTTCCTGAAAGTTGATTTGGGAGATGAATATGAGCAGAGAGATGCAATACGCATAGAATGTTAGGGCTTTGAGAGAACATTGTGCTCACAGCATCTAGTCCAGGGATGGCAGATGCAGGCAGCTGGGCCATCGCTTCTCATGGACGGCAAGGTGGCCTGCCCTACCAAGTCTAGCGAGGCCCCAGGCATAGTCTCTATCCACTCCTCAAGGCAGTTGCTACCAATAGATCTGTAGCAGCCGTAAGATGAAATCAGACATCCATGTTCTCTTTTTTTTTTTTTGAGACAGAGTCTCGCTCTGCTGCCCAGGCTGGAGTGCAGTGGCGTAATCTCGGCTTACTGCAAGCTTCGCCTCCTGGGTTCACACCATTCTCCTGCCTCAGCCTCCCGATAGCTGGGACTACAGGCGCCTGCCACCACGCCTGGCTAAGTTTTTGTATTTTTAGTAGAGACGGGGTTTCACCATGTTAGCCAGGATGGTCTCAATCTCCTGACCTCGTGATCCGCCCACCTCGGCCTCCCAAAGTGCTGGGATTATAGGCGTGAGCCACTGCTCCCAGCTGACATCCATGTTCCTATAACAGGTAGGCACCTATAAGGATTATTTGCCAGTCTGCCCCCGACTTCCCCACCATTATTCTGAAGCTCACTGGGGCCCCCATCCATGGTTGATTGGTCTAGGGTGGGCACCTGAGCTAATCTGAAGGGCGGCCCTTCCCAGGTTTTTTGTATTTAGGAGACCAAGAGCATGTCAGTGAGTCTCTCTGGTGGTTGAACCTTAAAATGGAAAACTCAGGAGTTGCCTGAACTGCTCAATCCTCAGGGTACATACCAAGGCAGGGGACAGAGCTGCTACTCTGAGGAGAGCAGAGATGAGAGGACAGGGGCCTGGGGGCTCATCCCAGCTGAGTATGCGGCACAGGCCAAACCCCTCACTTGATCACCTCTCCCTCAGATTCCATACCACAGTAACCGTTCCATAAAGTATCTTTTTGCAGAACAAGCATGACTTGGCTTCTCTCATCTGTAAACCCAGAATCTTAATTAATACAGAGGCCCAGCTTCAGGGGCATGCAACCTGTGTACTCAACAAGTGGCCCCATGCTTAGGGCACTGTGCTTGGTTTGATGGTCTATCATTGTCTTGAAATTCTTAACCTTTTTTTTTTTTTTTTGAGACAAAGTCTCACTCTGTCTCCCGGGCTGTAGTGCAGTGGCACAATCTCAGCTCACTGCAACCTCCACCTCCTAGGTTCAAGCAATTCTCCTACAGGTGTGTGCCACCACGCCTGGCTAATTTTTATATTTTTAGTAGAGACAGGGTTTCACCATGTTGGCCTGGCTGGTCTCAAACTCCTGAGCTCAAGTGATCCATCTGCCTTGGCTTTCCAAAGTGTTGGGATTACAGGCATGAGTCACCGTGCCCAGCCTTAACCATTTTTTTAATAAGGGACCCCACACTTCCATCTTGTATTCGCCCCACAAATTATGTAATCAGTCCTGTGAATATACTTTCATTTTAGAAGAGGAGGTAATTGAAACTGAGATGAAGTCAGTAATTCAATTAAAATCACAGAGATGGCTACAGAATCCATTTCAGTCTGGTGGAGTCCAGGTTGGAACTGAGAAAAGGGCATAAACAGGTGAAAAGGGTTAAGGTTGGTGGGGAGAGAAGAATCATTTTGTTTCTTTCTTCTTCCATGACACAGAAATTCCCTAACCCCAAACCTCAATGGCTGTTGTTTTGCTTCTCAATTTTCATAGAAATAAGCAGAAGAAAGGGTAGGTAGGAAAAGGCTGACTGGTGTCACAGACCAATTGTTCTGAGAGCAGGAAACATTTGCCAGGTTGCCAAAGCCGACCTCATTTCCCAATTTCCCAAAGACCCAATTTCCCCAGCTGCTTTGTTGACATAGCAACAGTGAATTCTGAAAGGGTTGTTATAATATTAATATGTATTTCATGGTGGGTTTGCCCTGTGTTCTTCCCCGCCCTTGTGATCCAGGTCTGAAAAAGAGGTGCTTTTGGCTTCTGGCCATGGAAGCCAAGGCCCAGTTCTCCAAGTGGGATAAGTAAGGAGCAGGTGCCTCTGTCGGCACATCCACCAATTGGGTGGAATCCCCCCACCAGGTCCTCCCACCCCCAAGACTTCTCTGCCTTCCCCAGAGCGAAGGGGCTGATTTGTAGATATTTTAAGTAATAGCTGCACCTTGGGATACATTTCCACCCTCCTACTACTCAGGGTGTTAAACATAGCACCTGTGAGCCATTGTGTAGAAAATCAATTATACCTTGGGCCCAGTGATAAAAATTCATCCCCCGAGCTCAATTTTTAAAAGGCTTCAAAAGGCCTCCCACCTCTTTCCCTTTTTCCAATGCAAATGAGCAACACTCAGGATATTTGCATGCCAAATTCCAGCATGGGTTTCAAGAGAGTAAATGGTCATATTTATTAGTAATAGCGGTGGTAGATGAGTAAGAGGGATTTAATAAATGTATGTTGAATATGTTTGTGTTTCTATAGCACTTAAGAGTTTTCAAAGCCCTTTTTCCCCCCGAATATCATTTATTTGATTCTAAACCAAGCAAACAAACCCAAAAGGCCTGCAATGAGGACAAAGAGGAATTATCCTCAATTTATTGATGAGAATAAGGCTAGAGAAAGATTTTATCTTGCACAATGTCATATAACTGATTCATAGGTGTCAGAGTCATGATTAGAACCTGAGTTGGTCTCCCAGCCAGTACTGCCTTTCATCTGTATCATGTTGCTTCATGGTATTTCAGAAGGGACACAGGGACAGAACAGGAGTTATATTAACTGAGTGCAGGAGAGTGTAATCAACAATAGCTAAAACCTATTAAAGGCTTACTATGTGTCTGCCATGGATATTATCTCCTTTAATTTTTTGGGGGGTGGGGGGATGGAGTCTTGCGCTGTCACTCTTAAAATATCTATAGAGTCAGCCCTTTCACTCTGGGGAGTGGTGTGAGTGCAGTAATGTGATCTCGGCTCACTGCAACCTCCACCTCCCAGGTTCAAGTGATTCTCCTGCCTCAGCCTCCCCAGTAACGTAGACTACAGGCACACGCCAGCATGCCTGGCTAATTTTTGTATTTTTAGTAGAGACAGAGTTTCACGATATTGGTCAGGCTGGTCTCGAACTCCTGACCTCAGGTGATCCACTTGTCTCGGCCTCCCAGAGTGCTGGGATTACAGGTGTGAGCCACCGCGCCCAGCCTCATTTAATTTTTTAATTCAACTTTTTAGTTTGAGATAATTGTAGACTCACATGCAATTATAGGAAATAAAAAGATCCTGTGTATCCTTTGCCTGGTTTACTCCAATAGTGATATCTTGCAGGACCATAGAACAAAGTCAGAACTAGGATGTTGACATTGATACAGTCAAAATCTGCAATATTTTCATCACCATGGGGATCCCTTATAAAAGAAGTCCCCAACCCAGTACTGGTCTGTGGCCTGTTAGCAACGGGGTCACACTGCAGTAGGTGAGCAGAGGGTGAGCGAGCACAGCTTCG
This sequence comes from Rhinopithecus roxellana, assembly GCF_007565055.1. Classification (NCBI taxonomy): domain Eukaryota; kingdom Metazoa; phylum Chordata; class Mammalia; order Primates; family Cercopithecidae; genus Rhinopithecus; species Rhinopithecus roxellana. The sequence goes on along the minus strand of NC_044553.1, from coordinate 13,072,488 downwards.
TCTGTATTTACAGCTGCTCCCCATCACTCGAATTACCGCCTCCTGTCAGTTCATGGGCGGCATTAGATTCTCACAGGAGTGCAAACCCTATTGCGAACCGCACATGTGAGGGATCTGGGCTGCATGCTTCTTATGAGAATCTGATAAATGCAAACGCTTGAATCAGCCTGAAACCATTCCACTGCACTCCGTGGAAAAACGGTCTTCCATTAAATGGGTCCCTGGTGCCAAAAAGGTTGGGGACCACTGCCTTATATTATCCTATTATAGCCACACCTACTTCCCTGTCACTCCCATCCCTCCTTAACCCCTGGCAACCACTAGTCTGTTCTCCATGTCTATGAATTTGTTATTTCAGTGACGCTGTATGAGTAGAAGTAAGCAGCATGTAATGCGTGATTCCCCGCCTTCCCCACTCAGCATAATTGTCTGGAGATCCATCAAGATTGCTGTATATATTAATAGTTCATTCCTTTTTATTGCTGATAGCATTCCATGGTCCAGAAGTACCACAATTTAACCATCCACCTGTTACAGTTTTTGACTATATGAATAAAGCTTCTGTGAACATTTGTGTGCAGGTTTGTGTGTGAATGTAAGTATTTGCTTCCCTGGGATAAATGCCCAAGAATACAATTATTGGGTTGTATCGTAGTTGCATGTTTAAGTTCTTGAGCAATTGCCAAACTGTTTTACATGCCCAGTAGCAATGTCTGATCTGTCCAGTTTCTCCACATCTTCACCAGCGTTTGGTGTTGTCACTACTTTTTATTTCAGTCATCCTGATAGGTATATACTGATATTTCACTCTGGTTTTATTTTATACTTCCCTAATGGTTAATGTTAAATATCTTTTCATGTGCTTGTTTATCATTTGTGTGTCCTGTATGATGATTGTGTATCCTGTATGATGATTGTGTATCCTCTATGATGATTGTGTATCCTCTATGATGAAATGTTTCTTCATGTCTTTTGCCCATTTTCTATTGTAATGTTCTCCTTTTTGGTGAAGGTTTTTTTGTTTGCTTGCTTTTACTGTGAAGTTTTGAAAGTTCTCTTTCTATTCTAGATACTAGAAAATTACATATCCTCTACAGGATAAGTGATTTGCAATAGTTTCTCCAACTCTGTAGCTTGTTTTTTCATCTTCTTAATAGGGTCTTATGTAGAACAAAAATTTAAATTTTGATTAAGTACAATTTATCTTTTTTTTTTTTTAAGAGATCATGCTTTTGGTTTCAAGTATAAGAATTCTTTGCCTAGTCCTAGATCCTAAAGATTTTCTCCTGTATTTTTCTAGAAGTTTTCCCATTTACATTTATTAGGTTTGTGATCTATTTTGAATTAATTTTTGTATAAGGAACAGACTATGGATGTCTAGTTGCTCTAGCACCATTTGTTGAAAAGGCTCTCTTTCTTCTATTGAATTTCTTTTGCATCTTTGTCAAAATTCAATTGGATATATTTGTATGTTGGTCTATTTCCAGGTACTATGTTCTGTCTTTTTTTTTTTTTTTTTTTTTTGAGATGGAGTCTCGCTCCTGTTGCCCAGGCTGGTGTGCAGTGGTGCATTCTCTGCTCACTGCAACCTCTGCCTCCCCGGTTCAAGATTCTCCTGCTTAGCCTCCCGAGTAGCTGGGATTACAGGCACCTGCCACCATGCCCAGCTAATTTTTGTATTTGTAGTAGAGATGGAGTTTCACCAAGTTGGCCAGGCTGGTCTGAAACTCCTGACCGCAGGTGATTCGCCCACCTCGGCCTCCCAGAGTGCTGGGATTGCAGGCATGAGCCACAGTGCCTGGCCTGTCTTGTTTAATTTTTAACAATCACTTGTAATAAATAGATGCTATTATTGCCTCTACTTTACAGATGAATAAACTGACATACAGACAACAAAACAAGATTTTTATCACTAAATATTTGCTACTTTAAAAGGCAAGCAAGAATATTGGCAACCACTTCTATTTATAATGAGAAAAAGCTACACTAAAGGTGGGCTCAGTTATATTAAAATTCATTCTATACAAAGTCAAACCAGAAGGAAAGATCTATTTTTCCATCAGAAACATCCTCATCTGACCCATCAGAATAGTGTCAAGAAACAAACACCTAAACTTACATACAATAAAGTGACGCCAGCTGGATTTATTATTCTATTAGGCTCAATAAAGATCACTCTGTTGCCCTAACAACCTAATGAGAGCCATGACTTGTTAGATAAACTAACCATCAGGTGAAGAAAATAACTGTCAATAGGCGGCCCTTTACCTGTTGACAGATAACTGTGATGTAAAACCAGCAGCACATCCAGATTATTTGAGAGGCTTTTTAAAAGTGCAGCTTCCTGAGCCACATACTAGAGCCACTCAAGCAGAATCTCTAGGCTTCAGCTTTTTCTGTTTATATTTATTTATTACCGTGTGTGTGTGTGTGTGTGTGTGTGTGTGTGTGTATGTATGTGTGTGTGTGTGTGTGTGGGTGTGGGTGGGTGGTGGTGGTGGTGAGGAAGGACAGTTTATAATTCTCCGGGGAATTTTGATGCAGCTGGTCACTGGATTGCCAAGACCAAAAAAAGCTTTTTCAAATGTGGCAGAGAAGAAGAAGCTGGGTTTCATTTTGAGAAATTGAGAGGCCATGAGAAATCCTTTTTTTAAAAAAACAGTGTGCTGTGTTTGGTTTTGTAGGAAAAGAGTTTCCAAAAGTTGCCCATAAACTTCTTCCTCATATTTGAGACTGAATTTGGTTGCTAGAGATTGAATAGAGTTTTAATTTAATAAAGATCGTTCTGCAGGATCAAAAGCCATTTTACGAACCCTTAAACGTTCAACTGTGATGTGCAAATAAAATGAATCCTGAAATTGTATGAAACACCTGTGTCTCCAAATTCAAATTGTTTAGGCAGAAGGGATTTTTCAGCTGGAGAGTGGTAGTGTGTTTAGGTAAGAGTCTAACACACGTAATTGGATTTGTCATTCTTCTTTTTTCTGACGATCAAATCAAAGATTGGGTAATCATTACCTGAGCAATACAGAGTAAATTACTCTTTAATTTGTGTCATCTTCTTAGATCTAAAAGGTTTATGTTTGTTTTCTTAATTGTTAGACCACCTGGAGTGGATTTATCATTTACTCCTCAATATTCATCCCACCTTAGAAAATCAGCCTAATCTTATTCCACTGCCCTGCTACCACCACCTTCTCGGGTGACTGGTCAGGATTAGGCATGGTGGTGGAGACTTTCCAGTGTCCTCCACATCTGATTCTACTGTCCTTCCTCAGGACATAGGAAGACAATACTTCTCCATATACTTGCAATTGAATGGGGCCATATGACTAATGAGCCATGAACGAAAGTGACAAGTATCACTTAGGGGTTCAGCATTAAACAGTTGTGCAAGACCCTCTGCTACTCTCCCTCTGCCATAAGGAATGTGGAATAATGGAGATGCAGGTGTCCACAAGATTTCTGAGCCAACTTACGGAGTGAGCTGCCCCAGAAAGTCTCTGGAACCACAACATACTTTGCATGAAGCAAGAAACACACCTTTGCATTCTGAAACTACTGAGAGTTGAGGATGATTTCCTACTAGAGCATAATTTAGCTTAAGCTATGACCCTATTCTAGATAATGAAATGTCAGATAAAATCTGATGAGGGGCCGGGCACAGTGGCTCACGCCTGTAATCCTAGCACGTTGGGAGGCCGAGGCAGGTGGGCAGATCACCTGAGGTCAGGAGTTCGAGACCAGCCTGGCCAACATGGTGAAACCCCATCTCTACTAAAAACACAAAAATTAGTCAGGCGTCATGGCACACGCCTGTAATCCCAGCTACTCAGGAGGCTGAGGCAGGAGAATCACCCGAATCTGGGAGGTGGAGGTTGCAGTGAGCTAAGATTGTACCACTGCACTCCAGCCTGGGAGACAGAGAGAGACTGTGTCTCAAAAAAAAAAAAAAAAAAAAAATCTGATGAGGGAGCTTTGGGGAAAGTTTCCTCTCCTAAAAGAAACCACAGGAAGAGGTAGTTTCTCATTTCCCTCCAGATTTTAGGTCTGGGTGTGAGGCTGGGACCACTACAGCCATCTCACTCCCAGCCCCAGGGTAAGGCTACTTAAGATGGGAGAGCAGAGAGGTCTTGGATCATTGGTGACATCCTTGAGCTGCTGAAACAACAACTCTGGAACTTACTGCACCTCTTTTCTTTCTGCTATGTGATACAATAAATTTCCTTATTTTATTTATTTATTTTTTTTTTGAGACGGAGTCTCGCTCTGTCGCCCAGGCTGGAGTGCAGTGGCCGGATCTCAGCTCACTGCAAGCTCCGCCTCCCGGGTCCACGCCATTCTCCTGCCTCAGCCTCCCGAGTAGCTGGGACTATAGGCACTGCCATCTCGCCCGGCTAATTTTTTGTATTTTTAAAGTGGAGACGGGGTTTCACTGTGTTAGCCAGGATGGTCTCGACCTCCTGACCTTGTGATCCGCCCGCCTCGGCCTCCCAAAGTGCTGGGATTACAGGCTTAAGCCACCGCGCCCGGCCAAATTTCCTTATTGTTTAAATTGGTTTGTTACTCTGATGGTTAATATTGAGTGTCAACTTGATTGGATTGAAGGATGCAAAGTACTGTTCCTGGGTGTGTCTGTGAGGGTGTTGCCAACAGAGATTAACAATTAAGTTAGTGGACTGGGAGAGACAGACCCACCCTCAACTTGGGTGGGCACCATCTAATCAGCAGCCAGCATGGCTAGAATGAAATAGGCAGAAGAACTTAGAAGGACTTGACTTGCTGAGTCTTCTGGCCTTCATCTTTCTCCCATGCTGGAGGCTTCCTGCCCTCGAACATCAGACTCCAAGTTCTTCAGCTTTTGGACTCTTGGACTTACACTAGTGGTTTGCCAGGAGCTCTCAGGCCTTTGGCCACAGACTGAAGGCTTTACTGTCAGCTTCCCTACTCGTGAGGTTTTGGGACTTGGACTGATCCACCACTGGCTTCCTTGCTCCTCAACTTGCAGACTACTTATTGTGGGACTTCTGATTATGTAAGTCAATTCTCTTTAATAAACTCCCCTTCATATATACATATATCCCATTAGTTCTGTCCCTTTAGAGAACCCTGACTAATACAGTTACTTCCAATCAAAAGCATCTTAACTGATAAATCATGGCTTTTAGCAATACAAGATTAAACTTAACTTCAGTCCTCTGCAACTACTACTCTTGTAGCAGGAATGTTGCTAAACTCTCAATTTCTCATCTAGGGCCAGGCACAATGTCTTACTGCAATCCCAACACTTTGGGAGGCAAAGGTGGGAGGACTGCTTGAGTCCAGGAGTTTGAGACCAGCCTGGGCAATATAGTGAGACTTCATCTCTACAAAAGATTTCTTAAAAATTAGCCAGGCATGGTGTTGCATGCCTGTAGTTCCAGGAACTTGGGAGGCTAAGGTGGGAGGATTGCTTGAGCCCCAAAGGTCGAAGCTGCAGTGAGCGATGATTGCGCCACTGCAAGAGCCTGGGTGACAGAGCAAGACTCTGTCTTGAAAAAATAAAATAAAATCTAATTGAATTAAATTAAATAGGAAACTAAATTTAAAATAAACTTCCAGGACGGGCACGGTGGCTCACGCCTGTAATCCCAGCACTTTGGGAGGCTGAAGCGGGAGGATCTCTTGAGGTCAGGAATTTGAGACCAGCCTAGCCAATATGGCAAAACCCCATCTCTATTAAAAATACAAAAATTAGCCAGGTGTGGTGGTGAGCATCTGTAATCCCAGCTACTCTGGAGGCTGAGGCAGGAGAATTGCTTGAACCCAGTGGGATGTGGAGGTTGCAGCAAGCAGAGATCACACCATTGCACTCCAGCCAGGGCAACAGAGCAAGGCTCCGTCTCAAAAATAAAAATAAAAAATAAAAAACAAACTTCCAATTGTTCTAAATGCTTTATAGTATTTATCTCCTTTAGACCCCACAGAAGTCAGTGAGAGAATCTGGCTCCCAACTCTGGGGACAACACTGAGGTGTGGCACCTTCTTGGCTCTGGAGAGAGTTCTGTCCCTGGACCTGCATTCTCCCACAGGCCCTGCCTCCTGCCCGCTTGTCTCAGCATATGGTTGTGGGAAAAAATTACCATGTGATACTGCAGTTGCACATGATGCTGCAGAGGGTAAGGGAACCTGACAGAGCTTCTTGGCATCCCAGGACACCTTTTAAGATAAGTCTCTCCTGGTGCCAGCTTCCCAAGATGATTTGGTCTCCTATTATGGGAAGCTCAGGTGAAATATGGGCACTGTGTGCCTACTCACTCGGCATCTGAATGGTCCTAAAACCTCATAGAAAGGTTATATCCTTTCTATCTTCATATCCTTGATATAAGACTTCCAGCTGGGCATAGTGGCTCACGTCTGTAATCCCAGCACTCTGGGAGGCTGAGGCAGGTGGATTGCTTGAGGTCAGGAGTTCCAGACCAGCCTGGCCAACATGGTGAAACTTCTGTCTCTACCAAAAAATAGAAAACAAGCCGGGTGTGGTGGCGTGCGCCTGTACTCCCAGCTACAGGAGGCTGAGGCGGGAAAATCGCTTGAACCCGGAAGGTAGAGTTTGCAGTGAGCCAAGATAATGCTACTGCACTCCAGCCTGGGTGACAAGAGCAAAACTCTGTCTCAAAAAAAAAAAAAAAAAAAAAAAAAAAAAAAAGACACCCTTACACTTCCTCTAGAGGAATCTCTGAGGGAAAATCCATGCAGATCTCTAATGGGTCACTGGGAAAGCAAGAGAAAGGGACCAAGGCGAGTGCAACTACTCAGTAGCCACCGTAAGGGGCTCAACCATGATGATAATGGAGGGGCCCCAATGAAGCGGGTATGCAGTGACAAAAGTAAGTGTTCTTCGTGTGTGTTGGGGGAAATATCCAGGAGACTATGTGTCTCTTCCTTCTTCCCTTAAAAATTAACTTAATTCTGTTATAATCACTTCTCAGCCTTTTGGCTAAGATCAAGTGTAATTCTGTTATACTATTTTTCTGTTGTATTATGTTTAAATTATTTGGGGATGTAGGTGGGGTTTAAGTAGAGTAAATAGTTAAACTATGATATCCAATATGAGGACAGTCGTGATTCACTTATATTCACCTCATTCATTCATCCATTCATCCATCAAAAATACTTTTAAGGATCTACTGTTTGCCAGATACTGTACTAGGCACAGAGATATAAAAAGAAGAGACACTGTCACGAGATCAGGAGTTTGAGACCAGCCTGGCTAACATGGTGAAACCCGTCTTTACTAAAAATACAAAAATTAGCTGGACTTGGTGGTGGGCGCCTGTAGTCCCAGCTACTTGGGAGGCTGAAGCAGGAGAATTGCTTGAACCCAGGAGGTGGAGGTTGCAGTGAGCTGAGATTGCAGCCCTGCACTCCAGCCTGGGCAGACAGAGCAAGACTCCATCTCAGAAAAATATAAAACAAAGACACTGTTCTTGAATTCAGTATAAAGTGGGAGATAAACAAATAAGCAGGCCCTGACAATCTAGCAGAATGAAAGCCATATGAGATTATGCCTTGGTAGCTTCAGGGGCTTGGGGAAAGTGCATTACCCCAGCATGTATCCTGCAGCCTGGAAATTCCACCCATGGAGAAGGGAAGCCTTCTTAAGAAGTCCTTTGTTTAAAAGAAGGTCTTACCTTGGCTTCTCCCAAATACAGCAGTCTGAGACCAGGGCCTGTGTGTCAGTGGTCTATTTTAATAAGCCATCCTAGGGGTCTGGTGTAAGGGAATCAAGAAGAACCAAACAAGGGCTGGGCTTGGTGACTCACGCCTGTAATCCCAGCACTTTGGGAGGCTGAGGTGGGTGGATTACCTGAGGTCAGGAGTTCAAGACCAGCCTGGCCAACATGGTGAAACACCATCTCTACTATTAATAAAAATATAAAAATTATCAGGGCATGGTGGTGCCCACCTGTAATCCCAGCTACTTGGAGGGCTGAGGCATGAGAATCGCTTGAACTCGGGAGGCAGGGGTTGCAGTGAGCTGAGACTGCTCCACTGCACTCCAGCCTGGGCAACAGAGCAAGAGCCCATCTCAAAAAAAAAAAAAAAAAAAAAAAAAAAAAAAAAAAAAAGGAAGGGAAAGCCAACTTAGGGCTGCATTACAGAGCTACAGAGCTGGTTACTCCCATGGACAAGTGGGACAAGTGTCCTTTCTGAGGAACCACTGAAAAGCATGGGAGAGGGGAGGTTTTCTCCATTGGCTCTTCCATCGTTTGGTCAAAGCTTGCTCTGGAGTGTTGGTGCTCAGTTTCTGGGGTTTTGTGTGCATGCACCCGAGCTGTGGAGAGACGGAAGCCTGGGGGTGGGAACAGGAGAAAGGAAGGACAGCTGAGGAAGGGTTGTCAAGCTCCAACTGCACAGGAGGCTGCTGCAGCAGCAGCAGGAGCTCACGGTGGCCTGAGTCAAGGGAAGAAAGGACATCAAAGGTACCTGGCTTAAAGGAAATGTTATTTGAGGAGAAGTTACCATTCCACTAGGCTAGTGCCAGCTACTGAGTATGTGTATTCAATTCTGATCAATCCTTTATTGGGCTTTCCACTCCAGGGCCAGGTTTGCTCCCTCAGGGTCCTCCCGAGGAAAGGGACCAGAGGACAGGCAAATTCCGATAAGCCGGTGGGAGAACCCTTTGCGGGCAGTGAGAGTTGGTGGAAGGGGGAAAACAGGGAAAGCCCATGAGACTGACTCAGATCACCAACTGCCCGAGGAGAGTGTGAAGGAAGCTTGAGAGGTCCTCTGTGGAAAGGAGGAGAGAAGCGCCTGTGGCAAAGTTCTCCAGCCATACTCAGGAGGAGTCCCTCTAGGAGAAACTCAAATGAAGATGTTTAAAGACAGCAGGGCACTCAGGGCTTCATGGAGAGGGAGACTGACAAGTTTTTGAGAAGTCTGAAAAGCCTTCATCCTTAGCATATTTTCTGAACTAAGGACACATTGCAAACCCAGGCCATTACACATGCTTGAAACATAAGACACATTTCCCCAGAAGGCGAGGCCAGTTTCTATAAAGATTGGTCACAATGAATAGCCTTCTCATTGCTCCACCAAACTTGGGTTTCACTGGAATTGGATTACGCTGTTGCTGCTTTGAACATACAATCCTACTCAGCTGGGAGCTGAGACACTACCTCTGTGGCGGTAACTCTGCACTCTAATAGAATAACTGTCAGAACCACTAGCCATCAATTCTGGCTCCTCTTTCCTTATTGGTATTGGAAAACACTTTCGATATGTTTAAAACTAAATGCCCAAGTGCTTTATTCCAGAAGGCCTAACACAGCCTGGAATTCCTCAAGTGACCCAGGCCACCACATATCCCACTTGGTTTATTTTTTGCATGTGCAAACCTAGAGTTCCAAAGACCCACATGCATGGGCTGCAATTCCCAAATAAGGAGAGGAAAAAACAGAGAAAATTATCCAGAAAGAAACAGGGTTTCAAATCTCTAAGTCAGAAATTTACCAATTAGAGCTACCATTTCTTGAGTGCTTGCTGTGCCAGGTCCTGCCCAAGATAGAGTTATCTCATTTGATCCTCACAACAGTGTGAAGTAGGTGCTAGTTTCGCCATTTTATAATCAAGGAAACTTGATCAAATAACATGCACATGGCTGGGCGCAGTGGCTCACGCCTATAATCCCAGCACTTTGGGAGGCAGAAGTGGAAGAATCATGATGTCAGGAGTTCCAGACCAGCCTGACCAACATGGTGAAACCCTATCTCTACTAAAAATACAAAATTAGCCAAGCATGGTGGTGCATGCCTATAATCCCAGCAACTTGGGAGGGTGAGGCAGGAGAATCGCTTGAACCCAGGAGGCAGAGGTTGCAGTGAGCCAAGATTGCACCACTGCACTCCAGCCTGGGCAACAAGAGCAAAACTTCGTCTCAAAAAAACAAACAAAAAGAAACAAACAAAAAAAAAAAAAACATGCCCATGATCACACAGTTTGAAGGGCAAGAGCCAGAACTCAAAGCAGTTCTGATTCTGAAGGCCTGGCTTTAGGTATTGAGTAGGGGGAAAAATTACAAACAAGAATAAAAATATCCCCTATGAAAACATCTTCTCCCCAAAAGAATGAGTTGAGATATTTCTAACAATCTGTTATCACTGCTTTGGTTCTTGGCTTTAGGAGCAGAAATATTACCTTTTCTCCTCATTGACTTCTCTTTTGCAAAACCAGGCCACCCAATCACCCCATCCCTAAAACCACAACCAGTTATTCTTACACACTCCTGCTAATTACTATGAGTTATGCAGGTCCTTTTGGAGACACAGGGAGTGATGAGGCCAGTTAGCCATAAAACATCTTCCTTCCACAAATATTCTTCACTGGGGCTAAAGGCTTTGGCTAACCAGATCTTGCAACATAGTAATATCTCTAAGCAAAAATACTTTTATTCCTCCTTTTTGACTCTGGATTGCATCCCATCGTGCTAAAAGAAAATGGACTGGGGAGATTAGGCATTAATTTTGACTCTCCTCTATAGGTAGGGCATGGAATGATTGATTCACCTCTCTTTATTATGGAGACTTCCTCCTTCACACACATGGATGCCCACTGAACCCTTCTGAGGCCACTTGTCAAGTAAAATGAGGCACTTGAAAACAACTGAATGAACAACCTCCTCTTTTAAAAATTTTAATCGATTGTTTCATCTTGCCGTTGCTCTTGGTGGGTGACTTTCGCACTTGAAACACTCACCTTTTCTCCATTATGCCCTCTTACCTGCACAGGGTGGTTTTCCGCCTCCTCCTTGTGGAGTGCAATCAATATTCTGTTATTCTCTGTCATTTGGATGTTACTCTGTGCAAACAGTAGTTTTAAAAAAACAAAACAAAACATCAGGAGCTCTGCTGTCTACACAAATCAACAACAATGAGAAACAAGAAGTGGATTACTACCGAACGAAATCCTTTTTGTTCTAAACTGTAATCAACTATATTGGATGCGAGGTTTGTCCATTTTAAAAATTTAATAATGGGTTTTGGTCCTCTTGTTTCTATAAAAAGGGCATTTATAAATATTAATATGGAATACCAGGGAAAGAACAATACATAACAATAATGAGAATCACAAAATCCCATCACATTTGACACTGTCATATCACCAGCTTAAGGATTAGCAGGTTAACCTTAGAGTTAAAAATATTGCTTTATGATTAAAAAAAAAATCTCAAAATAAAAAAAGCTCCTTGTTGCATTATATATTCATTGTGGCTTCCTTATTTTTCTTCAGGTGATGGGATCACTGCTTCGATTAACATTTTTGGGGACAGGAGGCTTATAAGAAGGTGGTAGGTTGACTTAGCTGCGTTCTTTCTTGTTCAAGTCATGCTGAGCTTGTCTTTTGTCTAATTCTAACCCCTGACACTGCTTGAGTCAAAGGCCTGGCAACTAATACCCCGTTTTAGCTGGGGGGTTTTATCCACTTGGAGCTCCGTTTTAAATGATAAAGTTACCCAAGGTGTCAGTTTTCACCAGTATTTCTAAATACATGTAGTAAAAATGCAGCAATTTCATAGAAATCCAAGCTATTGAGATCTAATCACTGCTTAAGCTGTGGCTTTATTCAAATCTGGATCACCAATATGGCTTAAGATGTAAATGAAGTGCAGAGAGAAATAAAGCAAGAAAATCTCTGATGGCCTTTCTCTCTGCTATTTGATGCCCAGGCCCTTATCAGTCAATTAATGCAGCTAAACTTCAGTGGCAGCATCAGTGTAACGGCGCCAATGGCTGCTGTCCTCCTCCAACCTCAGCCAAATAAAACAGACTTTTGGTAGCCTTAATATGAAATGGGAAAAGGTCAAAATAGACAGCTTTGCCAAATAAATCCTGAAGATCCATTCTAATTTCCACCCAAGGATCTTTTAAGTCGTCCTGGATGCTCTTTATGATACGTTGATCCACACTTAGTTTCATTAAAACTTTGTGACTTGGTATTTTTCAACCTGATAGCTTCACTAAACTAGTTCTCAAAGTGTTCACTAAGCCGCTATGCATAAAACTACTTTGCTGTCATGGTGGCTTCTAATATCACCTCAATGCAGGCAGCAGCAGTTCTGGAAATGAACCTGATCTACATGCATTCCATCTGAGCTTGGGAATTACTTTCCTTTGGCTTTCACTGGATGTTTTCTGAGGAAGAGGTGCTGTCCTCTGCAGCCCCCACCCTAAACCCTCCTGAAACTGAATGCTGAATTATCTACCACCCTGTATTCGTTCTGGAAGCAATCTACACAGAACATGACTTTTATCTGCTGAGGTTTCCAGCTGGGATTAACAGATGCTGAAACATTTGGGGAAGAGGGAGGGGCCTACAGAAAAGAAAAGAATTAAAATTAAAGTCTCTTCCAACAATAGCATGGCAAAAAGAGAGATTCAGACCAAGCTTAAAAAAGCAAGAGGTTTCTCAGAGAGGCACATGGAGAACCTAGCTTTACTGATGTGAATTTTAAAATGGCAAAAGAAAAAAAAAAAAAAAACACTCCGCTGGCCTCTTGGCTACGCTGGAATTACTTCCCAGCTGACTGGGTCCCTCTCAGTGATTAGTAGCCCCTCAGCTTCCTTCCACCCTGAGATCTGACGGAAATCTTTATTTCTTTATCAATTGCTGTGGTCAGTATACATTACTACAGTCAATGGAACTCTTGGCAAAGGGTTTCAAAAGAGGTGGAGATCATTTTTCTAGGGGAAAAGGGGATTAAACATAAAATAAATAAATCAGCCAGGCTGAATAACGAACTCCTAAACCCGGCTGAATCTGCACTTGTCATGTTTTCAGGGACTATGGTATCCCTTTCAGGGACTAAGGTCTACCCAACATAGCAGCCGTGGACAGCCCTGTTCAGCCTCCACTTGCTGGGGTGCAGAGTGGAAAACCAGTCCTCACCTTAACTGTCTTTACCTTCCTCGACAAGCTGCGTCTCAGAATGCAGTGAATATAGGCCAAGATTTGACACCAGGCCTGCATTTATATTTATAAACTCTCAAACTTTGCAATCACATCAACCTGGATGGGAAATCTGCCTCTATTGGCAACTGGCTGTGTGGCCTGGGATAACTTCTGTGAGTCTAGATTTCTTTTCTGTTTTTTTTTCTTCTTTTGAGACAGGTCTTGCTCTGTCACCCAGGCTGGAGTGCAGTAGTGGTGCAAACACGGCTCACTGCAGCCTCGACCTCCTGGGCTCAAGCAGTCCTCCCATCCCAAAAGTGTCTGGGCTTACAAAGTCTCAAAATGTTGGGATTACAGGTGTGAGCCACCATGCCTGGCCTCCATCTCTTCATCTAAAACAGAGATGATAATAACACCTTCTGCTAGCGTAAACTGGATACGGTAATTTATGTGGAGCACCAGTCCTGGTGCCTGGCACATGTTGGATGCTTAATGCAGATAACATACTGATGCTTATTGTTGTATCTCTGCACGTACTGTGAACGGGCTAAGCGAGACTCTTCACAGCCTCCATCTTTCTTGTTAAACCTCTAAGTTTGCTGTGGGTGCTACTGTTAGTGTTGCCTCTATAACCAAACTGCTGCAGGATTCTCCCCCATTACTTGGAAATTGAGGATATTTAACTCTACAACTCTACCCACTCCCCATCCCATCATTAGAAAGATAGGACAACCACGGGTAGGCTTGAGTCTCCAGGAATATTAGGGAAAAGTGAAAAGGCCCTTAGGAGAACTCTCAGAATAGCCCAGTGGGCTCTCCTAGGGCCATAACCCAACCTGCTTCACCCTCTTGACTCTTCCCGAGGCATTTTCCAAGATGGCTGCAGTTGCTCCGCCCACCGACCGCAACCGGTCAACAGTTATGAAGGCTGCACAATTCTGCTTTCCTCATTGAGAACCCATGCAGAAAAGTGAAACCTTGTGGTGATGAATGGATGGCTATAAAGACCAGGGAGGCGGAGGAGGAATCCAACCCCTGTAATCTGGAAGAATCAGGGGTTGAGGTGTGGCTTCAGGTTTTGGGAACATGAGGAATGGGTTAGTCACTTCCCTGCTGATGGCATCAAAAAGCTCCTAATGGCCTGAGGTGCTTGGGAGAGGCCTCTTACACAGAGGAGGGGGTGGAAAGAGCACTGGCATGGGGTTGGGGACCCCTGCCCTTGCTCTGCCACAGAATGACTGCTTGACTTCACCTCTCTGAAGCCTAGTATCCACATCTTTAAATGAGGTAGTTGACTCCTTTACCAGGGATTATCTCTGAAGGATGAGATTATAGGAAGAACTTTCACTCCTCACTTTAAACACCTCTACTTGTTTAAAAACATTTTTTAAAACACCACATTGTATTACTTGTACAATATAAACTTTTCATTGAAATGGAAGCTCAGGGGCTAGAGCCAGATCTCCTATAAAATACAGAGAAAATGGTGGGTAAGGATTGCATAGGTGGCCAAGTAAGGATCAACTGGGAACAACTGAGGAAAAAGTCTCTGAGCACTTATCATGACTAAGACAAGATAGGATCCAGAATATTTTCACATAGATCATCAGATCACATTGGGCCTGTTAAACCCAGATTCCACTGAGACTGACTTCTCACACATTGGATAATCATATGATCAACTAGAGCTCCTTCCTCTAAATCTGTGGTTCCTTTGGAACATTTTCTGGTACCATGAAATGGGATCCTGAGGGGAACATGGGCAATGGAGCTGGAGCTGTCCTGCAGGCTCTCTCAGCTTGGGGACTGGCCCTTGTTGCTCAGTCAAGATGCACAGGATAGTCCTTCAAGTCTTTTGTTGGACTTGGCCAGCTGGCCCTGCCGCCCAGCAGCTTTAGTCTCTATTCGGAGGCCATGGGTCTAATGCGTTGTGACCGGCCTTTTCTGGCCTGAGGTCATCTACTGGGCACCCTTGCCTTTCTCCCCTCTTTATGTTCATGTCCTAGGTTACCAAATAATTTAGATCAGTAGTTCCCAAACCTAGCTGCATATCAGAAGCACCTGGGTAGTGAGTTAATAACAGATTCCTGAGCCCTATCCCAGGAGGTCCTAGACTAGGTGGGACCCAAAAATTGCATTTATTATGAAGCAGTGCAGGCATTTCTGAATTTCTGATACCACTAGGCTGGGACAGTGACATCCACTGTGACATGTTACCGGATGTTTAGGGATTCCCAGGTGCATGGTTCAGACCTGAAAACATAGTCACTCATGAACAAGCCATCCAGACAGATGAACGTAAACATTAATCCCAACCCACTGCTGCACCACGCACAGGTGGGTGATCAGTGATGGGAACAAGGCTGAGGGTGTTTTGACAATACTGAGTGTGCCCCTACCCTATTCCATCCGCGAGGCAATGCATCCCACTCTGTCCCCGACACCCAACGACAAGTTAACTGCAGATGGAACTAACCTCGAACCACAACAAAAGCGCTGCAGGAGACCTTCTTGGCTTCGGGAGAATTCAGTCCAATTTGCCACCAATATCAAGGCTTGCTTTTGATTATGTTGATGATAAAGACTGTAAACAAAACAGCCTTTCTCTACTAATTAATTCCCTTCAAAGAACTCTAAAGATCTTTAATTACACAGTTTGAAAAGCAGCGGTTACCCGATCGACCTGATTGGGCTCTGCGCTCCTCTCTCTGTCCACCTGAATGAAATATTTTCTTGTTTTCCCTGCTTCACACACCTAGGACGGGCTTGCAGTAAATCCTGTCAACTAAACACCTGACAAAAGTGCTCTGATGTCAGGTATAAAGAATGCCACCTACAGCTTAATGTCTGAAAAAAAAATTCTGAGGGCTGCAAACAATGAAGGTTTTTGTCTTCTTAATGCCCAGTATGCAATCGAGTGGAAATGCTACTTCCATCCATAATCTACAAATGAAATTAAAGTTGTTGAAAGACACAGAGTAAACCAGAAGCCTTTGTTTCTTTGCAGAACAGGAAAAATTTAAACCACTAAATGTTTTAGCAGATTTACTAAATTTCCAATTAAATCATGAAATCTATTATTGCAGAGCTCTAAGAAGGCAGTATCTTTCCCATTCTTTTCTCTGTCTCTCTCTGCCTCCTCCTATCCATTTGTGAACACATATGTATGATATGCTATAAGCAAGCCGAACTCCCAAGTCCCCCAACATGTATATAGCCTCTGTGACATCTGGGGAAAATTGGGGTACAGAGAGGGGCACACGAGCCTCAAGGTAAATGAGGCCAGCTCAGCGGTGATTTTAGGGAGAGGTGGGGCCAAGTTTTGGGGAAAAACAGGAATTTTCCTTCTCTCTATGCTTGCCGGGTTCCTGGGCCCCCAGCAGGTCGAGGCAGCAGGCTGGAGCAGAAAGGCATCAGGAGCTCAGGCATGGGGAGGGAGTCAGATCTGCTATACAAGAGCACCCTCTGCCAGTTGGCACAGGGGGCTGGCTGGAGAGGCCTGTGGCCCAGAGTCAGGGGAAAGGGCGCAGCACCCTGCATGCAAAGCTTGCCCGGCTGGGAGCCAGGCAGGAGAGAGATTCTATCTTCAAAATAGACAGCACACTCACCTCTGGAACAATAGCTGGTGCAGGCAGGAGCAATGCTGATTTTCCAAGGGCTCTCCACATTAATCCTCTCCACCAAATCCAGCCACTAGGAGCCTGAATGGTCCTCCAGACACCCATTCAGTAGAAAATGACGGGTGATTTTTGCCCTTGTCTCCTGAGATCTCCGGTGAGCACCGCTGCTCTGGCTGACATGTGTTTATAAAGATAAAGCACCAGGCTACTTTGGGGGCCCTCCCATGCTATTACAAAGAGCAAGTGGTGCCAACCACGGCTTTTTGGAATTGAGCTGCTAAATTTTTTTTTATATGCACCTCTTTCTGAAAAGGATTTGAAGCAACTTACAAAAAGGCAAACACAATAAAGTCATTCAACTAAAATTAGAGAAGCAAAGCCATGGAAAGGAGGAAGAACCAAGCATTGACTAGGACGTATAATAGAATTACTGTGATTTCGCATCAGATTAGGCCTTGAGCTTCCTGGCAGCCAGGGCAAGAAAGGATACCCAAGGAGAGAGTCCATACAACCTTTTAGAAGGAAGCGGGACAATTCTCTAAGAGAGGTATTTTGTTTTTTCTTCCGGCATTAACTTTCTTTCTTTTCTTTTCTCTCTCTCTCTCTCTCTCTCTCTCTCTCTCTCTCTCTCTCTCTGTGTGTGTGTGTGTGTGTGTGTTTTCTAAGACAGAGTTCCACTCTTGTTGCCCAGGCTGGAGTGCAGTGCTGTGCTCTCAGCTCACTGCAACCTCTGCCTTCCAGGTTAAAGTGATTCTCCAGCCTCAGCCTCCCAAGTAGCTGGGATTACAGGCACCCACCATCACGCCCAGCTGATTTTTGTAATTTTAGTAAAGACAGCGTTTCACCATGTTGGCCAGGCTGTTCTCAAACTCCTGACCTCAGGTAATCTGCCCACCTTGGCCTCCCAAAGTGCTAGGATTACAGGGGTGAGCCCCCGCACCCAGCGCATTAACTTTCTTTTAGGAGACTTTGTGTAGGAAACTTTGAGAACATTATACAGTGTGTCTATCAATCTTGTTATATAGTAAATGCAGAGGCTATTCTGATATTGCTCTTTCTTGCTATAATCTTTGGCATTTGCAAAGGGCATATATCAGTTGCAACTCCATAATGGTAAATCTTAATGGGATAAAACAAAGTGTGGGGTGAAGGGTGGCTACACAAATGTGAATCAAATTTTAGTTCTTGTCCACCATGGTGGTATGTGCCCGTAGGCCCACCAGGGAGGCTGAGTTGGGAGAATCATGAGAATCACCTGAGCCTAGGAGTTTGAGGCGACAGTGCTATGATCATGCCGGTGAATAGCCACTGTATTTCAGAACATAGCAAAACTCATCTCTAAAAAATAAAAATAAAATTTAGTTTTGGGGTGCTTCATTCAGTCACCGGTGCATTTGATATTTATCAAGTGCCTACTGTCAGGCTCTAGTAAGGGAAATAGAGCAGTAAGCAGTGGGCGAAGTCCTGCTCTCAGGGTATGATCTAATTTGATGCTAAGAAAGAACTTACCATCCCCAGAGGAGTGGGTGGATAGCAGGCAAGACTCCTGGAGTTCAGTTGCTAAGTAAGAGCCAGTGTAACAAATAGAGGACTTTCAGATACAGATCTCAGAAATCTCACCTCAAACTGCCTTAAATAATAAAGAAATATGATTTTTTTTTTTTTAATTCAGTGGCTCAGCAATGCCTTCTCTGGGTTATACCATCTTCATTGTTGGCCCCATCCTTAGACTCATAGCAATATGGCTGTAACAGTTCTGGGTGTCACAAAAAGAACAAGCTGCAGAGCAAGACAGAAGACTATTTCTTCCTGTTGCTTTCTCTTAGGACGGAGGAAAAATGGTCTAGCCCATGTCAGACTACTTTTGTCTCACTGGCCAGATGGCCCACATGTCCATTTCTGATCCCATTCTGTCATGGAGGCTGGGGTCACTCTTAGACCAACCAAGCCACTCCTGGAGTTGGCTTCCCCTCTAATTCTTGGCCAGGTGTGAAAGGAAGACACTCGAGCAAAATTGGGGTTGTGTTGGGAAGGAAGAAAAGGCAGGGGAGAAATGGATGCTGGGCAGACAGCTAACACTATCATTTTGGCCTTTAAATGCCAACCCCTTGGGGAATGTGAAGATTAGTGTAGAGTCATCAAGGCTGTTGGAATGTCTGTCTACCTAGGCATCTCAGGAAAAGAACCTTACTAAATAGCAAATTCTTACTATTTGCCTTATTTCTTGACTGAGACTTATTATTCTCCATATCTGCCAATTCCTCGGTTAAAGACTTTACTTCTGTTTGTACACGTTAAAAAAGAAATTCTTTTAACTGGTCTTCCTACCTCCAGTCTTATCCAAATCTAGTCCAACTTCCACATTGTTAGTAGAAACATCTCAAAGATAAATGTATAATATTATTCTCTTGTGTAGCAACCTCTTTGACTTGCTATCACCTGTAATATAAAGTTAAACATCTTTGCATTAACATACCAAAAAAATAAAATATTTAGGTGTCCATCTAACAAAATTTGTACGACATTTATATTAGGAGAACTAAAAAACTTATGAACGAAATCAAAGTAGAGCTAAATAAATCAAAAGATATTCCATGCTCATGGATAGGAAGGCTAAATATTATTAATATGTCAGTTCTTCCCAACATGATCCATAGATTTAATGTAATGCTAATCAGAATCCCAGCAAGTTATTTTGTGAGTATCAACAAATTGATTGGAAAGTTTATATGTTCATTTTTTTTTCTTACCGATAGCACTCCCACAAACATGGTGAATGTTCCTAAAACCCACTGCACTTTCTGTAAGAAGTGAGGCAAGCATCTACCCTGCAAAGTGATATAGCACAAGAGGGGCAAGGATTCTCTGTATGCCCAGGGAAAGTGGTGTTACGACAGGAAGAAGAGCGGCTGTGGTGGGAAGACTAAGCCGATTTTCTGGAAAAAGGTTAAAATTACAAAGAAGATTGTGCTAAGGTTTGAGTGCATTGAGCCCAACTGCAGATCTGAAAGAATGCTGGTTATGAAGAGATGCAAGCGTTTTGAATGGGGAGGAGTTAAGAGAGAGGGCCAAGTCATCCAGTTCTAAGTGTCATCTTTTGTTTGATTATGAAGACAATAAAATCTTGAGTTAAAAAAAAGAAAGTTTATATTGAAAGGCAAATAAAACCAAGAAGAGTAAACACAATATTGAAGAAAAAGTCAGAGGTCTGAAGCTAGCCAACTTCAAGACTTATGATAAAACTACAGTAATTGAGGCAGTATGGTATTGGTGAAAGAATAGACAAATAGATCAATGAAACAGAATAGACTCACAGAAACAGACAAGTATAGCCAACTGATTTTTGACAAAGGAGTAATGGCAATTCAATGGTGAAAGGACATTCTTTGCAACAAATGGTGCTGAAACAACTGGACCATGCAAAGAAAGGAAAAAGAAAAAGAATCTAGATGTAAATCTTACACCTTTTGCAAAATTAATTCAAAATGGATCATCAGCCTAAAGTAAAATGCAAAACTATTAAACTTTTTGAGATAATATATGAGAAAATCTAGATAACATTGGATTGGGTGATGACTTTTTAGATACAACACACACACAAAAATGATTCATGAAAGAAAGAAAAAAATCAAAAAGTTGAACTTTATTAGAATTAAAAACTTCTGCTCTGCAAAAGACACTGTTAAGAGAATGAAGAGACAAGCTACAGACTGGGAGATAATATTTGCAAAACACCTACCTGATAAAGCACTTGTATCCAAAATACACAAAGAACTCTTCAAATTTAACAATAAGGAAACAGACAACCCCATTTAAAACTTGGTGAAAGATCTGAATTGATATCTCAATAAAAAAGATATAGAGATGGCAATTAAGCACATGAAAAGATGCTCAATATTAGGGAATTGCAAATTAAAACAACAGTGAGGTACCATTACTATCTATTAGAATGGATAAAAACCAAAACACTGACAACATCCAATCCTGGTGAGGACATAGAGCAACAGGAACTCTCGTTTATTGCTGGTGGGAATACAAAATGGTATAGCCACTATTGAAGACAGTTTGGCAGTTTCCTACAAAGCTAAACATAGTCTTACCCTATGACCCAGCAATTACACTCTTTGGTGTTTTACAAAAATGAGTTGAAAATGTATGCCCACACAAAAACCTGACATTTACAATTGTCAAAAATTTGAAAACAAGCAAGATATCCTTCAATAAGCAAATGGATAAACAAACTCAAGTATATCCATATAATGGAATATTAGTCTGTAATAAGAAGTGAGCTATCAAGCCACAAAAAGACTCAGAGGGGCCTTACATGCTCATTGCTAAGTAAAATAAGCCAGTCTGGACCAAGCACAGTGTGACTCACACCTGTGATCCCAGTACTTTGGGAGGATGAGATGGGAAGATGACTTGAGGCCAGGAGTTTGAGACCATCCTGGGCAATGTAGCGAGGTCCTGTTTCTACAAAATAAAAATATTAGCCAGGCCTATATTAGCCAGGTAACCAGCATCTATAGTCCAAACTACTCAAGAGGCAGAGGTGGGGGGATCCTTTGATCCCAGGAGTTCAAGGCTGCAGTGAGCTATGATCATCCCACTGTACCCCAACCTAGGTGACAAAATGAGATTCTGCCTCTAAAAATTCTTTTTTTTTTAAAAAAGAAAAAGTAATTCTGAAACAGCTACATACTATATGATTCCAACTATATGACATTCTGTAAAAAACAAAAATATAGACAGTAGAAAGATTCATGGTTGCCAAGGGCTTCAGGGAAGATGGAGGAGGATTAATGGGTAGAAAATAGGAGACTTTTAGGGCAATGAGGTTGTTTTTGTGTGACTCACACTTGTGGGTATATGACGGTGTGCATTTGTCGAAACCCGTAAAACTGAACAACACAAAGAGTGAACCCTAATGTAAAC
Source organism: Rhinopithecus roxellana (assembly GCF_007565055.1). Taxonomy (NCBI): domain Eukaryota; kingdom Metazoa; phylum Chordata; class Mammalia; order Primates; family Cercopithecidae; genus Rhinopithecus; species Rhinopithecus roxellana. The sequence goes on along the minus strand of NC_044553.1, from coordinate 13,051,003 downwards.
TATAGATATTGGTTAATAATAGTGTATCAATATTGGCTCATCAATTGTAACTAATGTATCACACTAATGCAAGATATTAATGAGGGAAACTGGTGGGGAAGAGAAGAGGGGATAAGAGAGGGTGGAAACTGTATTTTCCAACCAATTTTTCTATAAATCTAAAATTGTTCAAAAAGTCTATTAATTTAAAAAAATCTTTACTATGACATAAAAGACTCTTCACTGTCAAGATGGTATCATTTGCCCTAAACTTAGCCCCACAAATTCTTGCCTATATACTTTGCATTTCTGAACTTCTCATTTTTCCTAACCACGCAGTGCTATTTTTTGGGGTCCAGAACATTGCACTTTGCTTAGAACATTGCTTTCTTTATTCACTGACTGACTGACTGACATGACAAACTTCTATGCATCAAGGTAAGCACTGCTTGCATGCCTACTATGTGCCAAGCCTGTCAAAGTCCCTACCCTAGAGAAGCCCACCATCTATTGGAAAGAAAACCAGCCAAACAACCATCTTTTTTTTTTTTTTTTTTTTTTTTTTTTGAGACAGTCTCGCACTGTCGCCCGGGCTGGAGTGCAGTGGAGTGATCTCGGCTTACTGTAACCTCTGCCTCCCGAGTAGCTGTAATTACAGGCACCTGCCACCATGCCCAGCTAATTTTTGTATTTTTAGTAGAGACGGGGTTTCACCATGTTGGCCAAGCTGGTCTCAAACTCCTAACCTCATGATTTGCCCACCTTGGCCTCCCAAAGTGCTGGGATTACAGGCATGAGCCACCGCACCTGGCCCATCATGAATTTTTTACTGCAGTAATTAGTTTCATCCAGTTTTGTTGTTTATAGTCCACAGTATCAGAATTACCCACCTATTTTAAAATAGCTTCTGGAAGCATCTTTGTTTCTTCAGACGGTAATTCTGCCACTATACAATGGTGAAGGAATGAAATAGATGGAGTATCAACTGTCATGTTTATTACCAAAGTATATTCCCATATAGGGAATGTGCCCATTCTACAGGGTAGCAGTGAGGCTCAGGGAAGATCAGGGATCTGGGTAAGGTTGCTGAACTAGAAGGTTGCGCAGTTGGATTCAAACTCAGTGCTTTGCAAGAACAGAATTACCATCTGCTGGTGGCTTCACCCCACACAGCCCAGAAAGTAGCCCCAACAGGTAACTTATTTCATATTAGAGGTTGGTTGGCCTGAAGAGCCAAGCTGAAATTCAGCTGGGCCTATCCATGAAAAGAAGACTTGAAAACGTCCTCCAACCCCATGAATAAATGGAGACACTAGCCCTAGCCTCCTTAAAGTCACAATGTGGCACAGGATAGGGTGTGGTTAGTTTTTACACTACTGTATCCACTCTGCCTAGCACAGTGCCTGACCCATAGTAAATGCACTTGGAATATCAGCTAAGCAAACATAAAATAAAGGTCCCTATGTTTATCTCACCCCTTTGTAAAGCACTTCTACCTGCACTATCTCTTTGATATCATATTAGCCCTAAAGACCACGTAGAACAAAAATCATAGTCCTCATGCTATGTGAAGAAAGAAAATTGGGACCAGCATCCAAGTTTCTTCATGACCAGTCCAGAGCACTTTCTCTGTGTCTCAAAGCCACCCTTAAGGAAGCAGAGGCTCAGTGAGTAGGACGGTCAAGGCCACCACTTTTTGAGCACTCACTGTTACATTATCTAATTTAATGCTAACAGTAGTCTTGTGGGGTAGATTTCAGTATTTCTATTTTAAAGAAGAGAAAACAGGCTCATTGAAATTGTCACTTGCCTAAGGTCACAAAGTTTTATTTTTTAGTTATTCATGCAAATGTATGAGGCACATGAGAAATTTTGTTCTATGCATATAATGCATAATGATCAAGTCAGGGTTTTCAGGGCATCTAAGTACAATGCATTTTTGTTAAGTATAGTCACCCTACTCTGCTATCAAACATTGAATTTATTCCGTTTTTACTGTATGTTTGTACCCTTTGACCCAGTTCTCTTATTCCTCCTCCGTCACCCCACTCATCTTTCCTACTCTCTGTTAGCTATTTTTCCACTTCCTTCCTTCATATGATCAAATTTTCGAGTTCCCTCATATAAGAGAGAACATGTGATATTTGTCTGTTTGTGCTTGGCTTATTTCACTTAACGACCTCCAGCTCCATCCATGTTGCTTCAAATGACAGGATTTCATTCTTTTTATGGCAGAATAGTATTCCATTGTGTATATATACCACAATTTCTTTACTCATTCATCTGCTGATTCCATATCTTTGCTATTGCTATTGCTTTGCTATTGTGAATAGTGCTGCAATAAATATGTGAGTGCAGGTATCCCTTTGATATATTAATTTCATTTTCTTTGGGTAGATGCCCAGTAGTGGGATTGCTGAATCAAATGGTCATTCTATTTTTCATTTTGTGAGAAATCTCCATACAATCTTCCATAGTGGCTTTAGTAGTTTACATTCCCACCAACCACGTGTGTTTCCTTTTCTCTGCATCCTCATCAATATCTGTTAATTTTTGTCTTTTTAGTAATAGCTATTCTGGTGGGGCTAAGATGATACCTCATTGTGGTTTTGATTTGCATTTCTTTGAGGATTAGTCATACTGAGCAATCAAAAAATATACTTCACATGCCTGTTGGCCATTTGTATGTCTTATATTGAGAACTATCTATTCATTTCCTTTGCTCACTTTTTAATAGGACCTTTTTGTCCTGTTGAGTTCTTCATATATTCTGGAATTAGTTTCTTTCAGATGAGTAGTTTGCAAATATTTCCTCCCATTCAACAGGTTTTCTTTTCACTCTGTTGATTGCTTCCTTTGCTGTATAGAAACTTTTTAGTTTAGTCCAATGTATCTATTTTTGTTTCTGTTGCCTGTGTTATTGAGGACTTAGTCACAAATTATTTGCCTAGACCAATGTCTGGGAGAGTTTTCTTTTAGGTTTTCTTCTAGTATTTCTATAGTTTTGGGTCTTATGTTTAAGTCTGTAATCCACTTTGAGTTGATTTTCTATATGGGGAGAAATGGGGCTCAGTTGCATTCTTCTGCATTTGGCTATCCAATTTTCCCAGTGAGAGCCTAGATTCAAATCCAATTTCACTGGACTCCAAAACTCATGAATTTTCTCTCTATGTTATCAATGTACTGCCCAGTACATTCTGGATTAGGAAACTTTGAAAAGGAGTTACGTAATAAATGTTATTTTTTTTTGAAAACTGGCTTCCCTCTGCTATTTAATAAGAATGAGGTGATGACCATGCTTCAGATGCAGTGGATCAGGTGAGAGTTGATGGTTAATCTAATGCAGTTGTCAGCAAAGGGAGGGGCCAAAGCATGGCACATGCAGCCGCTGTCCTGCTCAGTTTACACCTGCAACATTGGATCTCTTTTTGGAAGCTGCCTTTCAAGAGGAACATTGATTTTGGACACCATGGCCCTGGAAGGTGACAACAATGGGAGGTGTGAGCCTAGAAACCATTTTTTTAATGAATGAAGAGATTAGATGTGTCTAACTTGGAGAAAACTGAGGAAGGCCATTGTTGTGGATAAAAAATGAAAAGTACTATTAGTAGAGGAGTAGTGGACTCACACCATGTGTTCCAGGAAGAAAGACTAAAACCAACATACATGAATGCAAACCAACTCACAGAGAAAAGAGTGCTCGAAGCCATGGTGGAAAGACTGGCCATGACATGGTGAGCTCCTTATGCTCTGCTCACCATTGTCCTCCCATGTCTTTGTCTCACATTTATGACCACCTGCCAGGTATGCTAGGAAAAAAATATCTGTGCATCTTGGCCCAAGTCCTCTAAAAGGCAGTGTCCAAGGCAATAGTTTACATGGTTACCCTTTATTGGGGTGCAGTTTACAATCCTAGGGAAGCAGAAGTGAGGGGAAAGTCGATTGAGGCAGAGAAGCAGTGAGATAAGTATGGGAGCATGTTACTGAGCTGGTCTCAGCTTCGAAACAGGTGCCACTGATTGCTCAATCCTGTGGGGTTCATTAGAAAGACCATGTGAACTGCATCACAGTCTGTCCAGGAGGAGAAAGGGAGATAAGTGATCCCAAGAGTTGCCTTCCATCCCTGTCTCCCATTGGCTAGAGTCTGGCCCATAGGTAGTTTACCTTTTTGCACTGTGGATTGCATTACCTGTCTCTGTGCAGCCACTGGGGAGACCAGCGCCCCTGCCTGAGAGAACAATCCAGCCAGTGGACTCCTCTGTCTGCTGGGGTGACAGCAGCAGCAGCAGTGACCTTGATCCATGACCCGGGGAGTGGTCAAGCTGTCACTGGAGCCACTCTGGCTGGAAATGGAGGGCAGCACACAGTGGCCCACAGGCTGAGTCTAACAGAGTTTGAGCCAGAATGGAAATAAATTGTCCAGGAATGAGGGAAGGAAGGTGCTATGACTGTTATTGTGTTTCCCCCACATTCCTGTGTTGAAATCCTAATCCCCAAGGTGATGGTATTTGGAGATTGGGCCTCTGGGAGGTAATTAGGTTATGATGGGGAAGCCCTTATGAATGGGATTAGTGCCCTTATAAAAAGGACGGGTGCGGTGGCTCACGCCTGTAATCCCAGCACTTTGGGAGGCCGGGGTGGGTGGATCACAAGGTTAGGAGATCGAGACCATCCTGGCTAACACAGTGAAACCCCGTCTCCATTAAAAATACAAAAAAATCAGCCAGGCATGTTGACTGGTGCCTGTAGTCCAGCTACTCGGGAAGCTGAGGCAGGAGAATGGCGTAAACCTGGGAGGCGGAGCTTGCAGTGAGCCGAGATTGCGCCTCTGCACTCCAGCCTGGGCAACAGAGCCAGACTCCATCTCAAAAAAAAAAAAAAGAACCCCCAAGATCTCTCTTATGCCATGTGAAGACACAGCAAGATGACGCCCCTCAAGGAACCAGGAAACAGGCCCTCACTAGACACTAAGTCTGCCAGCACCTTGATCTTGGACTTCCCAGACTGCTGAGAAATTCATGTCTATTGTTTATATGTCATTCAATGTTATTGTGTTCTAGCATCCCAAATGGAATAAGACAGAAGGGAGTAACAGTCGGGGGAAATCCACTGCCTAGTCCTGGCTTGTGGTATAATAACAGCAATAGATTCTGAATGAGCACTTAGCATGGGCCAGTTTGCATTTATTATATCATCGAATCCCCTCAGCATCCTATAGAGGAAATATTATTGCCTACATTTTCTAGATGAAGCTGATGCTCAGAGAGGTCAGGTCCAAGACCCTGCAGGGGTCTCCCAAATGAGAAGGAAAGATGGGATCACGAACTCCTAAACACATGCCACACCCTAGCTCCTCACCCAAGGCTACTGCTCCTGGAAGAGGATGCCTTAAGACACAGAAAGCAGGTGCTCTGCACATTCAGAAGGCTGGAGTGGGCTGGCCAAGCTCCACCTTAATAACCTGGGAAACACGCAGTCATCTCAAGAAAGCAAATAGGTTATGTCAGTGCAATGCAAAGGCGTTTTGGACAACAGACTTAGTGAGTAATGTCTGAAAGCTCAGTGTGGATCACTGACTTGCCCTAGAAACATCGCAATTTACCAAAAAATTACACACTTCATTCTGAATGTGTAGGTAGAGAACTATGTGGGAAGCTTTATGCCAGTCTCCAAAGGCAAAGAAATAAGACTGTAGCCGAAAAGTAGTAGTAAATGGAGGGTTCCTCATGTGGACCTATGGAACTTTGGGATGCTGGGGTGTCCCGCTTCTGGCCAGCATATGAGATGGGGGAAAGCAATGTTGCATCTTGCAAGCACAGTGCCAGGGCATGAAGGATCTGGGAACAGAGGCAATGTCTGAACCACAGGCACCCACCCCTGCACTAGCTCTGAGTTATGGAAGGAAAAGCAAGAGCATATAAACAATCCAGGAAGAAACAGCTTCATGATGCTGAGGTCTCCTTCTCTTTCTTGGTGCTTATCAAATACCATCCAGAACACACAGTGATGTTGAGAGATGACCCTGGGCTGGGGACTGCCATTATCACCAGCCTCCAAGGGCATCAAACATTCCAAAGAGATCATGTGTATTTCTCTGCCAGACTTTAACTCAGGCTTCTATGGATGGTATCTGCATCCATAGGATGCAGGATGGTATCTGCATTCCAACACTTTGGAAATATGGAGAAATGCAAAAATCCTCTCTACTCCAATTCAGGGATAAACTGAAGATCATGTTCAAGGCCAAGCCTAAGTTAGCAGGGGGACCTACAGGGACATTCCACTCCTTGGCTGCCACAGGCAGGATTGAAGAGGGCCTTGCAGGTGTTAATGTAGCCCTATTTCAGCATAGAGAGGTCACCGTTCAATACCCTGGGAGCTGGTTAGGAGAGAAAAGCCAGCGATCGTCTGGGAAAGGGCAACTGCAAAGTCATCTCAAAGTTCGCTCTTTCAGGTTTGGGCGAGGTACCCTGAAACAGGAAGCAGGCTGTCGATGGAACAGCTTCTCATTATTTGTTTGGCATCTGGCTGCTATTTGAAGGGCTAAATATACCTTGGGTAACCCTGAATACCCCAAACCCATCTGTTCCTCTGGCCTCATGTTGCTTCAACTCTCTTCTAAAGTTCAAAGCCTTGAGCATGGCGTACAGCGCCCTTCTGTAGATGGCCCCACCAGCCATTCCACACTCTTTCCCCATCACTGTAGCCTTCACTCCTATTTATGAGGCACTCAGACCTACTTGCTACTTCCCAAACACGCTGCATAGAGATGTGCTTGCATAGTTGGGTTTTCCCTCTTGGCTCCTGTCATGGCAATGAGAAAGACATCCTGCTCTGCCAGTCCCAGGAAATGAGACATTCTAAATAGCCTGAAGCCAAGTTCAGCTGTGCCTAACCTGGATCAGCCAAACTCTAGTCTTATTGCAGGTGTGTAAGCAAGAAGTAAGTGCTCGTTGTCATATGCTACTGCCCCATCTTTCTGTATCTGTCCTTCACAGAAGGGCTCCCCCCAGTCTTTACCTGTTTTATAGCCTGTTCTCTGCACTCTGCCAGGCATCTCCGTCCCTCACTTGTGTCTGAAAGCTTTTTCTTCACTTGTTCCTCATCCACATTTAAGCTGGCTCTGCTGGCTCCAATCATTAAACTAAAACATCCATATTGATCCCCAAGTTCTCCTTCAGTATTCATCCTCACTCTCCTTCTCAGTCTGAATTCTTGGTGAGTTGTCCACGTCAGTTGCTCAGCTCCTGTCTTCATATCCTAATTTCCCACTCATTCCTCCAGACTGAAATCGGACTCTCCACTGTCATCCTAGGAAACCACCCTCACATCTCTGTTCTCAGACTGCTTCTTCTCAGTGGCTTTGACCTTGGATCACCCCCTCTCCGAAATGCCCTTTCCTCTTGGTCTTTTGGTATTACACAGGCTTCTTCCTTTTTTCTTTTGGGGACATCACTTTCTCTGACCTTTTTTTTTTTTTTTTTGAGATGAAGTGTCACTCTGTCACCTAGGCTGGAGTGCAGTGGCATGATCTCGGCTCACTGCAAACTCTGCCTCCCAGGTTCAAGCGATTCTCCTGCATCAGCCTCCTGAGTATCTGGGATTATCGGCATGTGCCACTATGTCCAGCTAATTTTTGTATTTTAGTAGAGATGGGGTTTCACCATGTTGGCCAAGCTAGTCTCGAACTCCTGACCTCAAGTGATCTGCCCCCCTTGGCCTCCAAAAGTACTGGGATTCCAGGCACTGCGCCTGGCCTCATCTCTGCCCTTCTCTTAAAGATGGATGTTTCTCAGGGCCCTTTCCTTGCCCCTCATTTATTCCTACTCTGTGTCCTTCCTATGGGAGGTTGCATCCACTGCAAGGGTTTCATGTACCATCTATATGTTGGTGGCCTCCAGTCCTCATCTCTAGACCAGAACTCACTACTGAGTGCCAGACCCATAATCTGGATTCCTACTGGAGTATCATCTCTCTATTTTGCAAATATTTTGCTGACTACTCCTGTCTTCCAGACACTTGTTGTAGGTGCTGGATGTACAAGTAGTGAACAAAACAGACAAAAATCCCATCCTCATGAAGCATACAGGTCACTAGAATTGGGGAGGTTGGACAATAAATAAATAAGATGTTAGCACTATCAGAGGATGGTGAGCAGAGGGCAATGTCACCTGCTTGTATTTCTAAAGGCTCTTTCTGGCTATTGTGTTGCAAATAGAGTGGGAAGGGGGGTAGGAGTGAGAGCAGAGAAAGACAGGAACAGGGATACCAGCTACTGGACATCTATTTTTAAATGCCCCATGGGCACCTGAGACTCAAAACTCTAACACTGAGCTCACTATCCTTCTTCTAAACTTGCTCTTCCTCTTGTGCTCAGGACACCCAAATCCACCAAGGACTCAAGCCAGAACCTGGAATTTCTGCCCACTGCAGCCCCTTTTCCTCACATCAAATCAGTCACAAGTGCTGTCCACTCTAGCTTCTGAATATCCCATTCATTCATTCATTCATTCACTCACTATTTCACTAGTTTGTCAAACATTTACTGGATACTGACCATGTTTTAGGCCAGTACTAGAAAGGTAGATAATGGTCTCTGCCCTCTAGGAGCTGACAGTTTAGTGTGTGAAACAGATAACAAAATCCAAAATGAAACATTACATATATGACTTCCTCTCATGCTAAGGGCTATAAAGAAAATAAACTAGTTTCAACAAAGGAGAAAAATAGCAATACTCTTAGGTAAGGTGGCCAAGGAAGGCCCTCCTTAGGAAGAGATGCCTGAGAAGGGATGAGTCACGGGTGAAGAATGATGTATTAATTTCCTAGGGCTGCAGTAACATATTCCCTCAAACTGTTACAGTCTCACCAATGTACCACAATCTAGCAGTTTCTCATTATAAGGTATCACCCAGAGTTCTTTGTCTCAGGACCCTGGACATAATGGGTGAGGTTGGAGCGAAAGTTTAATAAGCCAAAGAAGAAGTTCTCTGCTGCAGAGAGGGGACCTGGAAGAGGGCTGTCGTTTTACAGTTGCATGCAAAGGCTTTTATAGGAAATTGATGAGGGCTGGGTGTCTCATTTGCCTAAGGCACAAATTCCTTGTAGCTCCACCCTGTCTTCCTAGTGGGCGCGTGGGCCCGTAGCTTGAGTTACTCCATATTGCTTGGTTCCCCTTACTGCACATGTGTCAGGGGATGGAATTTTCCATTGTGGGCATGTCTGGGCAAGTCACCTGTGTAGCTTTTCTTATCTGTATGGCTGTAGCATGTCTCAGGCAAGCCCTCCTGTGCAAGTTCCCTTATCTGTCCCTGCAGGTTGTTTTTATGTTTGAAAGGATTCAACCAAAGAGCCACCCTGTCTGCCTAATCATTTTTTTTCCTTTCTCCTCAATCAAAACTGACACTTCTTGTCATTCCTTGGCTTATGGACACATCACTCCAGTTTCCACCTCCACATGGTCACATTCCCTCCATGTCTCTATCTCTGTGTGTCCTCTCCTCTTATAAGGATACTAATGATTAGATTTAGGGTTCACCCTAAAGTGAAGTGTGACTTCACCTTAATAAATTGGCATCTACAGAGATCCTATTTTCAAATAAGGCCAGAATTTTGTGGAGACACTATTCAACCTAGTACAAAGGAACACTCGTTTACAGAGGCCCTCAGGTGAAAGGGCTTAGAGTGTTTGGAGCCAGGGTGGCTGAAGTGTAGGCGCAAGGAGTAGAACGAACCCAGGTGAGCTGGGAAAGAGGCAGACCCAGGGTATGAAGGATTGTAACAGGAAAGGGCTGAAGTGTAAGGAAAAGCGTCTCTCCAGATGAAGAACATCAGAGTGTGTGATACGAAGAAAGAGAGAGCGCGAGAGCACAATGAAAGGATACAGAAGAGGAGAGAAATAAAGGAACAGAGTCCTTGAGAAGGCGGCGGTTCAGGAGTGGAGGAGGGGAAGATAGAGACAGAAGTAGATGGTAAGGGAAAAGGGAAATCATGTCTAAAGGCTTCTATTTTCTCGATTACATTGGATAGATAAGAGGTGGAGGAATGGGAGCTGAAGTGTGGAGAAGAAAGCTTGGGATGTTTGTCTTGGAGAGTGAGAAGTCATGCTTGCCAGGATGGCTGGGCAGTGTTAAGAGTCTGTTCAGGGTTTGGTTTCTAGAATATGTTCATTTTCTTTCTCCCCACTGTTATCAACCTAGTTCTGACCACACAATTACCCTGTGTAACTGCAACCACCTCTGATAGGGTTCTCTTCTTCCCATCATGCCACACCCCAACCCCAACCCAGTCTATTCCCCACATTGCTGTCACCACGGTCATTCGAAGTTTGTGTGGCATCACTCTCCACCTTAAAGTCCTTCCCCTAGTTTCCCACTGCCCTCCAGATAAAACCCAACTCTTTACTGTGGCTCTCAAGATTGTTATCAGCTGGTTTATGCTTCACTAGCCTCATTTCTTGCCACTTCCACTCAAATTCTGCACTTTTTTTTGAGACGGGTTTTGCTCCGTCACCCAGGCTGGAGTGCAGTCGTGCGATCATAGCTCACTGTGGCCTGAAACTCCTAGGCTTAAGCCCACCTCAGCCTCTGGAGTAGCTGGGACTACAGGCTTGCACCACCACACCCAGTTAGTTTTTTTCTTTTTCTTTTTTCAGAGACAGGGAGTGGCGGCTGAGGTGGGGTAGTAGTTGGGGCGGTTGGGGGGGGGGGGGGTCTCAGAATGTTGCTCAGGCTGGTCTCAAACTCCTGTCCTCAAGCATTCCTCCCACCTCATCTTCCCCAAGAGCTAGGATTACAGGTGTGAGCCACCACACCTGACCTAAATTCTGCATTTCAATCACTCAGAATTACTTTATACATTCCTTGAACGTGCTGTCCTCTCTCTCCCCTTCAAGGCTTTGCACTTGCTCATCCTTGTTTCTGAACCCTCTTTCCCCTCTTCTCTAGCACTCCTTAGCTCATCTGCCCTCTCCTGCTAACTCTCCTCCTCCTTCCAGCTCAGTTAGTCCCCTCTGCCAGCCAGCTTTCTTTGATATCCTCCACTCTGAGCCTAGATAGGTTTTCCGTACAACCCTCTATGTTTCCCTTATTAGAGCAAGTACACCTTATAATGCAATTGCTCCTTTGCCTATCTTAGGTCCTCATAAAAGTATAAACCCCTTAAAGTGTCCTATTTTTCATATTACTTGACACATGCCAGATACTTTTTAAAATGTGAAATAAGTAAATAAATGAAAATATGAAAACAGTTAATGTCTATGCTGAAAGTCATAAGCAACTCAAAGCTTTCAAACAATTGATTCTGCTTCCCCTCAAGGCACAATGGGATTGACCTTGATGCCAGGGACATCAGGGAACCGCACTCTGCACGGCCATCAGGACTCAGACCCCTGTTTCATGCTCTGCTTCTCAGTTGGACTTCTGACTTCCATCGTGAACTGCATGAGGCTTTGGGAGGGTTCTCCACAGGATAATTTCTGCTGTGTCTTTCTGCTTCTTTGCACCTCCTGTCTCTTTTGTAATTAGTGGTCTCTGCTATTTGGTCATAGGGAATGCTTTTCTTTGTAAGTGCTCACCCAGCTTCTGAGAGCCTTGGAAGAGTGTGTCTTGGAGTCTCCCGGGTCATTTGATTTTGAATTCCCAGAAATTGTTATTGTAAGCTGCTCTTTTCTTGTAGCATAAATAACTGTCCCAGTTCTCATACTTCCTACTCTGCCTTCAGGCAGTGTCCCAAGGATGTGCTTCCACTCACACCCAAGTAGTCCTAGAATGGCTTCTCAAATGACAAAAAAGCAGCAGAAGATGCTCTGGTTTCTGTTTTGCATTACTTTCCTACATGGAGGCCTTCTGATCTTTTTGGAAGCATGCTGATTCCAACTGCTCATGCATGCAGATCCAATTCCTGCAGACTGGCAAGATCACTCTGCATCTTTAACCCATTCCATTGATGAAATAATAGTTTCCCTTCTCAGTTTAAAAATGTGAAATAAGTAAATAAATGAAAATATTAAGACAGGTAATGTCTATGCTGAAAGTCATAAGTAACTCAAAGCTTTTTTTTTTTTTTTTTTTAACTAAAAACAAAGTTTTTTGTCTTCAGAGAAGTCCTCACCTAGCTTTCATGTCATTAGTGGGTAAAACTGGCTATCTTTTGCTCTTCCTCATGTTCTAATCAATGTACTGATTAGTGTGCTTTGGATGTCACATAAATAGATACATGTTGGCCAGGCTGGTCTCGAACTCCTGATCTCGGATGATCTTCTCGCTGCCTCAGCCTCCCAAAGTGCTGGGATTACAGGCTTGAGCCACCGCGCCTGGCCAGAAATACAGAATTCTTAACCCCCATTATTTTGGATTGATCTCAGTACCCATAAACCCTTGTTGAAAAATCCCGCATTACTAATTTACCCACTTCTGAATGTGCATTTGTTTTTGGTTTTAAAAAAAAATTGCTCTTGTGTAGTTTATAAATATGCTTTTTCAAAATAAAAAAACCCCATGTTTTGATTTCTGTAATTGTTGAAGAGTAGAGGATACAGTGTATCGATGCTCAACATTTAATGCAACTGCCTTTTTTTTTTTTTTCCTCCTTCTTTTTGAGATGGAGTTTTGCTCTTGTTGCCCAGGCTGGAGTGCAATAGCGCGATCTCAGCTCACCCCAACCTCCGCCTCCAGGGTTCAAGTGATTCTCCTGCCTCAGTAGCTGGGATTACAGGTATGCGCCACCACACCTGGCTAATTTTGCATTTTTAGTAGAGATGGGGTTTCTCCATGTTGGTCAGGCTGGTCTCGAACTCCCCTCAGCTGATCCACCCGCCTTGGCCTCCCAAAGCGCTGGGATTACAGGCATAGCCACCGTGCCTGGCCAATGCAACTGCCTTCTAAAATGTCTTGTGTACTGCAGAGGCGGGACAATTAAAACTGTGCTTCCCAAATGCCCTTGCAGTGAGGGTTCTGGACGTGAGCATAGTTCGGCCATTCATATATACTCATGTGGGATTCAGAAGGTGGCAGTGAGACACAGCCTACATTTTCTATTGTTTTTGCGGGCAAGCCTGGTCGGAGATACTTAGTTTCCCTGTGTCTAATCACTAGCGTTGTGAAAGGCAGTGTTGGGGAGGCCATTTAATTTGTGTGGATTCTAGTAGGCACAGGCATGGTTCTGGTTATAGCAGTTGCAGTAACTTCCTGACCACGGTGGCTTCTGAGAGTGGCAGGGGTGTCATGGTTCTGGAGTTGGGGACAAAAGCAGTAGCTTCCCATCTTGTTAGGGAGCTTCCTGGTTGCGGAAGGCCGTAGTTCTATTGGTGGCCAGGCTCTGCAGAGAAGTTTTGAGAGTCATCTTTGGGAAGGTTAAACCTGGAGTTTGTCTCTTCACTCTCCTTGTAATTCTGTCAGCCATTTCATGCTTAAACTAGGTGGAATGGATTCTGTTCTTGGCAATAAATCCATGACCTATATACCACGGGAGTAGTTGTTTGCAATATTAAATATAGCTTCTGGTTGGAAAGATGTTTAGACAAGAAAAGTAGCTGTCTGAGAAGACAAGATTTAGACTTTTTCTTGATAGCTGCAGCTATGTAGAAGCCAAATCATAGCTCTTGCCACTTGGGGTGCGTGTACAACTTTTTGTGACAGTAACAGCAATCGGA